>NW_008823953.1:379028-407456 GCF_000699105.1 Pygoscelis adeliae | reverse complement strand
TCTGAAACACCTGGAAAGAACAAGGAAACAACTCATATTTCTAGCCAGATGTGCTGCTGTTAAAGACCCTTTGGACATAGCACTTATTTGTTTTGCACATAAATGCAGAATTTTCTTATCCTGTCCTCAAGAGATGATCAGCAGTGTAGTACTATAGCACCAGCCTCACAAGGAATGCTCTGCAGATGTATGTCCATCTTGAGGCCCCCCCATCTGCCTGGCCTGTAATGAATCTTAAATTTTCTCAAGATCATTGCTCATCACCTGAGCAAGTACTGAAGAGTAAATGAAAATAGCCATCCCATGGAAAAAAAAATCATTTAATGGCTGAAATAAAATGCCATCACTGCTGTGATAACAAAAGGTTTAAAGTGCATTACTGTCGCTCCTCTCTACACTTGAGGGCTGGCTACTGGGTCAGATGGTGCAGCAGTCCATGTAATCTCCTGAATGGAAAAAAATTAGGCTCAAAGTGCCAAAAAGACGCCCACAACATAATATCAGGTAAAACAAACACATTCCCCTATCCCCCCTCCCCAAATGTTAAAGAAATAGAGAGAAATTCCAGTCATTTCTCATTACTGTGAAGGTCAGCCTAGCTGGGAAAATTGTTTCTGCTTTACAATTCCCCAAACTGTAGAAAGCAGTTAGAGTTCTGGACAAAAACTAATGTTGCATTCAAAGGGAAAAGAGGCTGATATGGCATTGCTGCAGTAATAAGAGAATTTTTTACTCTTTCCACTTCCCTGTGAACCTAATCAACTGTGACATGAGAAAATATACTGGGCTCACCCAGCCAGAATCCGACTGCCACCTGAAAATGTCCTCAATATTCCACTGTTTGGGACTTTACAATGATCCTTCCGACATCAATTTTGTACATGTACATCAAAATGCCATTAGAAATGCTTACAAACACCTCCTGCTCACAGGCCTGCACTCAGATTCCAATCGAAGCCAGGCTGTAAAGACTCCCCAGTGGTTGACTAAAGGTTTCTTTCGATTACTCATATGAAAGCATTTGGTTATGGAAAGGCATCTTGGGGGAGCCGGGGGATCTAAAGATCTCCCCCCTGACTTCCCTTGTAAGCGCACTTGAATGTCATTAGGAGCAATATATATTGAAGGTACTTTAAAACCTGCCTTTAACATTTAATTAATATCTGTTGACTTATTTTGAGATTCAACAAATAAGCCATACCTTCCACGGTTGCAAGTATGTGGCAAGGAGTGGGAAGTGTACTGGAAGAAGAGAGAGAGGACACATGATATATATGTATCCTACCGCTCTCAGTTACATGGATGGGTATGTTCTTGCCTTCATATACATGAACTAATGCACACATACACACATACATGATGCAGCTGTAAATTAATACAGCCTTAACAAATGCTTGGCATATTTAATGCATTTCTTGGTGGCACTTCTATTATTTCTCAGTGATGAAAAGCTGAATAAATCTAACTCAACCGAACACAATGATATTATCACCCTCTTCTTTTGTTCTAATATTTACAGGAAATATTATAAGTGTTTGACATATAAATTGAGCATTTGACTGACTTTAATAACCATGTGATCAATAAGAAGTGATATTTTTACAGTCTAAGTTCAATATTTAAAAGGCCAGGGGTCACGGATCTTTATCAAAGCACTAAGGCTAAAACTTTATTTTCAGAACCTGTAATTCCTCTTTTTTTAAAGTCTGTATTGACCTAATATCATTAAAAGTAAAATTTTGCTCATAAAGTCTCAATCCTATTGGAGCTAGCATTTAGATATTTAGGGATTTATTTCAACTGTACTTTCTAGAAGCATTTCAACACTTCCTTATATTAAAGTTAGTGTTGAGTGATAGGAAGTCACTCAATATCTACATTAAAGATTATTCTTTATCCTCGGAAGATACCAATTATTTTTTTTTTAAATCTGATCAATATTCATCATACATATGCTCCCTATGTTTCTTACACTCATCTTTCTGTATCAATCTTCTTTTAAAAAATTTCCCCTTAAAGTAACTTAGGAAACATCCTTTCATTTTGCATGATTGCAAAATGAAAATCAACCAGACACAATCCAAACACCAGCCAGCCCTCCCAGGAAAAGTAGTGCTCATGCTATGCTAAAGTGGCAGCTCTCTCATCCAAACAACTGATAGAATATCATGTAACCTATACATTCAGCCCCTCTTCTCCCCAGAGAGAACAAAGCCAAACCAGTGTTAGCTTACATCTGGAATATTTACAGAGCTCCTTGTGGACTTGTCTAGCACTTACAGAAATTGTTCATTAAAATTTCCAGCAGACAATTTTTGAACAGAGAAGACATACATACTTACACATAGTAAATTACAGGCTCATGACCTTTCTTCGCTGTTATTTAGAACTGTTTCCTTTGTAAAAGTTACCATGTGCATTGGGACAAGTAGAAGGGTAGGTTCTCTTTCTGGCCTGATGAACAGTCAACTATTTATATTCCGAAAGGCAAAAGTAAAAGCCCTCAAGCATCCATTATCCTGCCAAATCAGGGCATTCATCAGCATGTGGAGACCCGGGTTCAAGCCTCACGTCTGAATCAGGTGCAATGAGAGGCTCAGACCTGAGGCTAAGATACTGTTTCACGAGATGATTTCACTTGCTTTTCAGTGAATCTAGAGTTCTCAACAAAAAATAGTGAAAAAGAAGTCTTGAGTTGTCCAACTGTTTAAAAGAAGGTTGCTAGGGATTTTGCAAAGGAACAAGTTGTAGGAAAATGAGGGTGGTTATGGCCCTGATGATTACAAACCTCACTTCTTGAGGTAAAGCTCCTTTGCTCAGTGCTGGACCATTTCACCAGCATGGCTGACTTTATTTCATAGAGCAAACACTGGTCTGTCAGCTGTCAGACGTGGGAAGTGTACTGATCTTTTCTTTCTACTTCGTGAGGAGTCTCCTCCTCAGACCATTACCCCTGTTGCCTTGATGTGCTGAATCACTCCTTGAGAAATTTAAAAACAGCACCCTAATGTTAAGATTATATTCAATAGTGTGCAGCTTTCCAGTTTACTGGAAAAATGTCAGATTCAGCTTTTCTAGGCACCAGGTAGTATTTCTGAAGCCCATGGTGATTTCCAGGGTAAGGATTAACTTAAAATATTTTGTTACAATCTTTTTTTTGCAAATAGGTTTTAAAAATTTTGATGGAAAATTTTATTACACTATTATTATTATTTCCATTGGAATTGAAACTTTTTGAAAAGTCGTGGGCATTTTGATTGTGTTTAGGAAGTCTCTCCCTCCATAAGCTCCCAAAGAAAGTGTTTTGGTAGTACTGAAATTCCCCAGTTTTGGGCTCTTCATTTTGAATCCAGTTTCTCAAATGGCATAGGGGTGCACGTGCATATGGTAAAGTAAAAAGGATTAAATCAGACTTCACAGTTTTATTTCACTTATGTGAAACTTTGTCAGCTACCCTGGTTTTTCCGTTTTATTTTTTCTGGTTTAGAGACAAATACTTGTTGAGATCATGGAATATCCTTGGGTCTGATTTTTGCCTAATCCTAGTAGTAAGACTTTCTCCTGTGAAGAAATTACAAAACCAAATACAGCATGTCCAGAAAAAATTCTGCAAATTTCAGTGTCTGTTGCGCAGGTGAGGGGCAAGTTTTATCCGAAAACAAGACAACTTTTTTAGACAGTTCTGGAAAACAGAGCAGCATCTGGCTGGCCTTCAAACTTCCAAGTGAGGCTATAACCAGGACTGTGGTCTTACTTTTTATCATTTGGAGTAAAGGATATTGTTAACCTAGAGAATCAGATTAAGACTTTCAAAACCACACACTGAAGATGAGGCTTGCATGTCCTTATTGATTCATGAAGGTAAATGGAGATGATGTATACAAGTGTTGAGCATTTCTAAGGTCCTGTTTAGGTTGATGCTTGTCAAAGAGTATAAAGCCAGAGAGCTGGGAGATGTTTCTACATTTCACTAGGTGGTTTGAGGTTTCTTTGTAGGTTTTTCATATAAATGAACGCTATGCAAACCATGGTTACCAGGAAATAGGTACATGGTATCTAGAGCAAAATCGCAGTAATGACTTTTTTCATAAGTAATGGCCCCACCAAAGGCATCTCAGATGTATATGCTGACACTTCTAACCGCTATCCTCATTTTTATTTTGTGAATAATTGCTCTTTCTGTTATGTGACTGCTGCTTTTTCTGCTGACTCCATTCCCCTTTTAACCTGCAGACCCCTCAGATAAATATCCCAGGGATATCCTCTTTGTGTTCCAAGACATAGGGTAGTTTAATGACTTGTGAAAGTGTCTGTTTCAGCCTTTAAATAATTTACATGTTACCATGTTTTCCTCAGTAAACTGTGGTAATCTCCCTTCTAGAAATAATAGGGAAACCGTTCTTGTAACTTATACTTTATAGACACTACAGTTAGAAAACAAAAAGAGGAACTATCACCTGCTTGACAGGATCAGTAATCTTTGGGAGGCACAGCCATCTCTGTAGAAGAAAAGAATTAGGGTCTTCTGCTAACAGGCAACCTAAAACTTATTACTATGCTTCACTCAAGTATGTGTGAAAAACAAACAAACAAACATCAAAAGGCAGATTTCTCACCTGCCCACCTCTCTTAGCTAATTGGTCTGCTCTCGGGACCCACAAGCAACAGCGGATCCCAGGGCAAATCACATATGCCTTCAACCGCCTTTTATTTTTCTTTCATTTGCTCTCTTGGGGTCTGGATAGAAAGTTCCTCTGGGTCAAACCTGGCTCACAGACCATCAGTTGTATAGCTTTGATCTAAATGTGCTTTACTGACTCTTCTAGTTTGCTTCTTGCTGGACCACTGACTGATGGTCTACACACAAGGTTTTGTACTTTTCCTACTATTTTCCTTAGCGTGTTTTTACCTTAGTATCATTAGACTAGTGTAAATATGAATTGCTTAGAGGACTTATAAAGTACTTATTATGAAGTTTCTTAATGATGATACATTAATATGCCTGTCTGTGAAGTTGTACATTTAAGAGCTCAGTAACTCAGATAAACACAGGATATTGTATGAACCTGGCTGGCTTGGCCTGAATTTTGGCATTTGCAAATTGTCAGTTTCCTGTGATATAACCTATAGACATGAGCAGGATTCTTCTAAGAAATCCAGGGGTTGAAATTCGTATTTTTGCTCCTTCGAGGGCTAAGTAATAATTTCTACAGTTCACATCAATGGGAGTGACTCAACACTTCTGAAAATTAGATCAATGCTTATTCAAGAGACTAGCATTAGACTTTCACACAGTATTATTTGATTTTAACTTGTCTACACTCCCTTTGTCCAAAGGCTAATAGAATATAATTACACTAGGCTAGGATAAATTTGATAATGTTGTAGGCAGCCTTACATTCAAAAATCCCTATTGTCACTTCCCCCGATAACTCTGTCAGTGACATGCTATTGTATCTCTCAGTCATAATCAAGTGAGATGAAAATTATTCTGAAAAGTAAATGTATGAGGAAACAACAGGAGGTACACATGAACACAAAGGATGCAATGGCCTACAGTGTACGTACTAAAGCAAAGGTCTTCATTGCCTTACTATCATATCCATTTGGTTTAAGCCTCTTTTCACAGATGTCAAAGGACATTTTAAATTAGCTTCAACTATTGCATGACCAGGCTTGATTAAGAGATGGTTTCCGCTGGACCTCAGCATGCTGAGTAGTGCCAAGTCTGGGAACAATGTAATGGAAAGAAAATGGATGGGAACGGGAACACATTCGGTACTTCATTTCTAGCATGTCCTCATTCTCCTCAACTCCTGATGTAGCCAAATATCTTTATATCCACTTCTGAAGATGATCTAGGCTACAATAACATAACACAAAGTTATATGATGAGCATATTTAACCAGCACAATACTTTTACACCAATTTAAAAGCACTGCCCCAAGAAGATACAAACCTTTAACTAAATCAGTCCTCTATAACAAAATGGTGGTTACATTGGGATAATTTCTGTATATACATAAGCCCTCCATAAATACTTTACTACGAATTTGTTTCATGGCATGTATTTAAGTTTGAGACGCTTCTCTCTCTTTTTGAAAAATTAATGGGAACATTTTGGGAAAAAGAAAAAGAAAAGAAAACACACATAAAGACCATTGAAATTCTCACTCTTCAGCCCCAGGAGTTGATCTTATACATTTGTAGTTAAGTATGTTAGCAAGTCTCAGCTGTTTTCCATTGCCTACAGATTACTGACATTGCTACAGGTTAAGACTGAGTTCTAAAGCTGTTTCTCTTACTAGTGAGCGCTTGCTTTTCAACATGTTAAAGTGAAGATGTGAACAAACCTTTGAAAAGTGACTGAATATTTCAATGCCAATATATTTTGCATGTAAAATATAAAAATCTCTGTGTGTTGCATTTGAAATCTGATAAATATTTATTATCAATGCTGTTTGCTTTTAATCTGTTCAGGATATCATTCCTCTAGCTCTTTAGTACTTAAACAAAAATGGCATTTACATTACAATATTGCTTGCCAACAATCTCATTTTCTGGTTTAGTCAGCAGCCTTCATGCTTGATTAGTCTTTAATTATACAAATACCTACATATTAAAAAAGTTTTCTTTTTTCCATACTTTGAGCATGTAATTATTTTCTCTTGCATGCAATAACCTTTAATTTTAGGATTAAGCAACTGATTCGCTTTAGTATGGATGGATTTTTTCAAGTGTTAAAGCAAATTTGGTTATTGTATTACGAGTAGGAAAATTAACTTTAGGAAAACCTTTCATTAGTGCATTTGACAGCACACTGAGCAGCTGACAGAAACTTCAAAATATTCAATATACTTGAAAACAAAATGGATACCAATTCTGTGTCTTCTGAAGTCAACAGCAATACTACTCTGAATTCAGCAAGCAAGTGACTGGGGCTATGCAATTCCTCTTTTGAATATTCCTTGCCTTCATAGTATTAGTGTTACAGCAGTACCTAGAAGCCCAATGCAAGATCAAGGCCTCATTGCATTACACCAAAAAACCGTAAAAGTTTAAAGTCTAAGGAGATCAAACAATGGTGGGAGAATCAACAAAAGAACAGAAAGACAAAGTGACATGCCAGACAGTGACAGAGCTGGGACTGCAGTCTGGTGCTCCTGACTCCAACAAGCCATTTACTAGAGTACTTTGCTTCCTCATGCAAATTATTTTAAAAAAGTGAATTCAGTAAGCAAAGGCATAACTTGATAATGAGATTAGAGCTAAATATGCAGATTGTATGTGGCGGTAAAAGAACTCCCCTCACTCCCCTCCTTTCCCTGCAGTTTTCACTCATGAGAGCATGGACTGCCAAGTTTGGGTCTACAGGACTGACATATGTTATCTCTATACCTGCTTGTACATTTGAAGTACCAGTGATTTCCCCCTAGACATACTCTTTGAATGTCTATGGGGAAAAACATCAAGGATTTTTAGAATGGCTTGGTTTTCTCAAGTTTTGTTTATTTTTATATTTGTTTTACATGAACTGAAAATTCTGTCAGACACATTTTGATTGCATGGAGAACATGTTTTATAGTCAGAAGACAGTTAAAAAAAATAGAAAGCTGTAATCCTGTAAAGTTGGGGAGGGAGAAGCGGGGGAAACCTTCCTAATGGCATACTGAGCTTGCTCCTGTCTCATTTGAGAGCTATGAGAAACCTCCTGCCAACTTCCCTAGGATAGTGTTAGGTCTCGTTATCAAGTGAAAAGTTGCAGACAGAGGTAGGACAGAAACGCACACAGCATCTTATTCCAGAGTGCTGATCAGTGATACAATTTCATCCTTTCACAGTGCCAATCCTTCTGGTTTTTTTGTGTCTCTCTCCCAGTGGTAAAGGTCAGTAGGAGTAAAGGCACTGTGAATAACAGAAGACATTGGTTTTCCCCCCTCTCCTCCTCCCAACATATTCCTTTTCCTCCCTAAAATCAGGCCTTGTCCCTGAGGAATTCTACACTGATGGAAGCTGCACCCTCAGATGAATCCTGGACCTTGATCCCAGTACAGCCCTAGTCCTTATCATCTGTCCCCCACTCGCCCCATAGACCATGGAGCACCCATGTTGGCAGCTCTGCTTGGCACTCTGCAAGGTGTCCCGCACCCCCTGGGGAAAGGTCAAGAGGAGATCAGCCCTCTACCACCTCCTGTCCTGTTCCAGCTGGAGCCACCAGCCCACAAGGACAGCACTGCCCAAACTGGGAGGAGAGCAAGAAGAGACAGCACTCCAGCTGGGTATGGCTATCCAGCAGGTTGAAAATGGGATTATAAGGTTACTATGGTGAAAATCGTAAGAGCATAAGCAACTAACAATTTTTATATCACTTGTTATCACATTCATTCAGAATCATTTTCTGATATCAATTTATTGGCCATCACTACTACAGACTATCGCTCTGTACTGTGACTGGGCCCACATTTTAGGCTTTTCTTTATAGCATCTGTATTTTTGCTAAGTGCCTAGGATCCTCTCAGGTCTGACTGCTTCCCTGATGCTTTTTACAAGCATGTAAGTATTTCTTAACAGGTATACAAAGATACTGCAGCAGTGATCGCTCTTTTAAAGAATCTTAGCTCCTTTAAGAACCAAAATGCACCATCATCGTTCCTTTAGTAAAAGGATAATCCTAGCAATATATGATGTACTATTTTCATACATCAGTTTTTCTCTTCTGGAAACTCAGCTTTGCCTTCCAATCTCTTTCACAAACATAACCTAGCTTGGTTCTCCAACTGGAATCCTCACAGGATATCTGATCATGTCTAAGCTATCAGAAATAAGTTAAATTCCCGTTGTGCAGGAAATTCTCCTGATTTAAGATGTAATTTCTGATGCAAATGCAGATAAAAGATGGAATATTGAAATGTTTCAGCAAACAAAACTTGCATTTGAAAACGATGAAGTATTTCAGCAGACTTCAAATCATCACCATGAATTAAAATGTTTTCAGTTTCTTTTGTTAAATCACTATTTTTTAGGCAATTCAATGTAATAAATCGTTCATATACAACTTAAGCTGATTTTAAACAGAAGCTATCCTCAGTTCTTTCCATTTCCCAGGCCTAAAATAGAAAATTAAAATTAAATTTTGGCCAGGGGAGAAACCAACTTTGTGGAATTACATCATTGTTGGAAAAGAAAAATCACTTAGAAAATTCCTGATCAGTTTAAGTTACCACAGTATCAAAATAAAAAATTGGGTGTATTTCAAAGGTAAGACAATTTTTTTTTCCTGAGACTCTCAACACTCATCTAGTTTCTTGTTCTCTTTCCTTTACTTCATTTCCTTTCTCAGCTGGTGGCAAATATCTTCATTTCTTGACTTTGTCCTAGATCAGCAGCCAAAAATACAGTGGTGCTACGAGACAAGTTGTCCTAAAAATCTTTCAAACCTTGCTGATGGAACAAATACTAGGAAACTTGCAGAAGACTTCTCTTCCAGATGAAAGTTTTATGGAGGGACCCCTTAAGACCCACAACCTGTCTCCTTCTAACATGGATTCAACCAGTAATTTGTACATTTAAAAAAAAAAAGTTATAGTAGAATGTAGTATATTACAAGTACATAATTTAAAAATAAATCTTAGGACCATTACATCTATAAGTTATCAAATCTGATTGTTGATTTCCTACCTGCTAGGACATGCCTTCTCATGTGTTGCTATATACCCATTTGCTTAAATGATCCTAATTTCCTCATATCCTAACCTACTAGGAGCTCTTAGAAATACACATTTTCTGACTTGTGCCTGAGGTGGTAACCTCTGACCTTTTAATTTTCCAATTTCCACATAATTAATTGTTGGTTACTTCAAACAAAAGTAGAAGGTTAGTGGAGAAAGGGGGAAAATGAAACAAGAAGGATTTGGAAAGCTCATGTTTCCAGTGCGACCCCTTGGATAAAAGGATATTTTTTTTCTTTTGCCTAATTTGTTTCTAGTTGCAGCACTAAGGTCAGAATAAGCCAGGAGAATGAATGGAATAAACGTCCTGATGGGCTGCCCGAAGCTGCCTGGTGTTACGGATCAGCGTAAAACCAGCTCTCTTTCCTCTGCCTGGGCCGATGTAACTCACTGGAGTGGCAAATTACATCAGACCTACAGCTGTAACCCGACATTATGATTAATTTGATCAGTAATTTCTCCTGTTTTTCATTTTAATCGGTGTGACTATTCTGCTGTGGCAGGTCTTTCAGATCTAATTAAGATAAATTTCAGAGTAAAAGACTTGGCAGAATTTTTGAGTCAAATCCGAGCGTCAAGTGTGAAGACCTGCGGCACCAGTCAATCAATTTCCAGTAAAGACGGCAGGCTGTAACTCAGCAATCAACCCATTAACACTTAAGCAAATTTCATAATCTCCAGGCCTGTGCTTAGTCACTCTCTCAAAACATTCTGGCTACCAATAAAAAAGAGAAAGTATTATTATTTTTTTAAACACCTGCCCTAAACTGCATCTGCTAAAACCACCAACAGAATCCACAAGTGGACACTCTGATAGATCTCTGCAATACTGCCAAAAAAGGCTTAATTTTAAACTTTAAAACACAGAAAACACAGTCTGGAGTGGCTTGCTTTTTTTTTTTTCCCCCCTTTTTTTTTTTTTTTGAGGCAGTAACTAGAAGCTGAGCAACCTCTTTTAGGTGCTTATTTGTACAAGGAGCCTTGAATGATATAACATCAGGGCTATACCACTTCCAGAATATTGCTCCTCAATCAGATTCAACAAGCCCACTAGGTTCTCTGTGTTCACTTGGTCCACTTGCTTCCAAGCAGAAGAATTTTTTTTTCTTGCAGAACTAGAAACCTGTGATGACTTGCATTTTTTTTTCTTTTTTTTTTCTTTATTACAAAGAGGTGAGGGGGTATGAAAAATAGGGGAAAATAAATTAATGCTTTGCAATATTCTCTACTTCCCCGACAATTTCTGGAAATATGAGTGAAAAGAGAAATGAATGCTAGCAAAACAGATCCACCGGATTTAAAGGAGTATCTGAGGGCCTGCGCCTATTTTTTCTGTCCCTAAGATCACCAAGGGTCCTCCTCTCTGCCTAGAGAGGCTTTGGAAATAGAAGACCTTATGGGATATGGATCCTTTCCTAAATTTGTCCTGGGATGATATTATTTATTTATTTCATCATTTATTAAATACTTCAGTTGCTTTAGGGAGTTTATTAAATGCTCCCATTTCAGAAGCCAGAGCTTGCTGGGCAAACAGCTCTACTCTCCTCTCCTTCAGAGAATTCTCTAGCAAATGGTTTCCTATATTAGCCTCAGCTTCTGCCCCTTGGGTGCTAATAATGCCAGTTGTTTTGCTCGAAGATTAATTTCCTTTGCTTTAAATGTGAGTCAGACACCAGTACTCCTTGCGCTTCTGAAAATAGCAACACCTGCAGAGTATATTTGGATGGACCAGGCAGCCAGCGCTCCAACTGAGAGAAGGTTTCCTCAGGGAAAGAAGAGACTTGCTTATGAAGTCTCTTTGAGACTCCTTAAACATCTCTTTGCTCTGTTTAAAAGCAGTATTCAACAGCTTTACAGCGTGAAGTCCCAATGCCTCAAAGACCCAAAAAAGCAGTGAGCTTCTGGGAGAAGGAAGACAGCTGAGGAGAAGATCTAAAACCCTGCTCAGTCCTGTGGATGGATGCAGTCTTAGACATAACTGAAACTAGCTTTTCTGTGGAAATGATGCCCATGCATCTCCAGGTAGAGACAAAGAGTAGCAGTCCTCAAACAAGCTAGCTGTGCCAGGAAACCAGCTTGCATGTCTCTGCACTGTGCACCGGGGCCAGGGAGCATGGTACAGCACAGTGCAGAGACACCTGAGTGTCCAGCTAGGACAAACTGCCATGTTGCCATATCGGAGTGGCCTAGCCAGTGGCAGACCCAGAAGGGATGAGGAGGATCATGGAAGTGCCCAGAAGAGGTGAGAGGAGAAGAAGAAAGGAGGCCCTGGACGCACTGAAACTCAAAGCCACCAATTTCTCAAGCAAGGTTCAAGTTTGTGAACAGTAATGTCTGTGTGGTTCACAGAACTACTGCAGTGGCAAAAGAAAGAGCATAAAACCAAAAGGAGGAGACCTGAATCACAACAGCATTTGCAACGGGTAATAAGCATGTGTCTGTGGTACATGAGCATGACCGTGACTTTATAGCTAGTGGAAGTTTTCACACAAGTACTTGTCTCTTCCACTCATGAAATCACCTTTATCAACCCCCAAAAATCATTAAAATACTGTAAGAATACTCAGAAATCCAAAACTGTCAGTAGAACAAGATGTTTAAATCTTTCTGGACCTGTTTGAAATAAGCAGGGGATGGAATATGCAAAATATTCTCAACAGTTCACCAAGCTCAACTCAATTTAGCTGACTGCAGGGGAGTTTCCATGCTATTAGTTTAGAGCTGAGACCTAGGTCTTGCCAGTACCTCCTGGAAATCCACCTAAGTTCAGCACTTCAACAAGCTCAGTCTAAGCAGGTCATGGGTATGAACCTTCCTGAATAAATGTCTGCTGTACATGTCTATATCACCTGTTGCCTTGTGACATGCAATATCTCAATCCCTATTGATACCAAAATTAGGAAATTTTGGAAAACGATTCAAAGCACTGCATTCGCTCACCATTTATAAAATGTATTTCTTTGTCAAACTGATTACCAAGTAACTTGGAAACAGATTCAGACAGTCATACATTGCAGAGTATCATATGCAGGAAAAAGGCTAGATAATTTTAGCAAAACAAAAAGAAAACCTCAGTGGGATTACTGCTGTCATAACGTTGATCAAGTTTTCTTGATCTCAGGATTCAATAAGCATGAGAAAAATACATCAGGTCTTGGATGTGAACACAGACATAAAGACAGCCCATGACTATAGTCCTTGCAAACCTATCCCAGCTGCCTTCCTCAAACCAACAGACTTGATTGTTTCTTCTGTATCTTAAATATATGTACATTTATCAAAGGGTCAGTAAACACTGAGATTTCTTTAAAGTAGATTTTGCCTTAATGAGAAGCTAACCAGTCAATGAGGGTAGGGGGGGAAGGGATGGGGCGGTCTGGTTTTTGTGACTGTTGGAGCCTCAGGCATCAGTGTACACATTCTCCCTCATTTACAGCTGAGTGTTTCAGCCTTTCTGCTTTTCTTTTCTCCTTTGTTATAAAAGTGTTGAGGTTCCAAATACATTATTTAAGATTAGTATGAAAATTTAATCTGAAGGAGGTTCTGGTTTTGCTATCCTAGAGCTTGCTATTACTTGGAAGATTTTTCTGCTGTTGTCATCTCCTCACTTCCCTTCTTCCCTCCTTTTATTATTATTTTTTTCTCACTCATCACCTTCCGTCAGCTCCAGTTATTGTAGGTAGGCTTCTATGACAAAAAGGTGCTTTAGGAAAGAGTTCTGAAAACGGTCAGAATAATTTTACAGTGGGGCGATCCCTGGGGGATTTCCTGTTTGTCTGTTCCTATTCACACACGAACAGAGCAGTAGAAATCATTGGGAATTCTTCTATTCCTATGGTGTAGCTCTCCCTTTGTAGATCTGGCTGTGGGTACGTTCATCTTATCCATACCGCTAAAACATACAGTGAGTGTCAGCACCAGAAGCTAACCCCCATTTGGAGCCAGTTAAATATATGTTGCTGATACAAAGCGCCTGATCCTGGTAGTCAAGCAGAATAATTGGCTACTTAGTACTTGGCTCATCTGATTTTCTACAGCATATAATCAAGATCTTATGGCTCCAGAAATTTAATTGAATGGAAACTGTAAGAGGTGCTAACTATGCTTTGAAGTTGCAACATGCTGACCATTCAAGAACCCATATAGTTTGCCAGGTAATAACATTAAACATTCACAGGAAAGCATATTTGAAGAAGTGTATTTTCCCAGAAGCAAAGGTTTCAAAGTCCCCAATTTACAACATGAGCTAGGTTGTCTTTCACCTCTGGATTCCTTTGTCTCAATTAATTGACACAATGGGAGTAAAAATCAGACTACTATTATCTATATGAGGAATTTCACCATTTTAAAACGAAGGGATGAAAGTCTTCTGTCATCTACCTGACCCACCACCTCCTGAAATACAGCTCTGCTTTGGAAAATTCTCCCAGTTTGTTGTCTTTTGCAAATCAGTGATGACCCTGGTTCTACAGTGTTTTGCTTTTACCAGTGTAAATCTGGAGCATCATCACTAACGTCAGCACGGAATCCAGGCCCTGGAACCTAAAGTGAGGTTTTTCATCTTTCTACACAATCATTAAAAGACTTCCTAAAAATAATAGTTTTGTGACTACAATCCAGCCCACTGAACTGAGTAAAGAATAGTGACAAAATTAGAGCAGAGTATTACAGAACAATCTGACGAGAATTGTTCTGAGACTTTTAGCTGGTGTACACTGCATCGGTATTATCAATTTCTGATCAGCTAGCGAAAGTACCTCACCCAGGTATACCTAAGCAAGTCACTTTCATTTAATTTGCCTTCTGAAGGACATGACAGCATCTGTACATTTTGAGACGTAATTGCTGTTATCCTTCAGAGTTTTTTGAAACAAACACAATCATCCTCCTGAATTACTGACTTTCCATGACAATTTTTTGAGGTTGCATTGTTCTAAACTAATATCCTTCAGACAGATCCTGAATAATGTAAGAGGATAAAGCCCACATGAAAAAATCAAGAATTCAGAAATGAAATTTAAGCTGTCAAACTTTAACTTAGTTGATCTTTATTCCCTTAATATTCTTCAAACAAAACCCATTTCATTCTAGTTCATAAAGAACATTACCTTAGAGGCCATAAGATCTCTGAATTTTGTTCTAGGTCGACTTTTAAGTTAAAGCATTAGACACTAAAAAAATCCACATTCTAAGCAGCTACTATGAATTGGATATATGAACTGCTGCCAAACGTGTGCTCTCTCCTTTGTTTTGTTTTTTTTATGTTTGTGCAGAAGAAAACAATTTCAGATCCAGTCCTCAAGCTAGATGTACAGGGGTAAAACAGCTTTTCTCTGCATGATTTAGAATGGAAAGACAAATTTCATAGAGGAGATCTTACCACTGCTCTGCTTTAGAAAAGTACCTGAATGCATCCTTCAACCATATATAAAGTGCAACAGCAGTTCCTCTGGAAATATTTCTGAGTGTCACTTGTTTGCATATTGAAGAGTCTCACCATTCTCAGCAATATGACAGAGCATGTTTCAAGTTCTTAATTACTGCTTAGGGAAGCTTGAGAAGTATTATGCTTGCTATAGAAATGCTGTAGAAATGGCTAGAAGGCCAAACTAATGGCCCTACACACATCGCTAAGGTGAGGCCTGAAGTACTATGCTGAATTCTGGCTCCTCTTCTGGATGTCAGCACACAGCATATTTGTATCTGTGAACAAACTTTGGGTTTTCATGACTATTTAAACGGCGAGGATCAGAGAGGAAAGAACATTAAAAATACTGATCCCCCAATTTATGAGTAACTCTTTAATGCTGAGCCAGAGCTGACAGCTAATGACTTCTAATTCCTTGACTGTTGTTCTGAAAGCGTCCCAGTCACGCAGCTGGCTTAGCGGTATTGGCTAAACTCAGCCCAGTGGGAATGCCAGACCTCTCACTCTGGTGTCTTTCATTAACTCTAATCCCAGTTCCTAAAAGGTTTAGGGGATAGCGTTTGAACTAAAACCTCCTCAGAGTACTTGGTTCCCTCCTCCTATTTCTGTTGAGCCTGCCACATCCAGACTGCCCTCAGAAGGGTACTTGTGAGGATAAGCATGCTAAAGAGAGCAATGTGCCAAGGTATCTCCATTAAAACATTGACATTGGAACCTCCCATGCAAGGAATTATTGGTTTTAGTTACTTTTATTGTACTTCTGCAAGTGAGATGTGACCCTGGAGAGATAACAGTAGAAAGTGCTTCTACTGGCCTGTACCTGTAGGTCACAGATGATACTGGAAGTACTCAGATTCATTTGAGATTTAGATTGGGACCAGAGGCTATATGAGAGCTAAGACTTCAGATTCAGTGTTAGTACAACCCTCTTGAGGTATGTTCACTGAGGTAATCCCACTTCCTCCCTACCCCAACTCTAATTTATGTGTGCACTTGCTTTTTTTGGAAAACTGAATGCCTTTTAAAGCAAAATATTTAGCAGGCAGTTTTAGCAACATATAGTGTATACAATCAGTGTGCAAACATTACGGCTGCACCAAGACAATAAAATGTAACAGAAGCTCCTCTGGAAATATTCCTGTCTCTGTATGTCAATAATCTGCATACTAAAGAGTCCCAAAGCACTCACTAGCATGATAGACTGGGCATTAAGTGGTGCCTAAGTAGCCCTTAAGACAATACACAGAAGAAGCTCTAGAAACATTATGCTCTACTATAAGAAAAAGCTCAGGAAGCAAGGACACATCTCTTGTGGACTTTTAAGTCTATTATCTAAACCATTAAAAAATCAGATTTGATGCAATTTAGTTGAAGCTCAGATTAATGCAGGTTTAACTGGCCACATGGCAAACACAGCTTCTTGTAAACCAATTCCCTTAATTGTTTGAAAAAGGATTTTTTAATTATTAAGCTAATGCGGTTTAATTTCTGCAGGAAATGGAGCCAAATCCATCAGTGTGGATAAAACCTTTAAAGTGGGGTCTCAAAATTTAGAGAATAAAGTGAATAGAGACTTTGCTGGTTTCTAAGTGCAGTTCCACTGCCCAGTGAAAGAGACTTTGCTCACTTCACAAACAACCCTGGTGTTTATTCAGAATCATACTTGTGGGTACAGTCAAAGCTGTTCTTGCAGGACATGAACATAGCATGACACACGTAGTACGAGAACACCCAAGTATAAGAAATTAGGACCATTGGATCAGAGCTCTCCTGTTTCTGCCCCGGCATTCCAAGATGGGCAGAGTCCAGCATCAGCGTGGGTGCCATAGCTGTTGGTCTATTAAAAAACATCCGTGTCATTGGAGTGAGCATCTAGGAAAGGCATTAACTGGCATTCTTAGCTTTGGAGTCTATACTGAGACTCTTAACAGAAGTATTTGATTCTTAGCAGGATAAATGTTACGACTGTGATTTCAAGAGGAAGGATAACCCATCCATCCCTTGCATACGTCCACCAGCAGAAGCTCTGTTTCTTTTAGGGACAGTCAGGATCATCTGCTAATGAACAGCTAACTTTGCTGTCCTCATAAGTTACCATAAAGGGTGACTGCTGGGCAAACGCCATTTGCGAAGGTCACATGCTGAATCTGTGGAAGAAATTATATAATTTTCTATGGGGTTTATGATGTGGACTTTAAGAGCAAAAGATGCTTACTCTTCAGAAAGGAGCAGACTAGGACCATCATTAGTTATGCTTTTCTAGCTTATCAGGCCTTTTAGCTGTTCTAAGCTGCATGTCTGTAAGGATTAACTAATACAGGGTGGAATTTCTTAGCCTGTATGGTCAGAAGGTGTAACCTTCACTTGATTTCCCCTTGCAGTGTGAGAGTATGCACTTTCTGTTGTTAGGCCATTAGAGATTTGTACTTAGCATCCTACCTGCAATGGATTTGGTGAAGTAAGAGGAGATGGAAGGCCATGCCCTGGTGACTGGCTGGGTTTCTGAGGGGAGCTGGAGGACTGTGGGGCCGGAGGCAGTTGGCTCTGGCTCTGGGACTGTGTTTGGTTCTGCTGTGGTGGCGCTGACGGCTGTGGCTGTGGCTGCTGGTTCTGCTGGGGTGGCTGTGGAGTCTGCGTCTGCTGACCTTGCTGCTGCTGCTGGGTTTGCTGCTGCTGTTGCTGCTGCTGACCTTGCTGCTGCTGCTGCTGTTGATGCTGGAGCTGCTGAAGATGCTGAAGCTGTTGAAGCTGGGAGTTCAGGGATGAGGTAGCTGTGAATTGAAGAGAAGGAAGGGAGTTATGTAGGTTTCAGTATTGCCTACTGTGTTAAAGATATTCTGGATTAAATTCTGGTTCTGTTACATTGCGGGGCACACTGCGCACGGAGGTCAGCTGGCCTCAGACTTCAGGTTGTGGCAGGAAATTAATGAACATGTTCCTATCACTAATAGCCAGTGCAGTTCTGTGGTAAGAGTCAGATTTTACTGGAGGCAATGAAAGCAAACCTTCGGAAGGGCTACGGCTCTGCCCACAGGATAGGCCTCAGAGCTGACCAGCAGTCTTTGCTCAGACAAGTTTACCAGTGAAGCCAATGGGAATTTTGCCTGCCTAGAAAAGAGGCCAACAGGATGTCACTGTACATAGCATAGCAAGAACCCATAACATGAACTGGTGCTGTTAGACAGAGGAAGAGAAAACTATAGTTGTAAAATAAAGGATGCTCTGGAAAGAGCTTTGTCACATCTTTATACAGCAGGTGTCAGGAAATAAAACATTCAGCTGTGAAATTTCTTGTGCAATGCATAGGTACCAAAAATACCCAATAAAATGTGTGTGTCTGTGGAATTAGAACTGCTTCTTATCATTCACATCTAAAAGCTATAAAGTTCCTCTTGTGAAATAGAGTAGGTATTCTGTGCACTTGCACTGCTCACTTACACCTGGTAGGAAAAGTCTGTCATGTTTTGCTAGTATGTGCTCCAAACATGAGGCTTGGAAGCTGGTGGCTCACATCAACCTGCTTGCACAGAGGAGCAAACTTTATCTCCCAGAGACACTTTCAAATTGACTAGGGCATTCATTAAATTCAGGAAGGCAAGAAGTGTGCCACAGGGATGTCACTAAGGAAGAACAGCTTTAAGCAGCAGCCAGAACATTACAGGAGCCTGATGCTTTCTGGGGTTATGCCCTGAATAAGTCACCTGTCTCTCCAGCCTTACCCACTCTAATCAACATCTTAGGGTTTGCGTTAGATGGCTATGAGATCCCAAGAGGAACAGCTTACAAGATCATTGCATTACTTTGCCCTCTGTACTGCTTTGCCAACACCATTCTGTATTATAATTTCCATCAGCAGAAGCCAAAGTAAACTAGGTGTGAATCAAATTTGTTATTTCTAAAATGGTATTCAGATTTCATGGCCAGAAACTCTGTTCACCAAGTTATTTGTGGATTGGCAGATAAAGCCAAGTCATCTCCACTTTCTTTTCATGTCGACATCCCTATTTCGGCTTTCCAGATGTCTATGTCCTGGGGATGAACCTGAGGTCTTGGTATGACTTATGAAAGCAATGAGCCATAAACTGGAATAAGCAAAAGAAAAAAGAAAAGAAAAAGGAGAAAGATGAGGCAGAATGGGTAAGCCAGAAAAGGCTGTATGAAGGAAAAGTAAAAGGCTTGGTAGGAATCCTCTTGTGAAATAGAGTAGGTATTCTGTGCACTTGCACTGCTCACTTACACCTGGTAGGAAAAGTCTGTCATGTTTTGCTAGTATGTGCTCCAAACATGAGGCTTGGAAGCTGGTGGCTCACATCAACCTGCTTGCACAGAGGAGCAAACTTTATCTCCCAGAGACACTTTCAAATTGACTAGGGCATTCATTAAATTCAGGAAGGCAAGAAGTGTGCCACAGGGATGTCACTAAGGAAGAACAGCTTTAAGCAGCAGCCAGAACATTACAGGAGCCTGATGCTTTCTGGGGTTATGCCCTGAATAAGTCACCTGTCTCTCCAGCCTTACCCACTCTAATCAACATCTTAGGGTTTGCGTTAGATGGCTATGAGATCCCAAGAGGAACAGCTTACAAGATCATTGCATTACTTTGCCCTCTGTACTGCTTTGCCAACACCATTCTGTATTATAATTTCCATCAGCAGAAGCCAAAGTAAACTAGGTGTGAATCAAATTTGTTATTTCTAAAATGGTATTCAGATTTCATGGCCAGAAACTCTGTTCACCAAGTAATTTGTGGATTGGCAGATAAAGCCAAGTCATCTCCACTTTCTTTTCATGTCGACATCCCTATTTCGGCTTTCCAGATGTCTATGTCCTGGGGATGAACCTGAGGTCTTGGTATGACTTATGAAAGCAATGAGCCATAAACTGGAATAAGCAAAAGAAAAAAGAAAAGAAAAAGGAGAAAGATGAGGCAGAATGGGTAAGCCAGAAAAGGCTGTATGAAGGAAAAGTAAAAGGCTTGGTAGGAAGAGCTGTTGGTCATCTATTCCTATACTCATAGCTGCTCTAAATTTTCTTTCACCGGAGGCGGGAATCAAACTACAAATATGCCTTTACAAGAATTATAGTCATATGTATGTGACTTCAACAAAGAACTTGAATAATGCTGAGAAGGAGGACTAGTAACACCAATATATTTCTATCAGGAAAGTTACTGATGGAAGTTTTGTGTTTCAACATAAAACAAAGTGACCATCAGATTAAAAACATGCATGGTATCTCATGCAAAAGAAATCAGCCTGGAGAAGTAAGGGTACACTTCCATCAATTCCACGATCAGAACTTGTACCTAAATGTCCCAAAGACAAGAGAGTAGTAAGTGGAAATATAATCTAAGGCATATGAGAACAAAGAATGAAGAAGGTGTGTATACAAGAAAGCAACTGCATAGACAAATATTAACCATAGCGTGAAACACCTCAGATGGCAAGTAATACCGTTCACCAGCTCTAGCTGTAGATATGTACACAGAGGTGGAAAGACCCTTCCCATTCCCGTGAGGAAAAAACTAATCTAGACCAGTTCTTATGAAAGCAATGAGCCATAAACTGGAATAAGCAAAAGAAAAAAGAAAAGAAGAAGGAGATAGATGAGGCAGAACGGGTAAGCCAGAAAAAGCTATATGAAGGAAAAGTAAAAGGCTTGGTAGGAAGAGCTGTTGGTCATCTATTCCTATACTCACAGCTGCTCTAAATTTTCTTTGGCCTTGTGCAGGCCATTTCCTCACCTGTGATAGCTCAGCAGTCTGGACAAACCATTGATAAACAGAACCAAGACTTCAAACACAACATGCCCTTACTGCTTCCACAGACTCCAATGTAGGAACAAATGCAATGACGCCCCACAGAAACATAACTTGTAGTGCACACGGCTCATAGAGAAGAACAAGGGGTCATTTTATATTCTATGTGCACAACTCGACAGGATGAGACAAAACTTCCTCTATAGCAAACTAGATATAGTGGCGGTTTTTTGTACTGTAATGGACCCCAAACCTTTTTGCTCCCACAGGGCACTCGTAAAGGCCACGGCTTGGAAAAATGGATTTGTCAGAATGCCATCCATTGTATGTAGGGCACTGGGTCATGTAGTAGGGGACAGGCAAGAGCATTTGAGGTGGAGGGTAAGCCATCTACTGAAACATTTTTGGAGCACAGAATGTGTCTGGCTCCTTGAGGGTACGCCTTTCAGCTAGAATTTGGAAAATATGGCCAATAATTAAAAGAATGCGTAGGAAATCAATCTGAGTTAACATGAGGTAACATAGGACAGAGGGATCACTGTGATTCTGATAACATAAAAGTGCAAAAACAGGGCAGCGCAAAATTTTTGTCAATGATCTTATGATTGAATTTATGGTATGTAAAAAATATTTGTTGATATAATATTAAAGATAAAGGCATCACTGCCTGGACTTCTTAAAATGGTGACATATAAGACATGAGGAGAATAGAAAGAAGCCCAAAATTGTGAAATAAATGAAGTTTCTTGACAAACTAAAACAAATGAAGAGGTGGTTAAATTACATTGCAAAAAGTTTATTATTTTGTGTGTTTGCATGTAGCTCAGAGCAATCAGAAGACTAATATTTAATAATTATTAGTATTAGTGTTCACCACAGAGCATACGATATTCTTTCAGGATGCTTTCATTGAAATGTTGCCAGTGATATAAGTAGCCTTGCAAAAGGCTTACAGAGTCTAAAGCACAGATACAGATATACAGAAGCAGTATCAATCTATTTGTTTACCACCGGACAAAAATCCACACTTACTGAAATGCAGTTTTACTAAATGAATGAATCTGCTTTAGAAAGAAAGATTGCACATGTTGGGATTTACTTGCTAGAACAGTCATAGGTAACATGTAGGCCTCAGTTTCATTAATGAGTCATGCCTTTGATAAGCTGTTGAATCACATTCTTAAAAATTGAATCTTCATTAAACTTCCAATCTCCACAAGACCAATACTCTGTTTAATGGACATCTTGATTTGCACATTCTTTCTTCTGGCAATATGTAAAACAAGGGACAGAATCCAGAGGGAAGAAAAAGGGGAAAAAATGCCTCAAGAGCTTTTTTTTTAACCTAAAATTTTGCAGGTTCAGGTCTGACTGAGCTGCTAATGTAACTGATGTTGAATGGCTGTCACCAACATACTTCTGTGCATTGACAATGTGAGGAGGTGCAATCACTCAGGCAACCTGACTTGTCTGATAAATGAAGAGGGTCTGAAGTTGACTTGGAAAACATCAAGTTTGTAAATTCTGTGGGCATGCCCAGCACTCTCAGATGATGGCTTGATATGGAGATTTTTTCATTCCCCATCTAGGACTCGAAAAGCTTTGTATTCAGTACTGCTCAAAACTTGAATGTTGGCCAATGCAGGTATATCAATATCTCTACCATTCACTTTTGTACTGAAGTGCACTCATTCTTGCTGGGGTGTAAGGTGGTCCCTTGCGGAAAATTTTGTTGATGAAGAAAAGTTACTTCATGGAAAAGTTTCCAAGTTCATTGCCAGCAACTGCACAAAATTATTCAGATAATTTCTTGTCTTTTCATATAATTCCTTTAAAATGCCTCTCTGAAGCCTACTATCATGCTGAGCTATAAATTGCATTGAAGTGGCTTAGTGAGGTATGATCGTTTAACATGCTGTTGCTAAACAAACAGACAGGGAATTGGAAGAAGGACTGTTAGATCAGACAAGGCTTTCCCAAAAGCACACAGTAGGTGTACTGCAAAGGTGGATGTACGGCTCCGGATCATGCCTGCAGACCGGTGTTCACGCTGCCTGATTGCACTGCCTCTCACAATGTGTGTACTATCCACAGCAGGGGTTGTGTCATATTATTGTTTGTAATCAAATCCAATCCAACTCCCAGAGCTTGCTTGCATACCTCATCCATTATAAATCGTATACCTGTCTAGCATTTGTCACTTTCTGCAGAGCTTGGAGCCTGATGGAATTTCAGGTGGTACAACAGCGCTATGTCTGCATGTATAAAAGATAACACGCACTGCCTACCTCACAGGAATCTTTTTATGAGTTACTGGCTAACAGCTGGGTAAAACTTTGAAATATTTAAGTGACAAGTGCCTACTTTCTTTCAGAATTGCATTCAAGAATTAAAAAAGCTTGCAAAAAATTGCAAAAAAGTTCTTTCTGTGGTTAAAAAAGCCAACATAAAGTACATAGCTTTAAAAGGGAGACAATTAACTAAAAAATGCATGCAAGCTCTGAAAAACTGTAAGGAAAATCCACAACCTCTGAGTGACATTTCAACTTTCCTCAACAAAAATACATGTATTCATTATACACCAGGTATCCAAGAAGCTGGTAAGAAGAACTTATACCCACAAGGAAACAACGGCATGAGGGGTTTTCAAACTTAAGTTTTAACTATAATTTCTTAGTTGCTGCAGTGCCATGGCAGACTTCCCAAGGGATTGCCCCATGTTTTATGATCCTACTTTAAGCAGATTATGCTTAGCCACAGTTTCAAATAATTTACATTAGAAAAAGAGATGTGGAGTTAAGTGGTGCAAATGGATGGTCAAGAGGCAGCGAAAGCAAACTTTCTGATCTCCCAGGTCACCTACTTCTATACTTGTCACAGATCTCAGACTACTTTAAGGACTTAGAGAAAGTTATGATCTAAGGAATACACTCCTCGACTTCCTTTGGGGAATACCTTAGGCACAATGCTGCTATACATTTACAAGATTTACATAAAATGTTGTCTTTTCATGTTTTCCTTATGTCTTCTGTTCCTCTGCTGCTTACCTACACAGGAAACTGAAATGAAACTAAAATGCCCCTCTGTCAAGTAGAGTGGTGCAACGGGAAACATTCACCTCTGATGCAACCATGCTTGAAAGCAGCAGTCTGATCCATGAGAGGGAGAATGAGGGAATCATTTTCTCAGCACGAAAACTGAAAAGGCTCTGTCTTCAAATCCCAATCCGGGTTGTATTCACTGAAAGTAGTATCAACTGCCTGCTAACATTATTGCATAAGTATGGGAATAGCTCTAGTCATATTTTAAATAAAAGTATACATTTGAAAGTTTAATCACATTTCTCCAAAAAGCAAGGAACATATGTAAGCCCAAAAATGTTTACATAATAAAAACAATGTAAAAATTGTAACTCTTTTTTCACCTCTCATTCACAATATAAACTCAGATTCTTAAGACCTCTACAGCGCTTGGCAGAAGATCAAATTAATGTTCAGGGATTCAATTTGTATCTAGAATCTGCTCTTGTGGATAAGATTCACATAAAGTCAGATTTATTTTATTTTATTAATGTTTTGTGCATGTTTGTTTCTGCGTAAAGAGGAAGAAGGGGTAGGAGGAATAAGACACAATTTTAGACTACAAACTATTGTGCTGCTCTATCCTCTAGCCTCCTATTTACATAATTGCATAGATGTTCTTCAGTGCCTTGATACAATGTACAATAGACTAAAAAGGAGAAAACTATACATTAAACCTTTTCCTATTTGACTGAGCACAGAACTTGGCTCTTGCCATTTCAAGGGCCTAATGCCTTTTTCCACTTCCCCAGTAACAGAGAATGGATTTGCATTGCCTTAAACTGAAAAGTGTAACTAACTTAAGCATCTGGGCTTGCTTTTGAACTGACATGGCCTGCTTTTTTTTCCACTCTGTTGTTTCTCTTCTAATGAGGTATATACCTTTCTTTTCTTTGAAACAGATTTCTAAAGATTGAATGCACACGCTGAACAGTCTCATGCAAGCCTGTGTTTACACTCTCTCCCTCCTGGGTAATGAGGGATAGGTTAGCCAAATACCCAATGTGTTTTTGCATATGATTGAATTTTCTTTTTAAGAGCAAAATGTGAGTTGTTTTAAATATGTTAGCATCCTCTTTGTGGAAAAAAAAGGAAGGGTTGGACTTGTGGCTGAAGAGATTAGTAATGGGATACAGAGCATATTATTTCTAAATCACTGGTTCAAATCCAGTCTAGGTCAATACAGGGAACAAAAGTCATTGCACTTTCATGGTGCTTTTGAGTTTTTTCTACCTTATAGAAGATGTATTAGATGTATAGAAGATGTATTCACACACAGATACTCACAGAGAGCCTGCACTGGAGGGAGTCTGCCACACAGTCAAGGTAATAAATTGATGGGCTCCCAATACCCATTAGGAAGATCATAAAGAGCATGGCCTTGGATGGCATCAATTGACATCTTTATTTGCACTTTCAGCAGAGAGGCTAAGGATAGAAAGGGTAAGGAGACCAAGTCATCTTCTCCTTCCTAAAGGTGATCCCTCCAGGTTACAGCTGCAGAACGCAGATGGGGTTATGGGGAAAAACTTGCATTGCCCATGTTCCTCTGTACCAATTCTGCAGATAAACAGAGGGCTTCACTTGCTACTGTTGTCATATCCAGCATCTTTCATGAGCACTAAATTCACTTTAAAGAATATAGGCAATAAAAAGGAAGTATTAAGAAGAAAACCATCATAATTTATATGGTGCCTGTGGTGTCTCCACATTTTGATGAATACTGGAACTTCCCTGAAAAACGATGCACTGCATTAAATAAATCTGACATTTTTTTCCTTACCAAACCTTAAAATGTACAATAATCCACTAAAATCTTAAAGAAAAAAAAAAAGAAGGAAAAGTTGTTATTCTAGGTAGGGAGCTTGACTAAGTATCAGGGCAAGTATATTTGGAATACTTCCCATTCTGAGATAATCTAGGGGCTATTTTCCTCTAGTTTATGACAACACTCTGTGAGTAAAGTTCCCTGAGTGTATTGTAAAAATTGCATTAACCTATTTAAAATGCCCAAAGGCAAGAACAAGCTGGAGAAATTAGACTTTAATAAGCCATTTGCTTCCTCAGCTCAAATGGGACCTTAGGCCTCATATTGTACAGATGGCTGAAACATTAACTGGAGTCAGGGTATCGTCAAGACACAGGGGATCAATCAGGGAGTCATCTTGGGACTCATGCAAAGACAGGCAATTAAAAACCCACCATAACATAGTCTGAGGGCAATGTAAGTGTTTGAATGCCAAAGGCTGGGTGTCAAGCAAGTGATATCTAGATCTGGTAAACTCCTAACTTTACCAGCCTGGGTTTTTTTTTCTTATTTTTCTGTGAAAACATTACTCTCTCAGAGATCAGGGGGCAGGAGTCTTAACATCAAGTCCTTATGCCAGATAAAAGCAGTTTTCTAGTTACAGAGAGCAGGATTGGTCCCAGATTGTCCAAGAACAGAATTGTGTTGAAATGGAAAATCAAACTGAGTGGCATGGTCTTCCTACAGATTGGATTTCCAGACCATATTGAGCCCACAAGAACGTTCCTATGGACCAGAATTTAAGATAACCTCCCATTTCTTGGGAAAAAATCCACAGGACTCCTTTGAAAGAAATTAATTGACAGAGAAAAAATGATCATCTGAAGGCCAACAGAGCCCAATATAAGATTTCACAGCCGAAGGGATGTGACAGGGAACAGATGAATGACACAAAGAAATTAAGTTTGAAACAACAGTCTGCTGACTCAGAGAAGAATGACCATGACTCATAATGGACATCAGACAAAGGCTGGGCACTCTCTACACACACAATCTTTAATAACAGGAACTGCAGCTTATTTTTTTCCCTCCTTGTCTCTTTCAAATGCTCTAATATTGATGGGAACGATAATTTCCATGGCACTTATGCAGACTGTGTTTGACACGCCTCGAACTACCAATGCTTGTAGAAAAAGCAGCGCAATGACATACAGCCCCAGAAGCTTTGGAAGAGGTTGCACAGAACCCTGTCCTGCAGTTCAGAGAGCCACGGGTCCCCAGTCCACCGGGTGCCCTGCCATTTCTGCTGGCAAGGTGGCTATGTGAGACTTTGGAGCAAAGTCTTGTCAAGAGGAACTGGCTGAACTGCCTGATGGCTTCAAAGGGCGATTTTGCATTCTTTCAGATAATAGATCTGCAGTTGCATCTTCTATAATTGTTTATGGCAAATGCAAAGAAATATTTATCCAGGTATAGCTTCAGCAATGGTTCTTTGAAGATCAGAAATTATTAGAAGTCTCTTCAAAGAGTCTTTGAAGTGAGTCATGTTTCCCTAACTAAAAGTGAAGTTACTGTAAGGGAAATGTACGGGGTTTTTTGTGCATGTGTGTGTTTGGTTTTTTTTTAAACAATACAATTGAATAGTGGATCAAAGTGTTTGTGGTTTAAAAGGTTGACCTTGATGCTGAGCTTGTGGAAGTGTCCTGAGAACGACAAAGGACAATGTCACTTTCCCCCAGCCTCAACCAAGGGAAGTAGCAGAGGGTATCATGCCCACCAGGTGACTCAGTATGACTGGTTGCTTTCATCTCTCAGACTCTCATTATATCCGTGTTTCTATCATTTTCCACTTCCAGTCTATTCTGAAAGCTGGTAGACCTGAGACAACTCTGTTTTCTGTTAAGAACTCCAAGATTCAAGCAGCTGCAAATTCTGCAGTGTCCAAATTCCAGCTAGAGAAGTTACCTGAACAGCACTGAAAACAGGCCATGGAATGACTCAGAAAATAGCAGTATGTACGCTGTAAGGAGAAAGGAAAAAAATGCAGCCCAGCCCAGTCCTTTCCTTTACAATCAATAAAACTACAACAGCAAGTATGAGAACCAGGTGCAAAAGTGGCAGTTCTACCTTGCTGCAAGCCCGACCACACAAATACTCTGCTGGAGCAGTGACTTAGGCTTCAACCTTGTTAACAAGAAGACCAGCCTGGCTGAACAGAGAGTTTATGATCTTTGGAAGAAGGGGCAGGCAACTCAGGAGGACTACAACGATGTCGTGAGGTTATGCAGGAAGAAAATTAGAAGGGCCAAAGCCCAACTAGAACTTAATCTGGCTACTGCCGTAAAAGAAAAAAATAAATGTTTCTATAAATACATTAGCAACAAAAGGAGGGCTAACGAGAATCTCCATCCTTTATTGGATGCGGGAGGAAACATAGTGACAAAGAATGAGGAAAAGGCTGAGGTACTTAATGCCTTCTTTGCCTCAATCTTTAATAGCAAGACCAGTTGTTCTCCAGGCACCCAGCCCCCTCAGCTGGAAGACAGGGATGGGGACCAGAATGAAGCCCCCATAATCCAAGGGGAAATGGTTAGCGACCTGCTACACCACTTAGACACACACAAGTCTATGGGGCCGGATGGGATCCACCCAAGGGTACTGAGGGAGCTTGTGGAAGTGCTCATCAA
>NW_008823953.1:346426-378316 GCF_000699105.1 Pygoscelis adeliae | reverse complement strand
CTGGAACGCTCCCGGGCAGAAAATGCCCGGGGGGTGCTGGTCAACAGCCAGCTGAATATGAGCTGGCAGCATGCCCAGGTAGCCAATAGCGTCCTGGCTTGTACCCGAAATAGTGTGGTCAGCAGGACTAGGGGAGTGATCAGCCCCCTGTACTCGGCACTGCTGAGTCCGCACCTCGAATATTCAGTTTTGGGCCCCTCACTACAAGAAAGACATTGAGGTGCTGGAGTGCATCCAAAGAAGATCAACGAAGCTGGTGAAGGGTCTTAGAGAACAAGTCTTATGAGGAGCGGCTGAGGGAACTGGGGTTGTTTAGCCTGGAGAAAAGGAGGCTCCGGGGAGACCTTATCGCTCTCCACAACTACCTGAAAGGAGGTTGCAGCGAGGTGGGTGTCGGTCTCTTCTCCCAAGTAACAAGCGATAGGATGAGAGGAAATGGCCTCAAGTTGCACCAGGGGAGGTTTAGATTGGATATTAGGAAAAATTTCTTCACCAAAAGGATTATCAAGCATTGGAACAGGCTGCCCAGGGAAGTGGTTGAGTCCCCGTCCCTGGAGGTATTTAAAAGACGTGTTGATGTGGTGCTTAGGGACACGGTTTAGTGGTGGACTTGGCAGTGTTAGGTTTAAGGCTGGACTCGATGATCTTAAAGGTCTTTTCCAATGGAAATGATTCTATGATTCTGTGATTCTAACAATGGGCCCTGTTATCCTCAATATAACCTTGAACTTCTCCTGTTTTTACCAAGCCATGAAAAATTAAAAATGGCAGCAACAGGGTGAAAAAGATGGGGAAAAGAACAAAACAAAACATGTGGCCTGATCTTGGAAGGGCTGTAATGCTTTCAGTCCCTATGCAGCTCCCAGGGACTGAAGGCCATTCCTCACCAGCTGGGACACACTTGCAGTACCATGTTGAATACGGCATTCATCAGTCATTGAAGAATAAAAATGGACTAAAAAACTTTCTTTAAGTGACAGAAGATATTGCTTAATAGCTGTGGTACAGGAGCAATCTTGAGCATAGGTCACTGGGTTGGTGAGGGGGTGCTGTGCTAGGTGCGGTAACCTCAATATGTGAGCAGAAGATGGAGGTGTTCTTTCTTCAGATAAGGGATCAATGCAGAGAGACTGTGCAACTCTCCCCATGAGAAATTGTAGATCTGGGAAGCAAACTCTAATTTGGTAATCTGTCACACCACAAGCCATTCCTGAATGTATGTACCACTAGCAAGGTACATTATGTTTGCCTGCTGTTGACTCACAGTAGCTCTATTTTGCTGTCTTTAAGAATCTTCCATGATTTTTATTATTTGCTGTGCATAGATAAGAACAGCTTATCTGTTCTTATAGGCACATACAACACTAGTTGTGTGCGTTTCCAAACATACCACAGTATTAGTAGCTGTTTTATTTTTGTAAGCTTTAAGCTAACTAGAGGTCAGCTGAAGGCAATCTGCCTATATCCCTCTTTCTAGTTTGCTTATTTTACTTGCAGAGTGATTAAAAACAAAGTTAAACCGTAGGTGAGCAGCGGTTCTGGACTCTGCAGCCGGTCATCTGCTGCAGATGGACAGACTGCTCATTTTTAATTTTCAGTAAAATGAGGGAGGCTGAATATGAGATTTCTCTCCTGTCCCTATAGCTCATTGGCCAAACATGTTGCTCAGGTGCTAATCCTAGCTCAGCTGTGCTTGCTGTCTATCACCTTCGCACAGCAACAGTGAATTAGCTGCTCTTTGAGTACTCATGTGCTTCCACCTACCTAAACTTCCTGCTCACTGTTGAAGTAAACAACCTGGTTATTCACGTAGAAAAACTGCTCATCAGTAGAAAATTTGGGTGGGAGACTTAGGGAGAAGATTTTATAGGCACTCCTCATTCACGGACTGTGAAGTCAGTCACACTTCTGTGTTAGGCTGAAGCTCCATCCACAGCTGAACAGAGGGGCTGGGGAGTCCAGAAAAGCAGCTGCATTACTCTGCCCAGTAAATGCACTATCCACTTCATAGCTTTCAAAAGCACATCAAGAACCTCCATGCTTAAGCTGCTTCTTCAAGGTTAATTGTTTTTAATTTGAAAGGGATACACAGCAATTAATATATGAACTTCCACTTAAATAATTTATATACTTACATGGAGCAGAAGTCCCCAGTTATAGAAAGCGAATAAAATCCAAAGGATGAATTTATAATTGGCCAAAAATCTACTGAAAAATCATTCACTATTTCTGTGAACATATTCAGTCAGAACAGAATGTTGTTGCCCTTTTGATGCAGTAACTAGTACCTTATTGCCCTTATCAATAGAAATACTTGTTTTTCCAGACCAGATAATTAGCAGAATTTTCTTGCTAACCAGTAGTTCTCAAAAAAACTCACAGGAAGCTAGTCTTTGCCTTCCCTAAGGCAACATTCCCTTAATTTTTTTAATATTCAGGATAATGAAATATCATTTTAAATAAGGGTTTAGGTCTCATCAGCTGCATGTGTTTAGCTATACCAAACCTGAATGATGCTACAAAACATTCTTCTCATTGTTTGTCACCTTCAGGTTCCTCAGTCCTTTAAACAAATTCAACAATGTGTTAATGCAAAAAAAAAAAAGTGTTAACCAATACACTAAGGCTGTTACAAATATTAAATACACCTGCTGTTAATGTTATCCTTTTGAGAACTGTAATAGAATCCTGCAGAACTTGCTCTAAAAATACAGAAAATTCAAAAGAGAATGTATCCTAATAGGTATATTTTATTCATCCTATAGAAATATACTGGCAGTGATGTAACTAGATTGTGTGACGTTTCCGTAGAACAATTATAATTTTCTCTTAAATTTTTCTTCTGTTATATATAACCTTTTCATAAAATAATGCAAAAGGTCACTTATCTGTAAAGAATTAAGAAAATTTTGAACATAATGGAAACATTGGCCATCATGTGAAATAGACTGCTAATGTATAACCATAGGCAATGGTGTTTGGCTGGGAGGGGCGGGGCAAGGGGAGAGAATTTACTGTTCACAAATTTCCTTACTTGTGAAATTAGTGGATTTCTCATCCTCCTGAGGAAGCTTAGAGAGACGTAGGTGAAAAATACTACATAAATACTGGGCAAACACCGTTACTAGATTTACTACGGAAACTCCAATGTCAATTAAATGGAGATGAGCTTGTTCCAAAATAATGTATTTAAATGAAAAGCCTAGACCATTCAACAGTACAAAATAGAGAAACACATGTCAGTGCTGATACAAGATCTAGCTTTTTGCTTAAATTGGCTTCTTTAAAAAGTTAGAGGAAAAAATGTTTCTCAAGTGGGATGAACTATCTATCATGGCAACCCTGAGAACAAAAGTTGGCACAGTTAGTGCACATGGAAATCTGAAACCACTACTTTAGATTTGTTTTGCCAAGTTTTAACTAAGTAGATGCAAAAAACTATTCCTTTCATTTTCAGTGCCAGGTATTTTCTCTTTACTCTATTGATTTTAATAGCTCGCTCAGAAGCTTGGAAATGAATGTTTCTTCCATCATCAATTTAAAACTTTTCCATTTGCCAACTATGGATGTTTTTTCTACTGTCTGTTTTCAATGAAACTGAAATTAATATGCTTCCCTTTGATTTTCCACCCAAGCGCCAGGGAGCATGGGGCAAGCTATGCTTTCATCTCCATCCTTGAGACAGAGCCAGGTCCAGCATCACGTGACCACAACACCACTCTTTTCTTTCTCTCTCTCCCACAATCTTCCAAAAAAGGCAATTTTTGGACTCAGGTTTGTCTAAAGACTACCTGGAAAGACCAGCTTTACAGGGGTCCTCCAGCATTCTGCAGGGGAGGGCAATTCCTATGGCCATTATCTCCAGTAGTTCAACTGCTGTTCTTCCAATACAGAGCCCCCACTTTGAGCAGATATGGCCCCAATGGACTCTTTTTCCTACCAGCTGTAGACATTTACTTTTTTATAGCTTATGGAACTATGATGGCAGTCCAGCAATCCTCGCCTTTGAACAGGCGACTGAAGCAAATGTAAATTTGGCTAAACATTATTGTCAGAAAGCATTATTCACGTGACTGTGGGCAAAAGCAGTTGTGGAAACTCCTGCCTTTATTTTTTCAGGAATGTTTAGGGATTTTTTTTTGCTAATAGCTACACAATCATTAGAGCTGATGAGAACTGCATCAGAAAAACACCTACAAATATAAGACCCGTAAGTGAAGGCAAGTGTTTTTTAAGCAATCATCCAGTGCAACATATTTCATTAGGAGGTTTGCAGCATACACTGCTGGCCATTTTATGTATTTGGATTATGGATCACATGTATTTCCCATTCATAAAGAAACTAACACCAGGAAAACATCTTATGCTTTAATGTTTTGCACTGGGAAATTAAGAGGGGAAGCTAAGAACGTAAGACCTCTGATGTCTGTGAATCAACACTGGTCCACAGACCAGTACAGACAAAATCAGAAGTAATTTCCCTCTCATTTTTTTTTTAACGCAGCAATATTCTTAAATAAATTAATTCTAATAGCCCTTAATTATCTTGCACAGTGAAATGACATCTAACTTCTTGCAATCATGGTGCTGAAATCATCGCTGATTTAACTGATGCTGCAATGATTTTTGGATTTGATCACAGTACATCCACAAAATAGATACGCTTTAGATCCCTGCACTATTCTGTCACTTCTTTCAGCTGCGACTGGGAGTGACCTTTTTTTCAGGTACTGATGGGTGCCTTGCAGACCTGCATCTCACTTGGCTGAGTGGGCTCGGTTTTCCCCCTGCCATAAGAGCACTTTAAAGAAATAGCCCTGAGAAGACCACGGGGGAAATGTGTGAGCCACCGCCTGCGCCTTGTGTCAGCATGGGTATGAATACAGAGCACATGCCACAGAGCAGCTCTCTCTGCTGAGATTCAGAAGAGTGCCCTTGGCTTACGTACTGATCTGAAACTTTAATCTCCCCGCGGAACACTTTAATCAGAAACCATTTTCATAATTTGTAAACACTGCCAAATGTTTGATTTCAGGCTGTTTAAGTGATCAAACCTTCTGGTGGAAAAGAAAATAAATAACAATCAAACCATCAGGCAAAGAAAGTAGTTATAAATAATTAAATATGCTGTACTGACAAATACTATTCCCACCTGGATGCTGTGCTTCTAAGATGCAAAGCACAGTTTTCCTAATTAGGAAAAAAAAAAGATCCTGTATGACAGAACAAGTCAGATCAGAAACAGGGAGTTAGGATTGATTGTCTTGTGGATGAAGATCAGTGCCTGGGAATCCACTTCTTATTCCTGAACCTACTGTACCTGCACCACCTTGGGCATGGCAGTTAATCTCCCTGCCTCACTTTCCTGTTCTATAAAAGAAAAGGAGGGATAATAACTTCACTTCCCCCACCACAGGAAGCTAAATTAGTGAAGTACAGCAATGTGCGCTAAGATCCTCAAAATGAAGGGGGTAAAAGATACACAAAGTTTTATTTCCACATGGAAAAGATTGTTATAGAGCTACCTCCTACATTGTGTTAATGAGAGATAGATGGTTTAAAAGCTCCCATTTATTTTCTTTTTTCCTACTTTTTGATAATGTCTGGGTAATGCTCTTATTCCCAGCAGCCTATAAGACTTCTTGAGATCTCCAATAATAAGGATGTCTTTTAAGATGAACTCTCAGCTCAGGCACATTTTAGGCACTTGTCTCACACCAGGTTTAAAGGATACCTCAGAATGAAAAACAATCCCAGATTTCCTGGAAGACTAGTACTTAGAGTTCATTGCACACCACTCTGAGCACCTCTATCATCAGACACACACTGATGGAGTCAGCTAAACCAAACTAGCTAATGATAATAACAATGAAAAAAACCATGAGAAAATTTCACCAACAAGACATCACAGGTAATAAAGCGATTCCTCCAGTGCAGTAAGCTAGGCCAAAGAAACAGGAGGGTGACAAAAGAAAATGAAGAAAGGAAAACAAATTCAAGGGCAATAACTATAGGACCCCAGTGGGCTTGTTATGTGAATAGACTGCAGGTAACCATATCCTGCTGCCATGATGCTTCATAAATTCTGTCGTCTTGTTAAGAGGCTGAAGACTACTGACCTCACTTCCTCCGCTAATAAGACTGCGCTGCTTTGTGCCCAGACTTTTATTATGCTTATGAAATTTGAACCATTGTGTGAGCCTTCTTCCTTCCTGCACCAATGATTCCTGTCTCCCAAATTACAGAAGAACAAATGGGAAATGGAAACGCCTCTCCCTTTCTTGTTCAACAGCCTCTTCTTTCCTTCTTCCTAACCCCTTGCAAACTAATTCTCAGGCTCTCAGTACCAGCGATGCTAAGGCTTACTTGGTTTTGTTGCTGAATATATATTACAAGTAATAATAGTAATAAACCAAGAAATCTGAGTAGATTTTATGATATTTACATATAGGTGTGACATTTATATATGGAAGGTCTTTACCTTCATGCATTATAAAGCCTATGCAGGCAACAGTCAGCCATTTTGACCACTGAGAACACATAGTGAGGGTCAGAGAGCCAAAGAGAGAGCAGCCACGTGAGGTGTTTTGGAGGTACCCTCCAAGCACAAAGCCTACACAGGCTGTATACTCAACAGCTCTCCTTATTGCAGCTCAAAATAGGAGAAAACAGTTACTCCTCTTAGCACTTACTTCTGAAGAGCAAAATATGCAAAGGCAGCCGAGACCAGGTCCAGCCCAGCTGGCTATGGCCACTCATGATCATGAAAATTCAAGAGAAAGGCAGGCCTGTGACTTGTCCTGTCCATATTTTGTATCCTTTTCTTCCCAATCTAAAAAGACACAAGATGAATCAAGGCAGAGTCATCCCTTCCTTATACATGACAGGGCAAAAACGTGTTCACACCATAAAAAACACCGAAGGCTTGTCCATCAGCTGCTACAGTTTTGAGTGTTCACTCATGTAAGTGTGTACCAAGGATGTACCTTTAAAATTTTACAATATGCCACTTAAAAAAGGGATCAATCATTATTTCCTTTGTCTATGAGACTAGTACCTTCACAGTAATCACTGGCACTGGGGTGGGGGAGGAAGCCCTCATAGACCCCTCCTTTTCCCTCAGACAACCTCTTGTCCTTAAAAGCTAAAAACCTCCCAATGGTCACCTCTTGCAGCTAGTGAACTACATTACAGATTCATTTGCTGACTAGCCTTACCTTTAGTACCTCAAAGCAAAAATGCTGCAAATAAAAATATACAAATCAACATGGCTGATGAGGACACTAGGACAAACTCTTCTCTGAGTTTCACAGAGCAATGAGAGCAGTGTCAGTGAATTTACACTTCTGAAACCAAGAGGAAACGTGACCTTTACTTACTTCGTTCTAAGAGCTTTTTGTCTTGTGGATCTGATTTTCTCTTTGCTTCAGCTTTGCCGCTAACTCTGTGCTCGATACTTGCTTTGCCACCCTGAATAGGTAACACAGCAGACGTCTGCTGTCTAGACTTACTGTCCTTTCCAATAATGAAGGTATGCAAACTCTTAATAGGTGCACAGCAATAAAACTTGAAATAAAACAGTAAAAACGAAAACAAAATACCATAAAAAGTCTGAAAATCCTGGTTTCTTGCTGGCTTGCTCATAGCTCCTGCATGGGATCATATTTCACCTTTACTGTGTTGTCGCTCATATTAAGGAAAGGCAGCTTATATTTAACAATTCCATTATTTTCTTTTCTACATTACATAAGACCACATTAGGAGCCCGCTGTGTGTTTTCGGGCAGACCCAATCTGTTCTGCCTTGCACAGTCCAGGCATTACCTTCCTAAATGGCCCTGCCGAGCCTTAGGCACCACCAGCAGCCACTCCGCACGGCTCTTTGTGCCAGGGACACTGCACTGCGCACAGGGCACTTAGGAGGAGGATGCCAAGCTGCTGTTTATTTATGTCACCCTCCAAAGCCCCAAAGATATCACAGGCATTTATGAATGGCACGTATAAGCTGTTTTATCGCTGTATTTCTTTTAACCCCACCCTGCCCAGATTGTCCATTTCCTCCAACCTTTTTCTCCCTTTCTGTCTTTTTCAAGACTAACTTCTGTTTTGTGTCGTCTTGCATGCAATACACATTTATTCTTCTTGGACTACATATTCAAAAAAATGAAGAAGGAAAGAAGGAAGGAAGGAAGGAAGGAAGGAAAGAAAAGAAAGAAAGAGAGAAAGAAAGAAAGAAAGAAAGTAATAAAAAGAAAGAAGGAAAGAAAGAAAGAAAGAAAGTAATAAAAAGAAAGAAGGAAAGAAAGAAAGAAAGAAAGTAATAAAAAGAAAGAAGGAAAGAAAGAAAGAAAGAAAGTAATAAAAAGAAAGAAGGAAAGAAAGAAAGAAAGAAAGTAATAAAAAGAAAGAAGGAAAGAAAGAAAGAAAGAAAGAAGAAAGAAAGAAAGAAAAAGAAAGAAAGAAAGAAAGAAAGTAATAAAAAGAAAGAAGGAAAGAAAGAAAGAAAGAAAGTAATAAAAAGAAAGAAGGAAAGAAAGAAAGAAAGAAAGGGAAAGAAAGAAAAGAACGAAGAACGTAATAGAGAATAGTAAAAATCCAGAGTCAAATGTGAGTGGCACAGCTATAATTCTTTATGAAGCAGCAGGTAAGATTGATTGTCAAGGGTCAAAAGGCTAGGTCAAACTCCGCTCATTCGTCAGCTGAATGTCATTTTTGTTTTCCCTGTCACCAGATAGCTTTAAAAAAAATTGCAACTCCTTCCTCATTATCTGGGACTTGGCTCCTTTCCTGCCATCCAGTATTAATGAAACTGTGCTTCAAGCCTGGCCTTCATCTTTGAGGTTCTTCTTCGTGTACTTCTTCCCTTTCTTAAGTACTACAGAGCGAGGACAATTTTAAAGATCGTTTTCTCGCACAGAGAAGTTGGAAAATTGCCGCTACAGTGAGGATGATTTGAAAACATACATGCAGTATAAACGTCTGAATGAACAAAAATGTAATTAAATCATAGCAGATCCAAAGCCCACACAGCGATGTAATTGAATCATGGTTAAATCCGTGCACCTCATATGGAATCTTTAAAAAACCAACACGATACAATATTTTGAAATCATTTATGAGGAAAAAAAATAACTTTTTTGTTACAATTACAAGCTGTGCACCACTGTAATAATGCTAATACTGAAATTATCCATTGATTTACTGTGAATATGATTTATATATGCCTGATTCAGATAAAAATATAGCCAATAATTCCCTTAAAAACAACTAAATGTCTAAATTAATTTAAGTTGAATTACACCTACGTGGTGAAGTTTCAGCTGGCCTGAAATGGGATGCCATTTCAAGCCAGCAGTTGGTGACCCAAAGGATGCTTCCTCAAATAAAACCATTTTGTGTCAAAGGTAAGTTTAGGTGCAATTACCCTCTTGTGCATTTATATAAAGGCAATACTCTGATGTTTATGGAGTGCTTTTCACAAAGGGATCTCAGGGTAAATTACACAAATAATTAAACCTCATCTAAAGCCTATCCATACGAGGACTGCCTCTATGATTAGAGGAACAGAATCAGGAACCCTTCAGTGACAGAATGAGAGGATTTACTAAATTAATTTTCATTAAACACATTGCTGCACAGGGTGGTGTATGTATGTTTACTAATTGACATAATACCTCCTTTTAGCTAGAAAAATGACCTTTTAAAGTATTTATAATCACTCTTGGGCAAAAATATCCTGAAATCCTGTGCTAAATCTACAAGGAATCACATTTCACACTAGTCTAATTTCCCTGCACAAGCAAACGTAGTGACTTCACTGAACGTATCTGCATGACGGGCATCTCAGACAGGAAATTCAAAATGTTTTGCGAAAACAAATCAGTTTTAACTGTGAAGAGAAGATCAAAATAAATGACAACTCAAAACAAAAAGAAAAGGTTCTGATTTCAAAATACTTAGTGGACTATCCACCTACAACTTGGGAGAGCTATTTCAAGGCCTGGCTGCCGCAGGAACACAAGCTAGTCTGTTTGCTTCCAACTTCCACGTGGAAGATAATACCTATTAAAAATGTACAGAATTCAGCTCATAGAGAAGTGGATTGCATAATTATTTAAAATAGAGACAAGAGGTTCACAAGTTGACAGTAATTAGTTAATCCAAAACTTCAGAATACCTGGCTCTCCTGTGATATTTGACAGTAATGGTGGAGTTTAGAACAGACCAACTGTTCCCCGACTTTGGGGACTACTGGTATTTTTTGACCTGACTGGGTTTTCAAGGCATACAAAATATGACGTTCTTCCCAAATGTTAGCCAAAACAACTCAGTTTTGACTAACTCTCAAAGAAGATAAAATTAGAGGAAATTTCAACAAAAGAAAAGCAGCAAAGTGAAGGGAAGTGAAGAGAAAAAACATTCTTATTGCAAAACTAAGTTTTCCTTCAGGATGCTTTTCTTTACTCCAAATTTCCAGTGGCAACAAAATTTAAATTTTCAACTTTGAGATAGGATGAGGATGGCAACAATTAAAATTTGAATAGAGGGCTTGTCATTAAATAATTTTGCTTATAGCACTGTGTGTGACTGTACACTGCTTTTCTAGCCATGTTACAATGTGGACATCCTTCTGTACATGTGCTGCAGCGTATCAGTTTAAAACCTGGAGTGACTCTACATCACTAATGTGGGAAGCAGCACTGTGGGATCAGGCCAAGTGCATGGATAAAAGTAATTGGAAAACAGAGCTGGGCACTGTCTAGGAGAGCTTCTTTTTTTATGTAAAATGACTGATTATGAGATCCCAGCTGGGTTTTGCATGGGGCCTTGTTCACTAAAATATTAATAGATGACATTTAGCTAAACAGTACAACAGAACCATGATACTGTGCTGAGAACTGCCACCATAAACACATTTTACTTCCTCGAATGAATACTAATTCATAGCAGGTTGCTGCCAAACTGCCATGCTTTCTTCTGACAAGCTACAGCCTTCTCTACTACCCACAGCCCTTAGGACTTACACAGCTCAGTTTTTTAGTCACATCTAGCGCAGAAATTAGCTGAGGAGGCAGTGAGTCCTTTGTGGCTCAGAGCGCGGAGAGCAGAGAAGCCCCTGTGGATATAACACAAGCACCTGCTTTCTTCAGTAGTCTGGAAGTGGTGCAGATTGTCAAGCACTACTTCCATGTGTGGTGAAACCCAAAGTTTCAGCTTCGTAAATGCCACTCAGCATTGCTCCCCTCAATTAGCTGAGGAACATTTGTTAATTACGTGGAACTCAATAACAAATACTAAATTTTTAGTGAAGGAGAGAAGATGGTACGTGAACCTTCATGCCTGCTGAAAGTCAGTTAGTTCACCCATAATACACTTTGCGTCTTTCTTCTTACTCTGAACGAGCACCTTTGCTCCCTCCTTTCTCAAAAAATTACCTTTTTCATTTTCTTTTTGTTTCCTATATTGTTTCCCTGTTTTCTTTCCATTCTGTGACTCCTCATGGATTCACTGTAGACCATCACATGGCATCTTTACAACTCTCGTTGCATGAAACTGAACCATGTGAGTGAAAAGCAGTTGAATTCCTCTCAATTTTGGCAACAGCAGTTTGAAAGCTGCCTGCTGAGATGAATTTTTGAGAAATTTCTATGCTATTTTCCATGTTATTGAGGGCTTCGGTTTTTACAGGGAGACAAGGAGCTAAATTTTACTATCACCTGTCTGAGGACTCTTCTATGCTTTTTGGCCTTTCAGTTGAGAATTAATACGGAAGGAGAAACCTGTAGTAAGCTGGTCTACCCTTGAATAGGACATTAGTAGCACTTTGTTCTCACCATTGCTTTAGTCAGACACTAGTGATGTTTCTACGGCAGGCTGACCCTACCTGCCTGGTTCTTCCATGTTATTTTTAACAGTGATGTTCACGTAACTTGAAACCATTTCTAAGCAGACTTTTCCTCACAGAACTTTGCCCTCTCACCTCCACTTTCTTTCTTTTGCTGTTTTCTGCAGTATTATGATCAGTTGCTAACAGCCTTGTTATTGCAACATGAACAACACTTCTCTGATTGACTTCATTCTTCCACTTAGCTGTGTGTCACATCTACACATTTTGCAGATCCACATAATACAAATTACCATGCCTTTTCCCTGTCATCAGAGTCTTACGCTGAGCCTGTTTTCCTAAGTGGTGGAGTACCTTTTCACCCCATCTGCATATGGCATCCCATCTCATCTCCAGCCCCCCTTCCTAACTCACACCTAATGTGGTTTTCTGCTTTCAGAATTTTTTGAGGCTTTGAACCTTAATGCACTGACATTTCTATTCTTTCCTGACTCCGTATTCAGTTCTTTAAGGTTTACATTTTCTTCATGAAATTTACATAAACCTGTCACTCCAGCATTTTTACACCTCTCTCCAGTCATTACTTGGGCCTGATACTATCTTTATGTCTTCTGTCTAATCTCTCATGATGAACCCCAGGTTTATGGCAAAACAGCATAAAATAACATATATGTTCTGATCATGCTGATTTATGTCTTTCAATACCTCACTTCCTTCTGTGGTTGTGCTTTAGGAGTCCTCGACAGTCCTAAAATTCTACATCATGAATTCTGCAAATGAATCCAGAACTGGATTTTTCTAAAAAATCAAGGAACCAACAAGCATGGACTTTGCAAGACAGAAAGGCAGGCTTTAGAAAGCTATAGTGAGAGCCATTAAAATAAACCTGTGGTGCGAGCAGCAAGCAATATAGGGCTATTATTTGTTTGGCATCAAAAGAGGCCAGAAGTATGCAAACCCAACAAAATGAGTTTTGATAGCAATATGGCCCCTGAAAATGAGGGGTTTAACAGCCTCCCTCTCAGCTTGGCTTTGTCAAAAGCTCTGTGCGTATAACCAAGAGCTGGCGAACTCAGAGCTCTTCCTCCAGCCTCACAGCAAAAAACAGTATACAAAAATTAAAAGATCAAAAAGGCAAACAAGGGTTCTTCCCACTTCAACTTATTGCTGCTTGTCGTGGTTTAACCTCAGTCGGCAACTAAGCACCACGCAACCGCTCGCTCACCCCCCCCCCCGCCGATGGGATGGGGGGGAGAATTGGAAAAGCACAAGTGAGAAAACCTCATGGGTTGAGATAAAAACAGTTTAATAATTGAAATAAAATGATAATGATAATAATATGATAATAATAATAATACACAAAGCAAGTGATGCACAGTACAATTGCTCACCACCTGCCGACCGATGCCCAGCCAGTCCCCGAGCAGCGGCCCCCCCGGCCAGCTTTCCCCAGTTTATGTACTGAGCGTGACGTCACACGGTACGGAATGTCCCTTTGGCCAGTTTGGCTGTGCCCCCTCCCAGCTTCTTGTGCACCTCCAGCCTTCTCAGTCAGTAGAGCCTGGGAAACTAGAAAGTCCTTGGCCAGTGTAAGCACTACTTAGCAACAACTAAAACATCGGTGCCTTATCAATTTTGTTCCCATCCTAATTCCGAAACACAGCACTGTACCAGCTACTAGGAAGGAAATTAACTCTATCCCTGCCGAAACCAGGACACTGCTCCTAAGATTTTCCTGTCGGAAAGCGACTTCTATCTATGTGTGAGAAGAAAAAGAAGCTTGTTCTTGCAACTGCAGGATGTGGGAAAGTGAACAATAGGGCAGAGGACTATAGATACCGCTTCGTTGCATCCTAACATCATTTTATGGCATTGAATTGAAAGATCTCTAAATACTCAAATCGTGAGCCAGATGATGCAATTATCACTTGAGCATAATTCCTATTCACTGAAGGAAATTTGCCTGAGTAAGAACTGTAAGAACTTATAAGCTTCCCTAGTTACAAGATTATTCTTTATGCCTTGCATGTATCATGAGTAGCTGGGGCAGACAACTACATAAAAAATCATTTAGAGAAAGATCATGGACAGAAATGATTTCTTACAATGGGGGTGTAAGGCTTTATAAGGACTTTAATGCAGAAAGCTGTGAATTGTATGAATTTGTCGCTTTCATTTTAACATTAAATGGAGATTTAATATGACTACTTTCATTTGTCACAAACGCACATAAGCAAGGCTGAAGAACTAATATGCAGAGACCTGAAATAGATTTCTTCAACAGGAAGCTTTGCATTTCTGCAGGCGTAGCAATACCACTATTTTAAGAAATGAGGATCAAATTAAATGTTTACTGCTGTAACACAGTGTTGCCAACAGTGTCAGTAAATTTATGAACAGTTTATAATTTTAACTGTCTTCCAGACAGTGGGTCATATGTGCATGAAAGTAGTCATAATAACCTGTCACTAAAAATTTCCTGTAGCACATTCATAGCAAAAAATGTTTGCAAGTTGAGCAGCTTGTTTATGCACTGGCATAACAGTTTCTCCTATGAAGTGGCACAGCCAACCCTTCCGAGAAATTTCAGTTTGATCTGATGTGCTAACTGGGATTTCAAGATTTTTTTTTTTAATTTCCAGAATTCCTTTTCAGAACTCACCAAGCAGCACTTTTAACACAGTCATTGACTAGAAAATGGCTTGCTCTTGCCCCTAGATCTCACCCCTAGAGAAATAAACAACTACCCATATTGGACTTATGAGTTATTATTTATTATCTATACCGGGCAGTGTGCAGAAAGTGAGAGGGGCTTTCCAAACACTTTGGGAGGCAGCATTCAACAACCTGAAGCTTGCCAGCCAGTGCGTCGTCATCGCGGCTACTACTTCCTCAGGATTCATACGCCCTCACGTTCTCTTCCCATGTTCAGAGCTGCTCTTGCTCCCCCTGCAGTAAAGTCCTTTCAGTGGGATCAGGCCCACCACGATGCTCTCGCTGTATAATCTCAGCAAGCAGAATGGTTTCTGGGCCTGCGTCCACCCATGATGTCACCTAGCAGAGTACTGAAATCTCAGTTACTATCCATCAGTCATTCCTAGTGCCACTTGTCCCTCCTGGGGGGTCATGGCACCAGCAAGGTCAGCAGCAATCTAAAGTGCAGTGCTTACTTACTAAAACAGAGCCGGGGAAACATCTTGCTTCCCCTCTTACTAGCTTAAGAAACACAGAAAATGGGAGTGAAAGTGTTTGGCTTTGAACATTTCTGCAGTGAGATGTCACTTGCTGCGATATTAGGAGAGAATACATCTCTCACACAGGCACATTGGCTAATGTGTGAGATCTGTGTGTACCTTTGAGAGGAAGAACTGCCTCAGTTTACTCAGACCATTACACAAAGTGGATTAAAACAGTCACACGGTGGGTCTGCTGATGCCTTATTTCAGAAGGCAGCATTCACGCTGTGGTCAAGGGGAGCCCAAAGAAGGCGGCCTCAGTGTATCTGCTAATAAGCATCCCCTCTCATACTAACAAACTGAAGGTTACAAGCTTCCATTTCAACAAAAATGGGTAAACTTACTTTTGCCTGTGCAGTGACCCTCTGCAAGAGACAGTCAACATCTAAAGCATTTAAATTGAGCATGTAGAAATTATAGGCTGAGTGCCTTCCTTTCTATGCCTTCCTTTAAAAATCCCAAACAAATCCAACCTGAAATAGCCACTGATAGAGACCCTTCGAAGACAGAAAGCCAGCTAAATGTGCACAGATAATTACATAAAGTCACACTGAGGTGAGGGTATTTCTCTCTAACTCCAAATGGAAGTTTATTAAGTTGGGAAAAAAATGACTGTCCTTGATTCCAGTCCCATAGCTAATGCCTCCATGATTCAGACCTGTGTTTGCTCAGGACACCAGAAATTCAATCCACGTAGCCAAGTACAAATTTGGTAACTTTGCCTCTAATTTACTAAGGTTATTGGTAAAGTTATTGAGCACATATCCTGGATATAAGAACATACAAACAAAACACATCTCCACTGAGTTTAAACAGACTATTTCTAAATTGATATACATGTTAAGTAACATTCTGGATGGATGCTTAAAGACTCCAGTTATGAAAAAATGTGGCCTTTGTTTCTACTGAAGCCAAACTTCATTCTCAACACGTTATATATAAATTCCTACTCCTTTTGTTAAATGGCCGTTCTTTCATTCCTATGTTTTTGCTTGCACTGTGCATTAAGTACATATTCTTTAAGCTACCTGGAGTGATTTCTAAACATTTTCATGTTACATTTAATTTAGAATGTTTTATCCTTTGTATGTAGTTTATAGAGTTTTATACCTGAAGTTTATTATCTTGTATTTAACTATATTGAATATTATCCTCTGGTGTACTGCCCAGTTATACAGTTCTGGTAGCAGGGATGGGGCAAGGAGAAGGAAAAATAACCCCTTGGAACAATGACCTGCTATGAGTGCACTCTAAATGCAAAGCTCTGAAATGTAACTGTTATTATCACTTTCATAATTATGTAAGTGTAAACCTCTTAGCATATTCAGTAAGAGACAGAAGAAAAGCACTTGATTAAACATTGTAAAAAAAGGCAAGTTTAAATACAGTGGTCTACACCACTTTTAATACTTAAGTTTAGATTCAGTCTGTTCTTTACAGAACTGAACTAATTCAATATAAAACTTTTAATTAAGGGTGTTCTCCAACTGGGTATTGTTGGCACACAGGTTTCTGTACAGTGTGTACCTGTTGATCAGAACGATACCCATATCCAGCAAGATAGTTATCAGAACAATAATGGACAGGCCACGGCAAGAGAGTGGAATAAAATGTTTCCATAATTAAAAAAAAGAAGTATCAGTAGTTCCTCTATATTCAGGACAAAGTGGGGGAACAGAACCATGTTAATAATTATTCTGGGAGGCTACAGGATACTTGGTATTGATGAGCTTGCTGGCTTTGTCAGGTTACCCTATTCACTGTATTGCATATCTCATGTGCTATCCAAACCGTAAACTCATTTACCCTACTCCTGCTACTCTAGATAGAATGGCAGGCATCAAACCTTCATAAAACAATTGTTTCCCATTGCTTTTTAATATTTTGTTCTTCTTGGAGCAGCTGCTGGGATAGATTAAATGGAAAGCTGACATATCTAAACTTAATGAAAAGGACTGTCCTTTCCTGTGGCAGTTGGTGCTGGGGAGAGGGTTACAGTCTACAAAACAGTTTAAACAGATGTTGCAAATTTCTGCAAAGCAGCTGATGCTTTTATTCAAACACCAACCTAAGGCCTACCTGCAGGATCTGATGTTGCTGTCTGCACATGGAAGCAACAGACTTGTGTATCTCAGCAGTTTATTTTTTGCCTCCCTTCTGTTCTCCCTATTTACAGCACTTACTAATTCCAGTGACTTTTTCTTCTTGGTCTCTTCTCTGTATCCTCATCTGAGCAGCTGGATCTGCTATGAAGCCTACCCCTGATTCTGCCCCTGCATGTTCCTTCCTTGTTGCATGCTTCGAGTTGTAGACGTACGTCAGAAACACTAATAAATCACTAATAAAGATACATCTCCAAGTAAGACCTGTCCACTCATGACAACGAGACATCCTTGAGCAGCTCCACTCTTCTCTGTTACATCCATCTGCACAGCTTCATCCATTTGTACATCCTGTGTTTAGGGCCTTATCCTGCAGTCAATTCTTACATGAAAAATTTATCAGTGAGCTTACTGTCAGACATCATTTTCTGAAGGAGGTCAATGCTGGAGACTGGACATTAAGGTAGATGGATTCCTGGCCCAATGCAGTATGGCAATTTCTGTATCCTTAGACTCACAAAATGACTCACTTTACAGCTCAAATGGTGCTTTACTGCCACGGCAGTCTGCCAGGCTGAACTTATGGAAGTTGTTGTCTTATTTCATGTGACTGAAAATGCTTTTGTACGCTGCATACCTAATGCTCTTTGGTGTGCACTTAAGACAAGAACTATGGTAGGTCTGGCCTCATCAGCCTTTGGTTGCTGATGTAAAGGGTACAGCCAGGAAGCTGTCACAGATTTCCTTCTTTCTTTTTCCCTCCAGAATTTACCCTATGGCTCTGACCATTCAAATAATAGGAACTATAGAGATAGTATGTAGGCACAGTTGTTATGGTACATTGACTTGGTCAGCTGCATAATCATTAGATGGCTTTATGACTCCCTTTTAAGGTATAGAACAACTTCAGGTTAAGGAGTAATCCGTCCAGTTATCCTTTTTCAGCTTAAAAGTAACAACAATACATTTCTAGCATATCTGGAGAGTAGTTATATTCCAAGAAAAGCCCAGTAACACACAGTAAGTAAATACCTGGATCCCTTTCTTCCATTATTACTGAAAATTATTCCCTGAGAAAATTATTCCCAATGTGAATACTTCACAGTGCAGTACTGTTCTCGCTGAGAACATGGATATCATATCGACAGGAATGCTGCGAGAGGCTTCTCCAGCAAGAATAAGGTAAAACCACAGCGATCTTGCAGCTGTGATAATTCAGTCACCTACAGAGCTGCACCTGCAAGATCCCCTTTGCTGGCAGAATATTAAGAACCAGTGCTTTTCATGTAATTTCGTGGCTATGAAATCATTCCCTGGATATAGGAAAATATTCACAGCACCAGCTGAACACAAAGCAAATGATCCTAGCTCTTCAATCCAAGCAGGCGAATTCCCTCCGATCTGTCTGTACAGACTAGCACAAATGATACATCACCCGGCTGGTGCTCAGACATATTAGGTGCTTGGCAGGTGGAATATGGCATGTTGTTTTGCATGGCATATTGGAATTGACCCTTCAAAGCCTGAAACTATTTGTTCTTTCATTTACAACCCAACCTAGTAATGAAGTAGCGACTTGTGGTAGCACTTGCTACATTAATCATATTTTTGTGTGGTAACAGCAGACACTGGATGCCTGATCGCTGCTATATCGTGGCTCAGGCTGGTATTAAAGCAAAAGCTCAGGGATCTTGATCTATTGCACCTGCTTGACATAGCTGATCATTTTCTCTTTTTCCACACAACATTCCTTGGCTTTCCATCACTTTCTGTTTCCAGCCTCCTTCCTAAGGGCAGAAGTCAGTGTGGTGGTTGGGGACCTATGTTAATGACCCAGATGGAGAAGACTGCCAATGTATTCCTGCATTGTGGCATAGAGATATCACCTTAATTACTTGCTGCTTTTCATACACTCTTATTGTTTTTCTTTCTTGCTCCTAACAATTTTTCATGGTTTTTACCCAGCCCTTTTGTGTTGTTTGCATTCACTGTTACACCTTCAGCTATAGTCCCCAAGACCGTGATTCCTGAAGAGAGTTTTTCCCCCCACTGTCACTTTCCATTCAATCTGCCCCATCTTCCCTCATTTTGGGAACCTGTTTGCTACTACAGGCTTACTATCTGCAGAACATATGATTGATTCAGAGTCATAAACATGCATGATGTTTTGCAGAGAAATAAAAGAGACGGATTCCTGCCATGAGGAATTTACATTGTAAAAATGACATTATTTTCATCCCTAATTGTCTTTTTCTGTCAAGATTGACAACATCACCACTATCCCTTCTCCTCAGGCCTCCAATGTAATCTTTAATTGTTCTTTTGCCCTGGCAAGAAGATTTTATTTATGACTGACCTTCAACATTTGCTTTCATCCTCACTGGGCAAAAGCACCTTTCTCATCTCTGCCTTTCCGACTACTCATAACTATTTGCTGGACTGCTTCATCCTGTTTCTTTTCCCTGCATTTCAGAAAGATGCTCCAAAATCAGCTACTATTACTCTCCCCTCTCATGAATCATCTCACTTCACCTCTCTACTTCCACACCAAGTTCATGTCTCTCCTTATTATTTTCAAATCTCTCCTTATGCTTGACTATAATGTTGAACTTATTTTTCTCCAATATCCTCTATTCAACTCTTGCCATCTAGCAATCTTTTCTTTTTAGCCTTTTTCCCCTCCTAGTTCTGGCTTCTCACCTTCTAGTCACCTACCCTAATATTGGATCAGTTACCTAGTGATTGCTGTCCACCAAGTTTCCTGCTATCAATCTGGAAACTCCTAAATACTCCCCGGTCCGTGAAGCTACAAATGAGATGGTTCATACCTCACTCCGAGTCCTTCCTTCTTTAATCCTCCACAAAGGTCAACAACTTACTGTAACTACCATATGAACTGTACTGTACATGTTTGTGGTTTTTTTCTGGAGGTGCTAAAGTTGCTATGGTTTCAAAACAGTTAGGGTGCCTCTTCCTTTAAGTTTATGAAATTGCAATCCCTGCTCTTTGTTTGGTGCAGTGCAAAGGTTGTAAAGTACTTTGCAAAACAATGCAGCATTACACAAATAACTAATAAGGACAAGCAAAAGATAAGCAATAGAGAATACACTTGTACTTGGGCAAAATACGCTGTGGAAGCTTCATATTTAACTAGTATTAATCTTCATCATAGTTGTGATGTCATTAGAGAAACTCAAAATTAAATCCCTGATTTAAGTGATACTGGAGCCTGAATCACAATCAAACATCAGCAAGCGCTGAATTACAACAAATGATGTAACATACATAGTAAAATGCTTCAGAAAGTACTTAACCTCAGTTACAATTTCCTTGTACCTTTAATTTACAGGCAGTGTTGATCATTTGCTCATTAGAAAAGCCCTAATAGCACTCTATTATAAACCAACCAGTCATGGCAGGATGCTTTTGCCAGATGTATTTGTATTTAATATATAAAGGGAGGGAGGGGATGGATGGAAGAAGTGCCAAGTTATAGGATAAATTTCTATAGTCACTTAGTGAAAAAAAAACCCAAACCCAACAATCACAGTTTCTAAAACATGCAGACAATTCTTTGAAACAAAATATATTGCATCTAAAAAGCAGTAAGCCAAATTTGGACATCCTAATGACTGGTGAAGATGAATTCACAGCTGGACATCATGCTGGTGAGTGATGAGGGATGAGAGATCACGATCAGATTAGGTTCATCAGGCTCCTGATGTCATATAGAGGACTGAACTCTTACCAACATTTATAGCTGAGGATTCAAAAAAGAAACTACTGAAAGCTGAAAGAATGTGAACAAAACCTAACTAAAAGAGAAAAGAATATAGGGAAAATATGACGAAAATCATTATTTCATGGCAAACAGGCATAATTAAGAAAAGATTATAGTTTTGACTAAAATCCTGCCCCTGTTTAATAGCAAATCAAAGAGAGGAATAAGAAAAAAACCCAAACATGTATTGAACAGGAAAAAATAAAAGGAAGCAATTGGTCTAAAATAAAAGCTTATCTTGACGAGAGTTAGTGTGACAAATGAAAATATCCAGGAAAAATTATGACAGGTCTAAAAGCAGCAACAATAACATGATCTTTAAGGTATATTAGGAGTAAAAGAAATCCCAGTAATGTGCCAGGCCCATTAATAGACAAAGGTAGTTAACATTGTTAAAATGAAGCAGAAAAAAACAGAAACGTTCCCTAAATAAGAAAGATGCTAACCTGTCTTCAGTCCTAAGAAAAATAATGAAAAAGATGGCATTGGACTCACTTAATTAAGAAACAGCAATATAAATAGCGCCAATCAATGTGGCTTTATGAAAAACAAGCTTAGCTGGACAAGCTTGAGTACAGCCTTCAAGAGAGCTGTAAGTTTGTTAGACAAAGAAATTGTGATTGACATGAACTCCTTAGACTTCCTTTTTAGAAAATTAGGCGTATACCATAACAATATAGTACATGTCAAATGGATTAAGAACTAGCTAACTGACAGTTTGACACTTGGGCGTAATTCTCTGAAAGGGGTATTTTTAACAGTCTCTTCATGGACCAAAAGTAGACACAGAAGGATACAACCGCTGCAAGGCCCAAAGGGGTTTACATTTTCTCTCATAACGTTAATATTTTCATCCAACAAATAAATATATAATCACTACAGCAAAATGGCAAATATTGGGAAAAATGGGCAGTCACAAAAAGTAACCTGACACACCTGGTAAGCTGGGTCCAAATCCATTTTAACACCGTACAAAATGTACAATGATACACCAATGGACAAGGTAAGAGGACGTATCTCCAAACAGAGAACTGCCTCTTGCAAACCTAAAGCTGCTTATTTTGACGCATTACAGAGCTTCCAGGGCACAGCTGCACCCCAAAGAACCACTGGAATCGGAAACATCATGTGCAAGAGGACAAGAGTAATGTTATTGCTGTGTCAAAGCCACTGGTGAGAAAGGTACTGGAGCACTGTATTAAGTTCCAGTGACCAAAGAAAAAAGTTCTTAAAAAGTTCTTGAAAAATGGAAGAGGTGTGGAAAAGAGCTGCTGAAATTGTTAGAGAAAGTACACTACTGTGTGTACTGAAGAGCTTGACTTTAATTCATCTGAAACAAACCAAGCAAATAGTGAGCGAGGCCATTTGATTTCACTCAAAGATTCCTCGAGGTAGGCATAAGAAGCTGAATTCTAGGCATATACAAACAAGAAATAAAGCAGCTTGTAAGTAATGAAGGCCACTGCAAAAAAGATCTCTGGAAAACAGTAGATTTTTCCAGTGTTCTGAATTCAAATTCATGATTTGACGCCTTTCTGGAAGAAATATGCCAGCTTAACTCCAGAGTCCGCTGGGTGAAAAATAAGAATATTTTGGACAAACAAATGACTCTTTTAGTTCTAAACACCTGAAATTATAAAACAAACTGGACTGTAAAGTGTATTTTCCAGATAAGAAAGTATATGTTACGTGCACCCAATGACAAAATGCAATACAAGCAACATTTTAGAGCAGAAAAACTAGTCTCTCCAAAATCTAACGTTGGGGATTTTCTATTTGCTACACAGGATTTTGTGGAAGAACTCGAATACAGAGAGATGGTGGATGCCCCATCCCTGGAAGCATTCCAGGTCAGGTTGGACAGGGCTCTGAGCAACCTGATCTAGTTGAAGATGTCCCTGTTCATGGCAGGGACAGGCAAGATGGCCTTTAAAGGTCCCTTCCAACCCAAACTATTCTATGATTCTACGAAAATTGCTAAAACCTAGCACATCACTTCTTTTTCTCTAAACTCCCTCTGGAGCTTCAGTTATGGGATGAGACAGACAGGACTGGGTGACTCGCCCTCTGGAATGTGCAGATATATCATCTGCTTAATTACATGTATTACTTCCTCTTATTCCTACTATTAGCACCTTCCATTCTTAGTGAATGTATCCTCTTCATTATAGGCCCCCGGTACTTATCTGTTGTTCAGCCTTCCTTGCTCTCCTGCTTGACAGGCCCCCCCATTACCCTCCTAATGTACTGTAAAGTTGAATGCATTGCAGGATTTTATTGTTACAGTTTTGTGGGAAAAAAACAAGAACTGAATAGCCACTGAATATAAAAGCAAGCAGCATACTCTTTAAAGCTTTGAGCAATTCAAAAGCATGGAGAGATAATGAATTTAAATCTGCGGCAGCCAGTTGCCATTACAGCCTGCTAATGTGGTTCATAGGCTGAAGGCATGCCTTTATGCTGCCTGGTGCAAACATGTGTGTACTTCTGGAAAAAAAGATGTCTCTTTCCAGCTGTACATGTCTGCTCAGCCTCTGTAGAGAAACCTAAGAGAAGTTTGCCATGGGACTGGATTCCAGGGGATATCCCATATCCGTGTGCCCTGGCTGACTCTGGAGACGCTTTGGGTTGGTCTGCCCCTCACAAAGGATGCTGACTTTACAGCTCTACAAAATGAAATGTTTGCTGTACCAGGCGGGGGAGATAAGAAGTGAAAGTTGAAGGAGTTTGCCTCTGAGAAGATAAAAGTTTAGACCAATGCCCACATATGCTTTTTCTAAGATGGCCAATTACTATCAGTTACGACTTGGATTTTTTGGTAACTTGGGTATCTATTTTCTCAGAACTGGAACAGTTCATTTCGTGTAGACCAGTATGCCTTCCTGGCCTCACAACTGCATCAGCACAGCCTTGCTTTAAAACAATGGTTGTATCTTCTTATTTTGCTAATTAATTAATTCAGTAATCACACCTTCTTTGACACTATAAGATCAAATAAATTGTCTAGAGAATAAATAGTGATAATAATAATAATGATGTGTGCAAAAATTCAGAGGAACCTTAATGGTTGAATCTTGTATGTTTATCCAAAATGGGAACCTATAATCCCAGTGGTTTCTATATTAGCATGTAGAGAAATTGCCATATAGTGACTTTGTTATAATCTTAGCGTGATATTAGCATTAATATTTGATATAAATTTCTCAATTAAACAAAAAGCTGAAAGAAATAAAAAATTACTTAGCCCTGTTTTTTTAAATTGAAAATTGAAATTTGCATTAAAATGCAGCACCATCACTTCTCACAGTGGTCGCATGCCACCTGAGAAATACCAGGCTGCCTCACTCTATTGTCTTACCAGCGATTACTTAAAAATGACTTGCAGAAAATCTCTATTTGGTACCTGAAGAGTTAATCAAACCTTAGCTGATCTGGGGGAGTTCTTCCCTGCAGGTCCTCAGAGACAGTTGTAATTAATTTGATCTTCTCCAGTCATTAACTCAGATTCATAGTGAGCTCTCCACACACTGCGCTATTAATTCACTGGAGATCAGTTCTCAGGATTCATTTAGTTAAGCAGCACTGCTGGATTACATTTTAAAACCCTTTAAACTGGTTGTAATTGATGTCTGTTTATAGAAGCTTACTTTAATGGAGTCAACGTGAGATGAAAATCTACCATACTAGTCTAAGATAGTGCCCTGCTGTTTAAAGCATGTCTCCAGAGGCATCCAGTTAAGTAAGAGACACTGCAAAATAAAATAAATTTCTCATTAATCACCAACCTACTCTTGGCATTTTTAAAATAGTTTTTGGTCCTCCTGACTGCTGGTACCTTGGAAACGAATCTGAAGTAGATCTTCACTGTGCAATGACATACATATTTGTTAGGTATTAAGACTTGATCCTGAACCCAGCCAACAAAGCTCCTTTTGGCTTCAATGTAAAGTCAACAAGGGTGAATATAAAGAGCAATATTGTCTTCCATTAAAATCTCAATGCAGCCAGCACAATGGCGGTACTTCTCATTGTCAGAGAGCAACATACTTGCAAGAAGCTTTTCCCAAAGTCTTGGAGCAACAAGACATGGACATTAGCACTCTGAAGACTGCATTCTGCTGTTGCTGTTCAGCAATTAAAGCATGGGTCGGATAACGGTGTTACTGCTGCTTAAATAGCTTGACTTTAATTTCTGTCTTCTGCGTTGCAGAGATAGTTACAGTAATGGCATTTAAAACAGAAAGTCTGAATGTAGAGTCTGGTCAAAAATACACAGCTTGGAGCCACCTTTGAAGCGATATAAGAGTGCTATTTATTATATTTCAGGCAGAAGACTGGAAATTCAACCGATCGTCTGCGGGCCATTAGCTTTATGCATTCCACTTCCACACTTGGACTATCTCATACCTGGCCATCTTAAAGCAAAGACAGAGGAGCTTGGGCCTCTCTGCATCTATGTGGCTAGACATAACCTGTGTAACACTAGACAAAGTACCTCAGGTAATGTTTTCTGAAGTAGCTCATTGACCACAGAGTCCCTGTTTATGGGAAACTAATTTGAGACCACACACACTTGATTTTCTTTCTAAGCACTCAGAATTTTAGCTGAAATGAAGAACAATTTCAGGTGTTCATTTTCTCTGAAAATGAAACCCAAGCTCTCTTAGTTTGCCACCCAAAAACCGCAAGCATCACAAACTAATATTAATCCAGAAAATAAAACAGGGCTTTGTGTTGGTCTCCGTGACCACAGAAGAAAGATAAACCTATTATTAAGTTATCTACTATTACATCTACTGTTATCTGCTGTTCATTTGTAACTTCTTTACAGGGCTGTTGTGAGGCTAAATTAATAGCTTTAAAAACTTGCAAGATCTTGTGTGGAAGATGTTATTTAAATGCAAAATCAAACCGTTGCATGACACAGAGAAGAGATTCCTATCTTGCAGCACCCTTTTCTAGAATAATGTGTTTCAGACATCCCTGCTTTGTGTACAAAATGCAAAGAAAAATGAGAGTTTTAGTAGGTTAGTTTAGTAATGACAGTCTTAATATTCACAGGGCTAGATTCTCTTTTGTTTTACAGGCACCGGTTTTGTGTTGTTCTGCAGGTAAACCAGTACAGAAAATGGCCCTCAATGTGACAAATTTTTTCCAGGCTATTTTATCTGCTAAGTTTTCTGTGCACAGGGGAAAGATCATGTATACCTTTTATACACGAATGGTAAAGGGATGGAAAATACTGGATATACCTTTTTTCTCAAGCCCTAATTGCAGCACCATATTTACTCAGCATTCTTTAGGTCCACTCAATCACTCATACTTAAAGTATGGCTTGAGTGCATAGGGACAGTATATGCTTTCACAACAAGATGAGACAAATTGCAACAATCTTCTTTAATGTGATCTCATACCAGATGAGCTGAACAATACTAGAGGAAGCCAATGGCAAACTCGACTGTTTTCTGCCAAATAAAAGTGAGGTGGAAATGGAGGTCAGTAGTTTTCTTGGCGATAGTGTTCTTCTTGTCAGAAGTGAAAAGGAACTGGGGTGCTGCTCACAGCAAATGCAGTGGGTAATTTTGTTAAGTATATGTTATTCACTGCAGCTTATAATATACAAAAAAACCCCAACAATGTTTCTGCAAGGTGGGAAAGAATCTACAAATAAGGCACAAGCACGAAGTTACAAAATATAAGGAGGAGGTGGCTTGCACTTTTCTGTATTTACCTTTTTTATTTTTATGGGCTATGCCACCATATCATCTCAGCATCACAGGGTTGTTAATGACTTAATTCTGTTAACAGGTAGGGGATGATGCATCCCATTTTACTGACAGGGAAAGTGATGCACAGGATGGGTCTGTGACTGACTCAGTGTTGCACAGTATGTCTGCGACATGCAGGAAAAGAGAAAACAAACATCTAACATTCATACCAGGGTCTTGATCACAATCCATCTTTTTCACCTACCGACATGAAATGAAAATTCCTCGAAAGGTCAAACAGGTGCCTAAACAGCTGCTTAATGATCTTTTCCTCTGCTTTTGTTGAATTGGTGTGATTACTCACTATGCTCTACTAGCAACACTGGAGATGACACAGCTTGTGTCACCTCTGTATTTACTGTGTCAGGGCCTTACTGCCACCAGCGGGCTGCTTTTCCATTTATGTGGAATTATTTTAAGGATGCAAGAACACACTGAGTATCCAAAACAAGTTGCACTCCAAAAAGAGAGGTTCTAGCGGTACGAGGCACCAAGTCCCAGCAGGCAGGGAGATGATTGGCTCAGTTCCCCTGGACTGGTTCCCTGTACTCAGTTCCCCTGTCCCGTGAGCCATGCAAAGGTGGTTCCCACACTGAGTTACGCCATGGGACCAGGGGCAGGGTGCGAGCTGCTGGAAAATCCAAGCCTCTGTGGGGATGGAGCTTTCAAGGTCAGCATCAGCAGATGGCACATGGACCTTAGCCCGTCTTGCAGTGGGGCCCCTGGGGAAGCACTGACATCTCCTGATAATGAACTACTCCAGGGGCTCCGCATCCACCTGGTCATTGATCAGCTCCTGAGGTCATGAACATTGGCCTGCAGGCCTGCACCAAAGTACAGTCTGAGGCTGAAGGCTTTCAAAACCTTTCAGGCCCTCAGTAATCAATACATTACTACATTCATTTACCGCACACATGCTTCCCTCAAAGGACTGTTAATGGAAGCATTCCAGATGCAAACATCCATGTTAAGGATCAAAAGACTAGTTCTCTGCACAGAGGAGCATTAACTAACTGTGTCCAGTTTGCGTCTATACTGGACATTTGCACCTCAAATCTTTCCAACCTGAATGTCTGGTCTGGTCTGGTCTGGTCTGGCAAAATAAAACACATTAGCTATGTGTATTAGCTCCTACTCTATTGCTGTGTTTATACTCATTCATCTGTCACATTGGGAAGGAGCAGTAGATTTTCTATTAGGAATCAGTGACTTTCACTCACATGCAAAAAAAATTGCCTTTTTCTTTCACATGAACATCAGCTCTGTAAGTTGAGGTATAAACTAACTTTCTACGTTAGACCTAACGTGCTGTTTCCATGGGGGAGAGGGAAAGCGGGGGAAGACATTTCACATATCTGCATGTAAATATCTGCACTATTCTTCCTACATGAGGAAATGTGAAGAGCAAGCACCTTCCTCAGCTGGAGCACTGGTGCTGGCGTTGCTGCTGTTGCCTCTGACACTTGCTCTGAGGCCTCACACCCAGAGCAATGAATGGGAGGAAAAACTTATTTTTGCCTGCTTTGTCGTGATGGAAGAGGAGCCCTTCCCAAACCTGCTTCCTGAAGAGCCATTTCAGTGAGGCAAAATTGGAAATTGAAGGGATATTTCTTGAGAGAGATTTAAAATGCCGATGGTTACACGAAGGGTGGGAGAGAAAAGGAGCAAAATCAGGTTTGTGATACAATGCAAGTGCCAGTTATAACTACAGAGAGGCCACCACATTACTGAAATAAGTGCAAAATAACTTTGCTTTTTATTTCGGAGGAGAACAAGAGGAGTTATGGACTGCAAGAGTTTCCCTTTTCAGGAGATGTAATGCAGTGTTACACTGAAGTGAATATATCTTTCAAGTTTCAAATGTGGAAAGCAGTGCCATTTACTGCCCACAAGCCATAGAGCTCAGCGCGTAATAACAAATAGTTCTGTCTTCATCAATCCATACTGTTCTCAACAATCCTGCCCAAAGCTGCTTCTGGGTGATCATCAGAGTTTGATAAAGTGATTACTAGATAATGCTATCAAATAACTATCACGATTAAACAAGTTACATGAGTCTTGAAGCACTGGAGCAATTTACGTGAGGAATGAGTTTCTCCTTCAAACGGCATAATAAAAATGTATTCAACAAAATGGGTTTTGAACAGCATGTTGGAATTAGGTCAAGAAGAATTAAGTTTGCATTTTCTGAATAGCTACAAATACTACAAACTACTTTCCTACAAATAATACAATTACTTTAAGTAGCAGGATTGTTTTCCAATCCCTTTTCTTTGGTATACTGTTTTATTCTGCATGTGAAATCTGTAGCAAGGTTGTTACACCTGTCTCTGTGGCTTTCTGCACACCTTCTGACATTACAGATTTCCTCTTCTCTACCCAAAGTACAGACACACAAATCAGCCAGAAAACAATCTGCAGCTATTCATGATTTTTACATCCGAAATTTCAAAAGCTGTTAAACATAATTTGAGCTCAGAGCCCCCATGTAATCCTGAAGTTGAGATGAAAGAATCAGAGTGCTGCTGATTCAGATTATATGGGAAATCAGATCTACCTGTGATAGGAAATATTTCCAGCAGCTGAAATGACCACCAGATAAATTGATGGTGGTGTTTATTATGTACAGTTCATAAATAGAAGGCAAAAGATTTACTATGGTACAAACATGATTATCCTGAAGACAGGAAGGACTTGGAATAAAGTCAGACAACAGAGATTCTAGGTCATCAAGGAAATCATAAGTATAAGCATTTGATGGCTATCCCCCCTGCAACTGTCCTTTTGATGCCATTCATATACAGACTGTTTAAGATCTTTTGGTACAACTACCTCTGTAAAACAGACTAAAGATCAGTAATCTAGCAGGAGAGAGACTTGCTCTTGCCTTCTGCTCTCTGCTGAATTTAGTAATTTGTGGTTCTCATGCTTGTCTCAAGTTTAAGCAACTCCTCCTCCAATTCTAGGATCTGTATAACTGTGCTGCAGACTGCAATTCACATCTTAATTCATATCACACGTGCCTATCACCCTGTGGCACTCTATGCCCCTTTTGTGCCCTCCTCTGACTTCTGCTCCCTAACTTCCCACGGCTTGTCCCCGACATGTGAACTGTTGTTCAAGCCCTGGTTACCTCCTCTTCATCCCAGCCCATTCCCCAGACCCATGCTCTTGGATTCAAGCATCAACCTATTCCTGAAACAATAACGCATTCTTTCTGAACAAACAACCGGTACCGTACACCCAAGCTATTACTCCTCTCCGCCTTCCATGCAGTAAGTCCTACAGGGCATGAGCTCCCTTTATATTTATGTCTTGTACAGCCCCAAGCACACTGTAAGCATTTAATGCATAAAATAAATAACAAGAGACATGCAGCTCTGCTGGAGACAAGAGGGAGCATTGAAGAAGCCAGATTCAGCTAATCAAACTTGTATTGTGTGAGGTGGGGCTTCAACTTACAAAACAGTCAGAAAAGATAACTGGGGCAGGGAGGAGGAGACAGACAACTCTTAATATTGACCCAGCAAAGATTCTGGCATGTCTTTAATTTAAAGACCTTAAATAACCCTTCTGAGCACAAAGGCACTACCCATACATAAACGACAGGCGTTTTGATGCTCATCTGAGCAGCACAACTTCCACTTGCACAAGATAACCTTTTGGGTTTTAGAATATTGTTTTAAAGACTCCAAGGACAGAGAAATTTACCACAGTCCTGATTATTCAATGGTTAATTACCACAGCGTTTATCAAAATGTGTCTTTTACCATGTAACTTCAGCTTCCTGTCATCCGAAGCTATAGTCCTGTCTGTTAGACTGATTTACCGTTAGTCTTTTACTGTAAGCACAAAAGCTCTCCTCATTTAGGCACTTGTAGGCTGTGATTAATTTTCTCTTTTTACAGCTAGAGACATCAGACTTTTTAAGTTTCCAGATGTAAAGCAAACTTTCCAGCCCTCCAGCCATTTTTCAGCCTCTTTCCTGTATCTTTGCCAATGCAACCATTTCTGATGGATGTCTATCAAAACTGTGTGATTGTTTTTGTGAGGATCCTAGTAGTGCTATAAACAGTGATACATACTTCCTTCTCTTGTCTGCACACAGAAATAGCTCCACTCACTAGTTTTAAGGCAGTTAAAATAGTTTACACTGGTTTAGTAGTTCCCAATAAGGTTTCACTTCCCGTTTCACCATTCAGTGTGACTTATGCTCAGCCCTGATCTTGGGCAGTATTAATCACTTAAACAATAATGTTCCACAATGCAAAATTAAATGCCTCAACGCAGATGTCAGACTGTGATTTTGTTCTTGCTTTTTGTGTGTGCACTGTTTGTTTGTTTGTTTTACTGTTACAGCATTAATATGCATTAGCTAGCGTATCTTTGTGCAGACATGGGAAGACAGCCTTTACCGTGCTGACAGCAAGTCAACCCAGTACAGGAGGTACGACCTGCCTTAGGGAGGTGACATAACATGCAGAGCCTGGTGTCCACCAGGACATTACAGAGCAGCAGCCACTGCATCTTTGTGTTCTTACTGAAGAAAACGCACCTTTTCCAGCAGGGCGTCAAAACCACAGCTATCCTATTGATAAATTCTTTCTGTTAACTGAAGTTCATCAAAATACCAGAGATGTATCTTCTACAAAAAACAGCACCAGTTAGGAAAAATTTCATTCCCATGCTTTAGTTGTTTACAGTATTAGCTTTCTATTATTTTATCCATTATTCCATCTTGATGGATAAATAAGATAGTACAGTAAGCAGCCCCAGGCTCTGAAGTTGTTCCAAACACATAGATTATTATGTCTTAAAATCCAAAAAACAACAACAACAAAATCCCAAACAAAAACAAGCCCCAATCCAATACTTCTGTTTATTCAAGTGTGTACCTTATTTTCCACAAAGTTACCATGAATGCAAATAAGAGGTATGGGAGTTATTAATCAAAAAGTCTTTGCTTGGATCCATTTTGACACCTTTCCCATTTGAGTGATGTGGCTCAGCATTGTTTTATTATTATTATTTATACATCACCACAGGTGAACCTGATGCTTTACAGAGAACCAGAATGACAAGACCCTGCCCTGAGGTGCTTACAGTCTAAATTAGATGTACACAGCGAAAGATGACAACAAACAGTAAGAAGAGGTGTA
>NW_008823953.1:334379-346385 GCF_000699105.1 Pygoscelis adeliae | reverse complement strand
ATTTCTAACAGGTGTTAGTGTGTCTGTTTTCTTCAATTCTTTGATTTATGTTTCAGATGATTATATAAAACAAATACATCTAAAAACCAGGAATTAGAGGACATGTTTGAAAAAGGATAGGGAAAAAATATGACTTATTAAGGCCCAACACAATAAGGGAAGTCTTCTTGCCCATCTTGTGTTCTGTGCCAGGTCCTACCAACTGAATTATGATAGGAAGAGAGTTAAGGGAGGGAAACCACAGTGACTTGTCTACAGAAAGGTTTTATCACTCACTGACAACACTACAGCACATGGAAGGCCTGTTTAGTTTGTATTCTCTTACAGACAGATGGAACCATTTCAGAAACCATCTACACTTTGGGAGAAATACCAGCATTTCAGAACCAGAAACAAACTATTTTTTCCTATGAAATTAAAATTAGAAGAAAAGAAAAAAAACCCCAAACACATGAAAAAGATGGGGTCCTCAAAACATTGCGTTTGAATAGTTTTGTAATTTCTTTGCCAGGGCAAGGAATGTCTCTTAATAAGTGTTTTCACAATGTCCTTATTCTTCAGTGGGATCCCTGGATGCTATAGTAAATCATAACAACAGGGAGGAAAAACACATAGCTCTATCTTAGAAATCCATCTGAGTATAATGTGCATATATTTATATTGCTATTGCTATTACAAATTTCCCTCTCTAAGGTGTGACGCAGGATCTGGGTCCCTCAGGATATTCATATAAGAAATAAACCACATGTGGATGGGAGTCAGGGAAAAGGAGTCAGGGTCTTTGTTTTACAAGAGCTTAAGATTTACTGTATGGCATCAGACCCATTTAACATGGTATACAGTCTCCAGCCATGGCCGTTGGCAGACTTTTACGATGTTTAAGGGCACTGTTAGAGCGATCCTTCCCTTGGTGCATCATCCCAGGATCCAGAAATCAGCAGTCAGGGGACTTCCTCAGCCTGAGGTCACATCTAAACCATTGAATTTAATTACAATGAAAAACCACTAAGCCAATCCTTCATTAATTTATCTAGTCCTGTTTTGAACTCATTGATACTTTTTGCTTCCACAGCTCACACTGTGAGCTCACACATTACACACATTGAGAAAAAGTATGTCCTTTTTCTTGTTTTGAAGCTGTTCTCTGACAATTTCAAGGGGCAGCCCATGCTGAATAACTCTTTCCTATTTAGTTGCTCTATGCAATTCATGACTTACAAACTTCTATACCCTATTCTCCCTTTTCTCTTTTAAAAGTGAAGACACCTGCCCTATTTAGTTTGCCCTTGCCTAAAGCCAGGCATTCACTTCTGAACATCCTGGTCACCCTTCTCTGGGTCTCCCTAGTTCTATTATGTCCTGTGTCTGGGCTCAGTAACCAAAACTGGGTAAGATACCAAACATGGGCAAACTATGTATCTGAAAAGTAGCATCATGATGCTTTTTGCTTTTTCTCTCTCCATTTCTTTCTAATAATTGCTAACATTTTAATGGTCCTTCCTAATAAACTGATTCTGATGTCCCACCTCACCGCAAAACTCATCATGGCCCTCACAAATCTTTTCTACTTACTTAATTTCCACATACTCTGGGATGTGGTGAGATGGAGGACTAGTTGAGCCATCAAGGTAAGTTTGGGTGTCTTTGCTACTACGTTGAGGCATCTTCACAAATGTTATTATCAGTCAAACAGGGCTCTTACTCAGGGCTGAAACTTATAAATTCCCTTTCCGAGATTTCTTCTTGCTCCTCACATGATAGTGACTTCATGACAGAGAACTAAAGTTGCAAAGTAGGCAAACAATAAACTGAGGATTGTGTTTGCAGCTGGTTTGCTCTTGTTTACTTTTCTCTGTTAGTCCTACAGCAGCATAACATGGTTTCTTTTTTTTTTTTTTACCAACAAAGGTGAGTCACATCATGACACCAGATCCAGATTCAGAACCAAACATGAACTGTTCTTCAGTCCTAAATGCTGTCTTAATCTGATGAGCTGAATCTTTGTTATCACACACATAAGATGGGGAATTCAGAGCTGTATTCAAGTAATAAATTTCTCCAAAGCTTACTTTCAATAGATTAAATTATGTCATGCTTACTAAGGTTATGTAGTTCTTCATCCTGAAAATACTTCACTGATAGCAATGAGAATATTTAAGAAGTAAGGAATTTTGCAAGATAGGTAGCTATGGGAGAAACAAACTTTGAGTCTTTAAATTGAAAAGTGTATCCACTTTACAATTAGATCATTCTTCCTGAGAATTTTCTCAATTTTAAGACTTGAATTAAAAAGAATCAAACACCTACTTTTTTGAGAATGAAGGTGTAAGAACTGTTTAGCAAGCCCACACACATTCAATTATTTTAATCTTCAGTCATAAGTCAATACTTGCAGCACTTGAATAATTTTTGATTCTCTTTCTTGAACTCCCTTCAATTTATCAATGCCTTTTTAAATACAGATTCTGTAAGATGTGGTGGAGTCATTTTTTATGAAGAAATGAGCAGTCATTAGCAATCTGCTCGAGTGAAAATAAATGTTAAAGATTAAATATACTTTTGAATAAAGAGTAACTATTATTTCATGTTGTTGAAAATCAGCTTTCCCCCTTTCCTGAAAACCAAATAAATCTTTCATTAGAATTGCATTCACTGGACTTTTTGAGGCATTCATATGGATGTGAGATTGGGCTTTTGTTCATGTGTAAGTGACTGGGTGTACTTTAATCTGAGAGAGCTGGTTAGTGTTAATGTGAAACTGATGGAAGTCTTCACAGCGCTCAGTGTCAACGAGAAGTCAGAGGGAACAGGCCAAAACACTCCTGATCAGCAGATATATAAGCTTGGTCAGATCTGAATTACACTACAACTCTGCCAAAGAGTCAAACAAATCCTAGTTGCAACAGGCTTTAGGTTTCTGTACCATTTTCTGCATTATTTACAGGCTGGCTAGTGATGAAATCAAGTTTGGGAAATTAAAAAAGTGGAAGCAGTCAAGCAAATTAGTATGTCCTACTTGTGCATACTGATCTATGCACATTAAGGTGGTTCTTTACCGTTCATTCCCTGCTGAGGGATATCTTGTTTCTGCGGTGTGTGAAACTATTAAGTTGTTCCTCTCAAAGAAGACATACTGGACAACGTTAACTCGTGGGAACTGCTGTGAAGCAGCAGGTGGGTGAGGTAAGCAGGAGACAAAAATCAGTATCAGCAAACAAACACAAACAACTCTGCATCGTCTTCCATAGTGACACTGATGGAAACCAAGCCTTAGTTAAGATCTGCAAAGGCAGCTCACTGCCTTCGCCAACTAGACATGGGCTCAGCATAGGTGGTGGTACAGGACCAAATACAACAACCTCCGATTCCTTGAAAAATCAGACCACGGTGCTGAAATTACCCCAGCCACATTACTGCTTATGGGATGACTATTCTGTAGGACTTCCGAGCACTCAGAATGATATACCTGGAAATATATACATACTTTACTTGTATACTCCTCCCTGCTGCTTACTTAGAACAGAAAAATAACCCACTGGAAGAAGCACCAGTGGTTCCAGATTAGAGCACAGAATTTGGACCTGAAGTTATACTCTCAACCTAGCTACTAGTACATCTATGACCACAGATATTTTAGATGTACTTGCCACTTGAGGCATATCTCAGGCTGGTGACCTAAAAATTGAGGCATTTGGAGCTTGTGGCTTTCGCTTCACTGTCCTTATTTTCCTATATCCAAAGAGCTCTGAGAGTTTTGGGAGGAAAACCTTTGCATGAAAGGAATGGCTACCTTTGTACTCAGTAAAAATATTTCTAAAATACATGTTGACACTTGAGGCCAAATTCACCCATCTAAATCTGTGCACCTCAATTCATCTTAGATGCCGTTGGTAGCCAGTGGAAAATTACAGGCACTTCTTGCGAGTGACTCACACCTCAGTCAGCTTATTCAGTTTCTGCGGGTGCCTCTCTGTGTGCATTAACTCCAGATGGCGCTTAGGGGGATCACGTTCCCAAAATACATGCCTCAGGTAAAGTTAGGTGGGAAGAACTGAGGCATTTGTATCCTGTAAACTGACTTGGAAATTTCATCTCTCTTTCAACAGACAATGCAAGGCTGCTAGACTTTTCAACCCAGGAAATGGCTGCAGCGACACCACCCTTGGGATTATGAGCTTTCTGGAGGAGCCATCTCCAGACATCCTCAGTTGAGGTTTTACTAGAGGCTAAATGTGACGTTCACCTCCAATTTCAGTTCTGGCACTCCTCAGTCCTTCTCAACGCTCCTAGCGAAGGAGAAAAACACCTCGAGAATTCACTCCTGCACCTCAGTCAGGTATTCCCTCTAACATGAGGTGGGAAGATGAATTTTAAACCTGGCACTAGGGAAACAGGCGCTGGGAAAGAGGCGCTGTCTAAGCATGTATCTACTTACCCAGATATTGCTAAAGCCACTCAGGCTTCCTGGAAAAGACTTATTTCTTTGAAGGTGGACTACACTGATCTTAAATTGGACATGTCTATATTACTTCCTGCAAAACCGCGTATTCTTTCTGAGGGGCATAAATTTCTTTTTTATGACTACGACGATGCAAAGCAATTTTAAATGCCCGGAGGAGAGAACTAGAAAAGACGAATGAAAAGGAATTGAATGATTCATTAGACTCTGAAGAAGATTTGATGAGGAATTCTATAATTCTGGACTTTTAATTTAATTGTGTCTCTATTACTTTTCCCCCTTCTTTTCCTTCATGGAGCTTCATAAAAATATAATTTTTAAGAGGTCCTTATCTTACAGCACATAGTAAGAAATATAACACTGTTTATTCTGTTTGGACAGTACATTTGGGTTTTGAGGTTGGCTATTTATCAGTCTTCTCAGGTACTAACTATACCTGTATACCTGGAATGTCCTGATTCCTGTTTCAGTAAAATTATGCCTTTGACATAAATTTCTTACTATTTTTGAACTTTATAGCATTTTCTATAGGTAGGAGATGAGTGCTATGACCTCTCTGCTTATTTGCTCAGGTATTGGCTAAAACCTCTCCTCACTCACATCGCTACAAGGCACAGGAGTACTGCTGAAATCAATGGAGCTGTTTTGGATTTACACTGACTTGTGAGCACAATCTCACCAGTGTCTGTATCTAAGTATTCTTGAGGATATTGTTACCGTCTGGATCAAACTATGAATTTCATCATACAATAACTAATCTATATTTTGGAGGTCTGAGATTTTTCTTGATACTGTAACTCTGCACACCAGGCTCTCAGTTGTTACGAAGAAAACTCTACCGATTTATGAGATGAGGTTCTAGCCTCCTAATTACAAATCTGATTTAATTCCTCTTCATTTCAATAGGCTTTGGTTCAGTCTTACAGCATTCCTCTAACCTACCTTTTCTGAAACCTGTTCCCTTTACTCTTGCTTCAGAGATTTGGTTGATTTCTGTGTTCACCACTATTCTAGGTTAAGGATCACCTGCAAACCAGCTACTCAAACAGAAGTAGCCAAATGCTAAAAGAGACTTTCTTAACGTTGGACAAGGTAACAGAAAATAAATTATCTTAATTTCATGTTTATAAACTCTGAACAGTTGAACAGAAGTACGAAATACTCACATGTGCAGACATTATATGCACAAATTATTCCAAAGCACTCTGCCAGATCTGCCAGCACCTCAGAGAAGCAAGATGGGAAAGATCTTTCTTTCCTGAGAGAAATGCAGAGCAAGAAAAAGGTATATAGGTGCACTTCCCCTTGAATTACCTTCTTTAAAGTGACTTTTGCTACTCCATGCTGAGTTTCTGCAACAGGTAACAACCATCTCTTCTCTTCTCCTCATTGCTTTCTCACACCTGTAAAATTTTCCTGCTTTTTCCAAGCAGCTTTTCATCTCGTACAGTGTATTTCCCTGAGCAACTTTATTATTAAAAATCTTTTGATTTTTTCCACAAGCTCTATCACCTACATTTTTCAGAGAACCCATGCCACTTGTCCTTCCTTCTCAGCAGAACAATTTTACACATTCTTTTTTTTTCCATTTTACAAGTAGTATGGCCAACATTTGATTTCAAAGAATCATCTCCTTTGAGGGCTGCACTCTACTTCCACTACACCAAAATGCAAAGTTTATGGAAAGAAATAGTGCTTAGCAACACACTGCACAGCTAACTTCCTGTAATTCATTCATAATTTCAAATCAGCTAGGAAAAAGCAAGGAACAAATAGTTACACTACTTCAACAGTGACCCTTTGTTTCTGAAACAGTCCAACAATAGGCTTATTTTTTGTTGGCTATTTTAATGTCAAACACTGAAATGTAATTCCTCCCCCTCCCACTCCTTACTACTTAACTGTGCTTGGGTAATTCAGAAAACCACTGACTTGGCAATTTCAGACCCTATAACTATGTTTTCTCAGCATGACTCAATAGAACTGCCCCATTCCTTAATATTGGGTACTTATGTAAGTGTTTGCATGATTAAGAGTGTGTGAGTATATCTATATCTATATAGCAAGACATACCTCTCTAGGTACAGGTATAGGAATAGGTATAGCTATAGATACTGTTAAATCAATCAAATATTTGTGTGAAAGGAACCTAAGATGGAGCTCTGGGACTTACCTCTTTTAACTAGTGATTAATGTCAGAAATTTAAAAATATGTATGCAGCTGTTTACTATTTTACAACAGATGAACTACTGCTCTTACATGCTTCCCAAACACCAATAAATCTAAGAGAAACCTCTTCTGGTATAAAGAATAGCACCAGATTCCTGAAAGTCACCTTTCACTCAGTCAACCAAGAGGCAATTTAATAATTAGGCTACTTAAAGTTCACTTAAATCATTGAAAAGTTCTTCTCCGACAGCAATCACTATTGTTCTGCAACACCGTGAAAAAGCTCAGCTCTGTCTAAACATGGGCACAGAATGGGAAATACCACAATATACAGAGGTAAGATATATGGTTATCTAAACAGGATCATAGGAAGTAGACATCTGGATCCTAGGATTTCAGCTGGGTTCAGAGAGGATCCAAATCTCATCTCACATTTGCTAATGCATCCATATTTTCTTTGTTTTCACCTGAACTGTGCTTACTGGTACAAAGGCCATAGCGTGCAAGGTATTCACCTGGTCGTACACCTTAATGATTTAAAAACAACAACAGCCTCCCCACACACCTCCTCTGCTTCTGCCCCTACCAATCTCAAAAACAGACAGCCTACAGACGGTCGTAACCCGGAGTCCTTGCTCCCTCCAGGAGCAGCAGTGCAGTGCAACATGCAGGAAGCCTGCATTTTGCTCTCGGAAATCCAGTGCTCATGAAAGGACCCAGTTTTCTACCCTTCAGAACTGAAGCTGGCTAGAGCTATGACGTTATGGAGGGTCACAGTGTTCAGGTGGTAACCTGCTGGGCTAGTATAACTAAAACGCATTTTAAAGGACAGCTAATCCTTCTGAACATGCCACAAAATGCTTCTCAAATAATGGGACCTGTTGCCTACACTGGATATAGGCTGGTAGTTTATGTGGGAGAAGATACAAAACTCATCCCACATCTGCAGAGCTAGGCAGATAGTCTTTGTCTTCAAATTTTCTCTTTTATGGTACTCAGCTTTTTACACAGCCTTCCTACAGCAAACACAGGGACACCCTATTACTAACTCTCTTTAGCTTTTTGCTTAGCCAACCAGCCAAGATTCTTAAAAAATGTCCCCTCCTCTTTTCTAAATCTGTATATTTGTGTTTAAAAGCCAGCCTTCAAAAATGCTCAGGGCCATGGCTTCCACCACGGAAACACAAATATCTTTGCTTAGGACCCTTTTAAAAACTGCCCATTAATTCAGATGCCTGAAGATTTATTTAAAAGCCAAACATTAGTCACATTTGAGAACTATTTTTGTCTCTATTATCATCCTGAAATTCTCTGTTAAAACTGGCAGGTTGTGTTCTTTTTTCAGTACAACTTTTAATGCTTTTCTCACCTAACCAGATTTTTGCAGTGTGAACTATAGTATATATATATATATTTGTATCTCAGGGCACTTGTGAACCTGCCTCTAACTCCTAGGACTACTCAAAATCCCAAACATACCCTTGTCCTAGACCTGCATTTCTTGTATTTCCAGTCTCATTAACAGGTGTCTGTAGTGAAGCTCATGTACGCAAGTGTCATTATGCTCATGGCCCTTCTGGAAAAAAGCTCATTTCAGACAAAACAATTCACTGTAATAGTGTAATTCCTTTGGTTAAAAATCAAAACAGAACAAAAGCACCACCCACCCTCATCCTCTGAGATATGCTCAACTTGAAATAAAAGTAATAGTCATTTCACAACTCTACCTATAAGGGAAAGGTAGCACTTACACAGTCACTGTATTCAGATCAGTATGTTACTGTAACTTCAAGAGAGGAGACAGGCAGAGTTGAGTGAGGATGAAGAAAACAGATCTAAAATACTCGCTCTGACCAGGGAGGTCAAAGCCTTTTTTTTCCTGGCAGGGCATTTTCAAATAAAAAAATACATCTCTCTTAATGCACTGAACGCCAATCTGCCTATACTACGGACTAACTCCTACTATTTAAACATTAAACATTTATCTGTATTCTGCATAAATAGAAACAGAAGCGGTGTTTCTAACATCTGTCATTGCTGGAATAATCATGTTGCTGTGCAATGATTATGTTGGGTTCCTTTTACAAAATGAAAACAGCATTCACTCGCAATTATTCATTACAGTAGGACCCGCTCTCCTCCTGTGATTGTTATTTAAGATGAAACAGCGCTCTCGTTTTCACTGACTAAAACTGGCTTATCAGTGAGCTTTTTGCTTACAGATAAATTTTCCTCTGGGTCAATTCAACTTAATTTTAAGAGGTTACATTGCATTATATTATAAATTAATTACATCAACTTCCTGCAGTTTAATGCACTTTAACGAACAGTTAATGCACTGCTGCAGTTCTTAGTGAGAAATTACTCCTCGTACTGTTATTTCAGACTCGCGCTGGTTAGGATTACTCCTCTGTCTTGTTCCATTGACATGATCCCATAACAGGATGAACGTATTTTGCACTAAACATTTAAACAATAAAAGAGGGGAGAGAGAGAGAGAAAGAGTGACTGTGGGAATTTTAATGAGCAGGGGAACTTCAACAGGGCAGCAATGAGATGAAAGCAACATTGCTATTAAGGAATGTTTTCACTCCTGCCTGTCTATCAGAAGGCCGAATCTTTAGATAAGGGGTTTTCAGCATGATACAAGATGTTATCAAACACTGTTGTACAATATTTAGTCTCAAGGGCTGACTTAAAAGAAATGGCATCAACTATAAAACAACACACCACACCACCACCAAAGAAAAGTGGAAGGCAAGTACAGCAAAGGGTTCAAGTTTGATGCACAGTTATTATCACAGCTTTGCTCTTCCATAGAGCTGATTTTTATCTGGACTGGATATCAGTGATAAGTATACTTTATGTCCATACGTGCTTGTGTGTGCGCACGTGTGCATTTCCTCTCCAAAAGGGGAATGTGAAAGTGTAGGGGGGTGGGGAGAGAGTATAAAATTGGATGCAGGCTGCCAAGATGGAAATATTTGTTTTCTATCACACCAGAGATGCACCATTCCAGCTTTTGTCCTTCAGAGCTGTGAGAGACCACGCTTTAATGCCTGCAGGTTGACCATGCATTGTTATTATACAGTCTTCATGTTCACATCATGTGTCATCTGACCAAAGGAGAGTCTACAAAGTGAAAGCCTCATGCAAAATTTATGCTTATATGGCTGTTTCAGTCAGTGGAAAAATCAATACTGCAGGCTTGATGCACAGAAATGACTGAGTGCTCTCTGACTGACACTAAAAGCACTGGGAGATTGAGGGGCTGCATTTGCCGTTCAAGGAATTGAGTGTATTAGAGCTCTTATAATAGTCTGCTCACCTTATATTAGCCTTTCCTTGGGATTATTTTTTGATAACAATTATGATTGTGGGGTTTAAGGCAATTACACTATTACAAAGAAAAAGCTGCTTTTTATGTCCTGTAAAGCTGTCATATATTTCACACCACAACTGCCTTCCAATTATTTTGCTACAATGCACTTTGGAAGCAAAACGTCCTAACTGATATATATTAGTCCTTTATGTTTTATAAATAAAAATCAAAGCTGTAATGTAATCCTTCAAAAGAAGCTTCTCGGTTTCCCAGATGTTATTTTAAAAAGAGTAAAATGCAGTGTGTGTTGTAAGTCTTAAAAAAGACATACACAGTATCTGTTTTTATATGGGAGGACAACACAAGCCAGGGATGTTGCACAGATTGTGCAGGCTGTTGCAGCTCAAAATGCTAATACCACCCGTTAAACATGGACAGATGTGGTCCACAAAGATGGAGTTTAAAAAAAAAAAAAAAAAGAGAGAGGGAGAGAGAGAGAAATAAAACATCAACTAAACAAAACCTAACTCCTCAAAGGTTTTTTAGAAAACAGGTTTCAAGATGTAGTTTGATGTTAGGGTGAACATCCTGCAAGAATTTTTAAAGACTCAATGAATACTTCTTTGTTAGACATAGAGGGGGGTGTCAGAAAATGGACAAGGAAAATTAATGTTTGAAGTAAGTAACAAACTCTGGTAATCTACTTTAAGAAAATTACATCTATTCCCTCCATCAAAAAACACCTCTAGTCAGAACAGGAATGCATTTGCACTGCACTTCTGTCACTGTAAATACACAGAAATATTTTATTAAATGGTATTACAAGCTTTTCATCAATGTCTTCTACTTTTGTTATAGCACAGGTAATGAGTAAAATGATTAATACAGATTATAAGAAAGGATTGAGAAATGCATTTCTAGTTGGTTTAGAAATCCCTGAATTCCATAGCAACTGTCATTATATTATTACAAAATATACTTCACTCCCATATTCAGCTTTTTGACATCTATGCACCTATTTAGCTGTGGCTCGCACTTTTAAAACATTCAGTAATGCTGATTAATTAGAACAGGTCAAGTGGGTGGCTTTATTTCAAATTCAAACCATCAAACATGAGGTGGGTAAAAAATATGGCCCTTTCTAGCCATAAAACAAATAAAACCTGATGAAAACGAAACACGCAAATCACCTTACAAAACACCGGTGTTTGTATGCTATAGAAATATAATGGATACTACCTAGCTGAATTCTCACACATTAAAAATTACTACCTCTGGAGCTCTTGCAGCAGAGCCACAGCCGCCTGTGAGCAGCAGTATATTTCCCCAAAAAAGTTTCACAAAGGAGTTGTGTCTAATAGATAAATAGTGCCAGCTGGAACATGCACCCAAGTATCCTGATTACACTATTTTAACCTTCTTCTAAAACAAAAATTTCTGCGAATAGGGCTTGTGAATTTAGACTAAATTTGCCATCAAGTTTCTTTATTTTTGTGTGTGTGTGTAGTGGGGGTGTATGGCCCATTTGAACTTGGAACCACAGAAGCTGGACTGGCACAGCTAAAACTAGCTCTGAAGCCCCGTTCAATATGCTTCATTCAGGCACCGCTTACAAGAGAGGAGAGCATCTGCTTGTAATGACTTCATTAAAAATGCTGGAGTGGCCAACCTTCCCAGAACAAGGTCCCCCATTCCGTTTTCTTGTTATGCTAGTCCTCTGCCTGAAATCAGTAGAAAGTTTGTCTGTGGAATGACTGCACCCGTTCGGGCCCTCCTGGGGCACAGAAGGGACCACCACAGGGACTGGGCTGATCACGTAACTGCATGAAACCTGCATGGGCAGTGGGAAGGAGATTTAGTGAATTCTTTTTGGAGAGAGGCTGAATTTTCATCCGCTTGTGAGGAGCAGGAAGGAAGAGGGAAGGCGCCTGCTGACTCAGAAGATACATAGCTGATTGATGCCTGATAGGAACTACTCAATGTAGAGTCACATTGTAGCTCTATGGGAAGTATCTGTCAAGCCTTGACTACAGTGTCTCTGAACAAATGCTGAAA
>NW_008823953.1:296962-334077 GCF_000699105.1 Pygoscelis adeliae | reverse complement strand
GATTGGGAAAAACCCCAACAACAGGGAACACAGACATTGGCAATATGCCTTAGACTATGGGTGCTGTCACATAAATCCCTAGCTTGCTTGTTTTTTCCACCACCGTGGGATGAGGTTATACACACATCTGGCAGGGCAGAGGAGTATGTGGGGCAATGCACGTTTCTACCTATGGAAGTTGTAACCAACAGCACAGAAAAAGGCCTCAAAGAGTTTGAGGGTCTCTTCTGGTAAACTAGGTTTCTGTGTTTTAAAACTCCTCCCTCAATTTTTTTTTGCTGTGTAGCGATACACCTCTCCAGTAGACTATTCAAAAGAAGAAACAAAAAGAAGAGGAAGGATCACTGACAGTTTCCACGATAAAATATACTGATTCTTCTGACATCTCTTTTAGCCTAAATGATTAACAGTGTGAATAGGTAATCTTCATTAGAAATAAAACAGCACAACAGGAGTGAAAAAGCCAGTTTCTAGTGCTGAGTGGAGGCATGTGAGGACTGAGAAAGAAGACTGATCTCAGGGTCACAGATCACTGTTGCTGGAAGGAATCAACACCATCCTATTTAAAAACTTGTATATTCATCTTTGTTAGCTTTCATGCCTCATGAGGCATGCCAAATTAAAGAACGAAGTCTGTGTAACAGAACATTCTCATAAGTTGAAGGTGTCCCACCATCAGATAAATGCTGAGCTGAAGACCAACGGCTCTGTTCTCAACCCTTTCCTACAGCAACTACTCCTCTGGCTGCAGTGAGTTCCTCACCAACTTACAAGATTTGGCTTAAGGAAGATGACAAAACCAATCTGGCAAAAAGTCCCTCTGAAGGGAGTCCAGACTTCTGGGTCCAAGCTAACTGCAGAAAGACATGGCTGGCTGTTTCTACGGTGTGGTCATTTCTTCCTTTGTCCCATATCGAAAAACCATTCACTATGCCCCTGAAAGAAATAGCTATGATTTTCTCTGCTCAAAACCAGAAGTTCTCTCTCTCCTAGTCTTTCTCTCCCCAAAACAAACGAACCAACAAAACCGCCACATTAAAGCCATATTAGAAGCAATGTTTTAACACTCGAACACTGAAAAGTAACAGCAACTAAGGTGAAGGTTACTTGCTGAGCACTAATGTATTCAATACTATACAAGATACACAGGTTTTGTTTCAAGGATCTTACAGTTTAGTGAGAAAGTATATTCTCACCCATAGACATGGAAGAACTGTATTGAAGTACCCACAAACCTATTCCGTTGTCCCCACATTTATAAAGCTTTACTAGCAAACTTTGATCAGGTAGACGGTGAACTGAGAACTTGGCTTAATACACAGCAGCTTGCTTTTCTTCCATTGTGTGCTGCTCTCATGCAGCGTATCTGATCACAGCTGGAACTGGGAGCTGCCCAAGACAAGAATAATTGCATTAATGTGCATGTGTGAAGTTTCTAGCACATGAGGTCTTTGATCAGTGTCTCTAAGTGCTCTGGAGTACAAATAAACCCTAACTCTACCAGCTCTACTCAAACAGCTAAATGTTACCTAATGTGAAAGGTACTATAAAAATACAAAGAAAAAAATAAAGCCTTTAAACTGTGAAAGGGCAAAACTACAGCAGGAAGAAAGGACAGAAGGAAAACAGGAAATTGCAAACGTGGTGTACTTCAGCCTGTTAAATGAAAATCCTGACAACTTTTTGTAAATATTTAAATGCATGCATATACACACAGTGTAATTTAAAGGTAGCTGTGGTTAACCTGCATCCCTGCCACTATGAATAATCATTGCTAATATGTCCCTGGAATGGATATGAGTAAGTAGGTGCCCTGAGAACGAAGGCAAGAATAGCACATCCATGCACACATGACGGCTAATTCAGAAGAAGATGCTTGATACTTTCTATAGAGGCTATTTTTTAGGCTACATCAACAGATTGACCAAAAGAAGGAAGGAAATGTGAGCAAAATTTTAGGGAACGAGGAGAACCTTAATGACACGGAACACAAGCATTGACAACAGATTGGTAGCAGTGCAAGGCTTCCCAAGAGATCAGACTGAAAAGTTTAGATCCTAGTGGCTGAGCTTGGAAAGGACATGGAGTTTTAACAGGGTTTATTAGGAAAGGGAGAGGGAAAAAGATCAAAATAAGAAAGAAGATGCAAAAAAAGTTTTGTTAACGGTAGAGAGCAACTATTAGAACTATTTGGAAACATTAGAATGGCAAGTTTTGGGGAAGGCTTGGATATGCAACGGAAGAAATAGGGAAGTCAAAGACAGGTTAAATGACAGACTAATGGAGGGGATGTTGTCAGAAGTGACAGACAGTGGTGAAAGCTGAAGCATCTCTGGAAAAACAAAATGTCAGAGAGACAAACCAAGACAGGTTTAGGGAAGTCAGGAGCAGATGGATACACCCATCAGTCACCACTGTGAAGACTCTAGGTGAAGATATGTTGAAGGATGACAAATCAGCATAAATCCAATTTAAAAACTGTCATTTAATAATTAAGGAATATTTCGTGTTATCTGTGTAAGAACAATAGTTTCACTACTTCAAAGCAGCATAACTTGTGTGTTGACTTTTTTCCCTTAACAATACAGTATATTTATTGTTTAAAACATCAGGTTTGAAGGAAATTCAATGAGAAACAGTTGAACAGGTTATGTCACTACTAGTACAAATACATTTTGTACAGTTACAAATGGGGGGTTGACTAGTCAGAGACTACTTTGCTATTTACCTTCTTCCTGTCCTATAATTCTGTTTTTAGGAAGTGAATGTAACCACCTTATTATTCTGCATGAGCTTAACCACTGGTTTACTTTGTCTTGTTCTCCTGCTTAAGAACTTCATTGAAAAAATGTTTACTTGCCAATAACCACTGACAAAGTACTCGGCTAGAAAACACATCTTCCAGCTTGGTTCCCTCATGAAAATTTGTTGTATATAATCCTATTAGACTATTGTTTAGCTTTTTCAGATTTTCCATAGTAGCATCTTAATTTAAATGTATTTTCTTTCAAACTAAGAAAGTACACATTGGAGTACAAAAGACCTAAAACTGCCAACCTTAATTATGCTGGGAAGTACCACATAGAAATCAGTGGGATAATAATATTATACATTAAAGTACAACTCAACATAGTAAAGACAATGTATTCTAGAACAGGAATACTCAACAGATGGCATAAAAAGCCTCCCCCACCTCTTTAACACCTGTGAAATTAATATATACTTTATAATATAATCTGTTACAAGATTAACCAAGAAAGAATGGGAAAAACATGCTGTTATAAAAACAAGAATCTTGCAGCTGGAGGACAAGCTGGATTCTACCCCTAATCTTAGGTCATCACTTTCTGAATGATGCACCCATGCTTCTGAATTCATAGCTGGACGTACACCGAACTAACAGTATTTTTAATGTCGAATACATAACTCTAAAATGTAATACACATACGTACAGGGGTGTATGTTTGTTTTTCTAATGGATTGAGCAAGAGCAAGCTGAAACAAGGTTGTATGGTTAACTGGCTATACAATAAAATACACAGATAATTAGTTGACTCAAGATTTTAAAGAAGTCAACAGACGTGGAAAGTCATTATCCACTCACTCCCACTGCTCTGGTAGTTGGAAAGGGACAGTGACAGCAGAGATGAGCTGCTGTGACACTCCTGAAAAGCCACTTGCTTCTGAAAATCAATATATTTCAACAAGTTTGAAAGTGGTTGCTCCCAAAGATAAGTTACAAGTAAGAGGAAGGCAGCAAAAAACTGAAGCTATTAATTTTTTTCCAGATTTGCATTCAACAGTTGAGGAATTTGTTAATTTAATGTTCAACATTTCTTCAGAGGCAGAATTTGAAGTACTAATTTTCAGGGAGAAAATTAAAGTGATTACATTACTCTCTTTGCCTTCCCCTCTTCAACTGTTTCTGGAATATGCAGTGCATTTCTCAGGTGATCAGATGAATTTGTGATTTGTTGGCAGTTGGGTGCCACTGCTCTGCTCCTGCTGCTGCTTTGGGAACCATCCTGTGTGGAAGCCTCTCCTATCCCAGCACTGCCTGACCTGAATTAGCTTGTGAGCAGAATAAGATGCTTCTCTCATTCTGTGGCTGCTGGTTCAAATCACAGCATCATTCTTTTCCTTGTGCTTTTCCTTTTAACAACCCTGCATTTAAGCCTTCTCTCCCTTCTACTGTATTGTTGATGTCTCATACCGACCCAAATACTTCTTCATGAGGAAACCACCAGCTTTCTCTTCATATTCTGCTTTCTTCACTCACCTTTCCACATAATATTGCTCTGATGTCTTCCAAGGAAAAGCTGACAAAATACAGTGCAATTACAACTTTCTCTCTCTCTCCAACCATCAGTTGTGCCATCAGTAAGAAACCACCAGTTTCTTACTCGTTGTGCCACTAGTCCCACTAACTAGGTCCTCTCTCCTCACTGGAGATACCTTCATTGCCTTTTGTTCATCACTCTTCATGCCCTGCTGGCTCTTTCTTTTCAAAATATTAATTTGCTTTAGTTTTAGAAAAATAAATATAAAAATATCAGCCTTAACCTCATCTTTGACCTCATGCGACACTACAACTACTGCTCCAGCTGCCTTCTTCAGTTAATTAATTATTAAACATACACTCACAATCACAGCCTGAAGTTGTTTACTGATTTCACCGTATACCTCTACAACCCGTCTCCCATCATTTGCACTCAACTAAACCTGTTCAGATTCAGTGCTCCATCCTGGACCACTTCACATCTCACATTTCTAATTACTTCATTGGCATGCCTTGCAGAAGATCCTTCTAATCCCTCATTCCAGCTTTCTGTAACAGTTTCTTCAGATCCTGTTCCTGGTCCTCCTAATACTTTATCCAAGTAATCTCAAAGACACAAATTCAATTCCATCTATATGCTGACAGCAAACAAATCTGCCTGTCAACTCCTAAATCGTACAGTTTCTTTACACATAGCCTATTTTAAGGTTCTCCCTATCTACTTGCACAACCAAAACTCTTGTGACAACATTCTTTTTTTACTCACAAGAAAAGTAATTGGTCTCCTTTTACCCATTTAGAGTGCTGCTGGTTCTCCAAGGCTACTATTTGAGATGTCTCTTCACATCGTTTAATTAGCTTACTCTTTTCATCACATAAAATACAAGCTGCTTGTTTTCATTTTCAAGGATCTGTATTGCCCACCTCTGCTCTTCTCCTCCCCCATTATCTCTCATTTACTCTTCAAGGACAGACAGTGTATATTAAGACCATACTGACCACTATTGCTTCACTGTTTCTTTGTATTCCCTATCTGACCATATTCATCTGTGGTCTCCTGTCTTAGATGCAGCTTTGGGAGCCTTTCTAGTTCTGTATTTTTTAAGTGCACAGCACGATGGGATCCCAGTCTGTTCCTTAGGCACCAATATAAAACAAATTATAAACAAGCAACCAAACAAAAATAATCTTTTTTTTTTTGCAGAGATACCTCTATCTAGGAAGTCTACTTAGAGCAAGAACAACCTGAGGGCAAGCTCTGCCCCACTGCCCTGCAGAAATAGAATAATAAAGAGATGTTGCAAACCTCTGGGTATTTAATACCTACCTTCAGGATTCAAAGGGAAATCTGGTACCCTAAACCAAAACCAACAACCTTGAGAAAAATTGCCATCAAGTGTTTTGAACGATATGAAGTTAGGACTCTCGGTGGACCGTGTGTCTCTCCTTCTGTCCCCCCACCCTCCCAGGAAAGTACAAGGGAGCATAACTACCTCTAAATGAGGGTGGTTCTCCCCCTGAATACTTGCGTTAGGACTGCATCCTATTGCTCTGCTTTTGCCAAGGAGCTCTGCAGTTAGAGCATAACAGAGCCCTTTCTGTCCTCCTCCTTGTTCAGAACTCTTTTCTGAACTTGAAGTCCTGCAAATCTAGGGCATCAACACAAAACACTTGTCTCCAGAAACATAAATCAAGGGGACGGCGACTAAAATCAAGGTGTTGCCAAGGAATACATAACAGGGAATGAGAGGTCTAAGTCTTCTTTAATGGAAGTTTCTTTTTCTAAAAGAAACAACTCTTGATCCTGGAGTCTCTGTTCTTTTCAGGGATGCTTCCTTTCTGTAGGTGTTTTTAGACTCTGAGCATGGAAGGCAAGAAAATCCTTTGTAGAAAGGAAAGGGATCACTGCATAGGAAAAGGTTTGGAGGCAGATCTTGGGTTCTATTGCTCCCTGACTTCTCAGCTTCTTAATTCCCTCAGCAATGAAATGGATATAACATTGCTTAATAGAGATATTGTGAAATCTTAATTAATGGTTGTAGAACACATTTAGATGGCAAGATGATACAAATCATGGGCATGTAAACCACTATTTCTACATAATAAAACCATAGTTGCCTGCTTGCTTTTTTTTTTTAATGTAGCTATGCACAGATTTTCTTCAAAGGCTATCTTTAAATCTACAAACCCACCACAATAAAATCAACTGTTCTCCTAACCAGCCTTGGATATCTTTCAGGAGAACAAATGAGATCATTGACTAAAGTATCTCAACAATCTTTCCTCCATAACATATAGGAGTTTCTTCCTGTCTTCTATACTCATATTAAATACACTGTGTTTTATCAGCAACTTGAAAAAAGCAAAGTGAATGAGCATCTTTTACCACTTTAACAGCATATGAAAGAAGCTGGTAAGGCAAGCAAGGTGAGGCATGTTCAACGCGAGGAGAAATTATTTCCATTCTAGGTTGATCCCCCACTGTCCTGAGCCCCTGTCTGTTTTATAGGGGAAAAGCCATGGTTCTTTACATTTCAAACCGTTCTAAAGCAGGACACGTCCTCCACTCTAGTTGGTTCTGGCAAACCAAATGCATGCCCCGAACTTTTTTATTAATCACTTTGCATCACATTGCTTTCTGAAAAATAAATGCATCTAACATTTGTCTCCTTGCACTGACCTGAAGTACCTCGTCATGAAAAAACCCAATTGATACTTTTTAATTGTGAAACTATCTGTTCTTGTATAAAATGGATTCCACCTCCAAATCCCATAATTAAAACACTAGAGAAGTACATCAAATATAGAATGATGCATTTATCCAGTAGTTTTTTTCATCCATGAGCTGAAGGAACCAAATGTAATCATAAACACCAGCTAATGTAGTAGATGGAATCTCCTGCTTATAGAGATAAGCATAAACTACTCAAATCTAAAAGGAGCCCTTGATTTCAGCAATTCTGTCAACAAGTCATCCAGCTCTATACCAGAAACTTCTGAGTGTCTGCCCCTGCCGTCTCCTGGCAACTATAAATGAATCTACATTTAAAATTCTAGAGCGGAATTTGTAAGTCCCGAACCTGACTTGAGTTTCAACCTCTTTATCACCAAGTTTTAAATGGGAAAAAATACTGTTAAGTTTTTAAATAAACCTTGCAAACTTCTTTCTCTAATAAGCCAATCACAGCTATTAGTTTCAAATTTAGAGCTGACAGGTCACACTGAAATTGTGACCTCTTTGTTCCTATGAAAAGATATAGATGTGAATGATGGTACAAATCTTGATGTGAAGTTTTAGACTAGATATATCATTTTGTACACATCCAATTCTACTTCCTTCCTTTCCCATCCATTGTTTACAATATGTGGTGATTATGTGAGGAAGTTACTTGGCTTCAGGTCTTTCCATTCTCCTCATCTAGGTGAATTCTGATTGCAACTCAACAAGAGTTTTCATATTCAGATCACTTGCATATCAACATTTTGTATTTCGTAGGCCAAGCATGATCAGTTCTGATGGGGACTCCGGTGGAAAACCTCTCAGCTGAAGGAAACCTGTTTTGGAAATTCTATTCTATCACCTTACCTGGCATCTTTCCTGAAGCCAACGTTTTCAAAATGTACAAAAAACCCTGTATGCAGGTTCCTTCCCCCTTCCCATGAGATGCACGACATCTGGGCTAGTTTTGCTTTTTCATTCCTCTTCTCTCCCTCCCTCCCCTATTCTCCCCAGACATATCTGTATCAGCTCTGATAACTTAGTCAAATTACAGCTCAGGTAATTAAACTCTGTTTAACAAAACCTTCTTCAATTCTAGTTCAAAGCTAGAATGCAATGTCAGTGTGAGTCATTAAATGCTTCTGCTTCTCCATAGGAATGGAAACATATGAGAGGTAGTTGAAGTGACTCTTATGTGCAGTTTTTAAAGGATGCAGGATGAAAGGTGTTATATAAATGTAAGACACACTTTTTCAAAGTCCAATACCTTAGTGAAAGGTTGTAATTAGTGTAAGCACTGCTTAACATAAATCAGAGCTTTGCATTCAACATTTCAAATGCAACATCTTGACAAGATGTAGATTATTTTATGTTGGACATAAAAAGCAGCTTGTAGTAAAATATTGTAATGATGGTCTGAAGACGCTTTGAAATCAATAGATGACAAGTTACTGAAATTAGGGAAGCCTGACCTGCTTTGCTAGGAACAGCTAGTACATCAGATGGACTTGGTTTTATTTGACCTTAAATTTCTTGCAATTGCTTGCTTTCTGGTGAGTTCTAAATTCCTTAAATCTTAAAGGATTTTGTTGGCATTGCTGTTCTGGTTGCTTTTTGAATTTAATTTTGTTTTATACAAGATATGGTGAATGTTTAAACTAGAGAGAAATGCTAGGAGATCAGAATGTTCTTAGCACTGCTGGATATTTCAAGCCTGTGATTTATCTGCAATGTAATTCAATTATTAAAAATAGACAGTATTTTTATATCTTTCAATTCTGCTATACACCAAATCACAAAAGCCAGATATTCTCTATTAGTGTTTGATAGCATGTGGTTACTGAGGCCATAAAAAAAAATAAAGGGCACTTACAGTTTTAGTATAAACTATGATTAATTTTTATTTCGATGATACATTTATATATTATAAACTGACAATTTATTTGTAGATTTTTTTTTCCTGCAAGTTTAGTAGTTTCCCTTGGTGCAGAATGCAGAATTGTATATGAGATATTTGAGTGTCTAAAACGATGTATGATAAATGAAGTAGCATGCTACTTATACGCTTATCATGTTCCCTGACTAGCAACAGGTTCAGCAAAGGGCACAGCCAGTAAATGAAATTTTCCACCAGGACAATATATCATCACAAGAAATGTATGCGTTGGAAACTTACAAGCTTGCTCGAGATGCGGACAAGGTGTGAAATGGTAAAAAATGAAAAGCAGAAACAGCATATAGTAACTTTCAAATTCAGCTGTATTTCCATATTGGCTGAGCCTGGTGCTTTAACTGTTTGAAGTCAGGCAGCTTAGAAAATAATAAACACGTACACACAAATTTAGCTCAGTTTTAATGCTAGGATAAACTTCCTTCATTAGATAGCCTATAACTTCTTTTGAGAAAAGAAACTGCAAAGCATCTAGTGAGAATATTTTTTAAAATCCCCTTCAGAGTCAAAATATAAAGCAACATCTTTAAATGCATATTTCTTCCTCAGAGTTACAGGTTGAAAATCTGCTCCAGGAAATGTTTATCATAACTTTCAACACTCTGTGGAGAGCACTAATTAAAAATAATAATAAAAAACCTAGAAAAAAAAGGAATGGTATCTGTATATTTCCCAGTGGAATGTAGTTTGTTTACAAAAACATTTCATAATAAAAATTTCTGACATATAACCATGGAATCTTAACACCCTATAAATACTCCCATTTTCTTGCAAAAAGGTACACCAAATACCAAGGAGAGACTTCTTGGCATTCTGGTGGTAGGTGGACTCACGGCTAAAAATACATTGAGAGTGAATGTTTTTATGGCTACCAGCTGTACAGCCTCACTGAAGAGAGATAAGCATTGGAAAAGCTGGTCAAATTCTGGAATTCTACCTGAAACCTTCTGAAACTTCTTGACATTTAACTGCTACACTGCAAGAAATCTAGCATAATGGCATTGGCTTGTGTCCATGTATTATGGTAATGGCTGTATATAAATGCTTGAACAATTTTATAAACTGATTAGCAAATCCTGCTCTTTTCTTACAACCTTACTGGATAACATACACCTCTGGAGAGACCTGGCTGATTTAGTTGTACTGTGCACAGTAATTTTAAAACCAGCAGAACATACTTTGGGCCATAATGTCTTTCTATTGCCTTTTTTTTTTACCAGAAAAGACTCCCTCTCTTATCTTTCTCCATCTCGCTTCCAACTAGCCTTCTCCCACATCCCACTCAAAACAGAAGAAAAATATGTTTACAGTCACACTCAAATACTTATTTCATAAATGTTCTGTTCCCTGCCAGCGTATGTTGTGATGGACATCTTGTTTCCATGGGCTGAATTATTGCCACCCTATTCCAAAGATGTTAGTGAAAAAGAGTCAGAGAGACACGTGCAAAGGAGTAATATTTCTTTAACGAACCAGAAGTAGCCCCTCTTCTGGACGTAGACTTGCCCTGTTCACTCTCTAAGCTATATGGCCTTTCCTAATGGCAGTGCTGATGCAGTTTAGCCAAGCATTTTGACTGGAGCAAGAAAGACTGTCTGATGCACCATGCCTCCAGAGATGATCTGTCTCACATTCTCAGGCTGGCTCTCCCAAGTGCTTAATTTTTCATCCCATGTGTTTAGGCTTTCTGTTTTCCCCCCACAATGGCAAAATCTTGATCCGACTGAAATCAAAGGAAATTCGGCTATTCCATCCAATGGACTTCTCTTCACATTTTTGCTTAATTCCAGGCTTTCCTGATTTATGTTCTTTGGCTTTATGCTTAACATTTTTGTGCCTCACCATCTATTTGGATTTACTGTTTCTCTGTCCATCTCAAATCCAGATTTAATTTTCATTTTGTGATTTTCTCTAACCTTTTATCTTTATAATACTAATTCAGAACTAAACTTTTCCTGCTTAGACAGACCGCTGTCTTCTGAAGCACAGTGAATCAAAGTCTAAAAATAAACAAAAAAGAGGCAATGGGAGCTCTTTGGGGTTTAAATGGACAGAATTCAATAAAGTCCATGCTCTTTCTAGAACATGAGGCTAGACCCTGTCTAGTCATAGCCCTCTGGAAATTTAGCTCCGAATTCCCAGTTTCAGCAACAGCAGTCTAAGAACTAACTCTCTAAGTGAAATTAATTAATTTTGCAACTCAGAGGAAAATGAGACCACTTGCTGCAAGCCTCCAATTTGTGTCCTTTGCTCTCTCACACAAGTCTCATGATCTTTGCTATGTCTGGAACAAAAGACCTAATCTGCTTGGTTGATGTCAAACGTCGAGAGTTTATGCACTGTCTGGTTAACTTTGTCACTGAGCAATGACTGTTGTCTTCCAGGGGCAGGCTCACGCTCAGCACTGACATGAGGAGACCCCATGGGCTCTGTTACCATTTTCAGAGTGTCGGTATCTCCTGTGCCAGCTCTTTGTGCCACTGTCTGAGTTCAAACACTCAGGCACTGCTCTGCAGTTCTAAAAGCCAAGCCCTCTAATTCATTCATAAAGTACTTTCTTTACTACTGTTTCTCTATTCCTTTCTTGCTGTATATCATATCCACCTTTTTGGACAATTGGCATATTTTCAGTGCCATTTGTTTCATCCTGTCTTGTTGGATGGCTTGCAGCTTCCATGAACACTGTCTTCCACCCAGTGTCTGTTCTTTCCCCCGAAGTCTTCTGTTACTCGGGATTGTTTTCTTGTTCCATAACATTTTGGTATTCTTTTGTTTAACTTATCAAATTGACATTAGCATCCTTGAAACATTCTGTATAAATACAATAAACTATAGATCTCGTTAATTTTCTTCTTCTTTTACGGAGAATAAGCAGACCTGCACTTAACCCTGACATCATCTTTTTATTTGCACCCCTTCTCAGGGGTGTGAATGAAGATAAATGCAATTGAGCTTCATCACTACTGCCATGGCATAATGCAACATGAACTATTTAAAATATTTACAATTTTTTAACATCTTGTCAGAGATAAAATCTTTTGGAAGGATTGTAAGAATTCATTATTTTAATTGGCAAAGGAATATGTTTCTTTAACTATTTTGTACCTTTTTGCTCTGCTACTTCAATGCCTTTCTAATAGTTTGTTCCTTCTGAGACAAATAATATACTTACCACTATAAAACATACTATTCCATAAATTGTCATGTGGGGAATCACAGGATCTTAATTAAGGGAGATAGCAATGATTTAACTTTTGCCGCTGGTTTCAAAAGTCTGGGGACATTTCCCTCTCAGTCTACATGACACAGTGGTCCCTAAAGGAGCCATTTAGTGCCTATGTGGCTCCTAAAATTCATTCTGCTTTCTTCCTTAAAAACTTCAGCATTCTTATCTTACTTTGGCACTACGTACACTTGCCTTTATGGGCATAATTAGTAAACAAAACAGAGAGAAATAAGTGCTGAAAAAAAGAAAAAGTTTACAAAATAAATTCTCTATTGCAGACTAGAAAACGAATGAGCTGCCTATACAAGTGCCATGTTTATTCTTGCTTCAAAGTGCTGTACAGATACTAGGTTTATATTCTAGGTTCTATGTTTAAAGCAACATTTAAGCACTGATTTTTCTAATTCTTTGAAACTTCCATGGATTTTTCTATAAGCAGTTCTCCTTTCCTACCTAACTAAAGATGGCTAGGACCTTTGTCAACTAGCAGCTTTACAGCTCAGACCAGGACAACTCACATTGTCCTTAAGGAGCTCTCTTGTCCATTTGGAGGGCCATGAGAAACCATCAGAAATAGCAAATGCAGTTAAGAGAAGATCTATCTTTACGACCTCTTCTAACTCCCTGAAGACAATATGAGGAATCATCAACTAGTAGTGTAGTAGTGAAAGTAACCTGGATTTATGATATTACAATATCACCTTGTTGTTTGTTTGTTTAGACAAAAAAAGGCTCCAACATGGGGCAACACTCAATCTTTTATCGTCCCATCTGATCAAAGGCCATGGACTAATATTCCAAAGTATATTAATAATCCTTTCCCTCACAGACTGCAAGACCAAGAGAAATACAGCTCTCCTTACATTTTCCTTTGTGCTTAATGAACAAAATCTTGATTTTACTGGAATTCTTCTGTTGCCATTTTGACACCAGTCAACTACTGATTTTAATGATACAAGATATTCACCCTTAGAAGACAGGTAGATTATATGCCATGAATTTGTAGATATTACAGGATTCATATACTTATTTATTGGGGGATGGGAGGGATGAGAGAGAGAGATATGAAAGAGAAAGAGAACAGAATAGTCAAAAGAATTAGACCCACTCTCCTATGTAAAATAAACTTCCCAGTCTTTAAAAGTCTACAAAAATTAAATTATGTCAATAAAGATTTGGTAGCATTTTAAATTAACTCCAATAGAAATAAAGTCCACTTAACCAGGGTCAGGAGGAAAGACAATAGAAAAAATTGGGTTTTGTTGTTCATTTAAAGCACAGCCTCAGAAGTAAAACCTGCTGATTGCAAGTGCTATGAGTCTGAGGTTACATGAACTTAATATTAACTTTACAAATCAGGAACTTTATGATGAAATGGATCTCTTCGTTAGAAAACCCCCAACTACTTTGTGGTGTGTGGAGACGTTACCTGATCATTCAGTGATGTACTTGTGGTTTGTAGAAATGGGGACCCTAAAGATCATCAGAGCCAAAGTCTCTTCCCTGGGGCCTTTTTACTCTGCTGACACTTACTGAAAATCTACCAGCGATACACTCTCCAGAGCAGCAATCATTAACTCATTCAAAGTCACAGGTGCAAGGGTCTGGGGTTAGCAACTATTAATTAGTGTAATTATTCCCAGGATTACAATTACCAGCTGCAGGATCCACTTAACATCTACTCTCAAATCTTGTCCTTCTGCAATGCTAATGTTTCTAATAGGTTCATTTACCACCATTTACTGATTACATTCACTATGGTATATTGTCTCAGATGGACAGGACGGAAAGCCGATACCTAATATTGACCTTTACAGTATCCTGTGATTAGAAAGGCTGCTCCTACCATCATTAGCCACATCATTCTATTGAAAAATATATATACTCTTTGTGATAGATTTGTGAAATTTCTCATCTTTCACATATGCTTACAAAATTAATTTCCTGGAGAAATAACATGGTGTGTTTCAAACTATATGCTTCAATAATGCACTCATTCAAACTAATACATTGTATGTATTAGTTGCACAATTTGATGTTTAAGGCTATTTCAGCTAACAGTCATATGCACATGGTATAGTTTCAAATGTGATTCTCCAGTCTTCATTAGAAAAAAATAACAATGAGAAGAGGTACAAGTATACAGCCTGTGTTTGCTCGGCAGTATTTGAATCCTGCATGGTGCTGAGCCATGTTGAAACCCTGTGCAGCTCAAAGAAATTAGAATGCTTGACATGCATTTAAATCAGACCTATCTATTTCCTAAATAAACAGAGAAAAAGAAATTGCATAAATCTAGTTTCACCTGCTTAAGGAATCTAACACACCTCTCCTGTGAACAGGGAGATAAGATGTCCACAACCAACAAGACTTTGATAGGACACAGACCTAATTCATTTAATAACAGAAGGAAGCAAGCCTTTGGTGGGAAGATTTTTCTCCAGATTTTGAAAATTGAAGGTATTTTAAATCCATGATGGGACTAATTTCGCCAAATGCTTTAATAGATCCTACTGATTCCAAAGAATATTAATCCTTTGCCAAATCAGAGCCTTACATTTCAAAGAGCATAAACTATGATAAATCAGAAGTTGTCGTACATGGAGACCACAGAAGGAAGAAGACTATCTGTTAGAAGGTAGTACAAGAGTTCCTCTTTCCAATACCAGTAAAGTCTGGATCATTGAATCAGGAAGAAGATTTTCTAGTACAAAAGCAGGAGAAGAGTGCAGGAAGTATGGCATCATGTTATTCTGACATGTTTCTCTTTCTTCATTCTCCAAGAAGCTGTCAGCAAGAGCAATCAGGGATGTCGTACACTGAATATCAGAGTTCAAAAGGGATGGCAGAACAGAGGCATGGCAGTATGTTGTCTGGAGAAGTGTTAATTCTTTACTCTTACTATGCTGATGAGTCACAAATCAAAAGATAACATATTTTAAAAACTGTGTTAATATAGGGTTTCAGAGTAGTAACATGCTACTTTAGTAAGTGTTTTAAAGGGTCTCCTAGACAGTGCCTCAACTATGCAGGAGTAAGTGGAAGCAGCAGTGTTGCTTTTAAATGTGCTGCTAGATTGTATTTGTGAGCATTTGATGTTCTTCTTTAATAACCTCAAGTAAAAGGCTGAATGAATTCAACAACAGTAGCTGAAAAAAGTGCAATGAGTCATATTATAGGAAAATGGAGAAAAGGATACAGGACTCTCCACTGAACACAATCCTATATTGTAGGCAATCTGTGATAACACCCTTTTCATTTCAGTTCAGTCCCATAAAATTACCACTAACATTACAACTCATGCAGAACACAGATAAATGTAAAAATGTCACAGAATTCTTCCAGATGGGACTTTTAGTTCCACTAGATCACCATCTACTTTTTTACTTGTCTAATATTTCATTACAACCTTCCATAAGTTAATTTTCTTTCCACTGACCATGTAAATCACAAATCAATTTTCATTTAAAATGCCTGACTACAGATTGCTCCTGAAAGCTCAAAGCATATGCTTCAGTGAGCTCTCCAACATTCTTAATGCACATTAGAAAAATGTTGTGTTTTTTTAAAAATCTTTTTAAAGGAATTAATTTTACATTAAAGTCTGGCATGAGACCCAAGTAGTGGTACTCCTCCCTTCCCTCTCCTCCCCCCACCTCTAAAAAGCAAGTACATATTTGAAATGTAACCGTATGTAGAACTAAAAGTCTTTCATGACAATGTCATTCGTTCCAAAACCAAAAATTCAGGCAAGAATATAAACTGCTTTAGATTTGCAGAAAGCAGACATGATTACTTAATCCCAAACCCCTACTGCAATCATGTACTTCTCTAGGGGAAAGAAGTCAGAAAAGGAAGAAAAGGAGGAAAACCACTCACAGTTCAGCCATTGGCTGTGCTTTATTTGAACTATTCTTTTCCTCGTATTCTAATAGAACCTTTGTTTGGGCTAAAATATATGACTGAATATTGCTGACTTTACTCATGGAAGCAACCACCCTAAAACCAATGGGATATGCCTGTGAGACAAGCAGGATTCAGCCTTTAAAGCAATCTATAAGAAATGCTTTATAGGAATGTCCAAAAAATATCTTGAAACGGTATTCTCTGAAATGTTATTTTCTTACGTTAATTTAAACATAGTGCTCTCCCCCTACAAATTTGTAAACATACATTTGGCAGACAGGACTTGGGAAACCTGGTTTCTACGGCTGGTTTTGCTACTGTCCTGCTGAGAAACACAGGGCAGTCACTTTGCTACTCTGTGCCTCAGTTTCCACATTAGTAAACAGTGAATCATTAAAGTGACCCTTTTTCATATTAAACAGGACCACTTGAATGCCTGAGCTGACATATGCATAATCATTTGCTGAATCAGAAAGAGGCAGGAGTGATCATGTGGTTATTTTACTCTTTTCATCGGTAGTCTACATTTCCTCGCACCAGGAATTTCTGTGCTGTTTAATCTCAGATTGTTTTCACATGTTCTTATTACTTGAGAACCTCAGCACCAAACCTTGAAGGACAAATACTCCAACAGAGCAACCTGGTGTGGTGGGAGAAGGAAGGGTCGTATCTTCTCTTGGAACGCAAAGGAATTGTAACCCTTTCTAATGGTATGACCCCAGATCACTGAAGTCTAATGAACTGATCAAGTGCAAGGGAGGAGAGAAGCATGGGTCCTCCAAGTCTCTTTCATGAACTGAACCCACGTGCAAGCCTTCCCTTCACTCTCTTTTCCTCTGCTTACCTGGCACATCCATATTTACCATGTTTCCCTCTACCTTTGGGATTGTCCTTCCGTCTCTGAAGTTCACTTCCAAACTGTTTTGCGCCACTCTATCACAGCTCTTAGCAAGACAGCACAGCTTTGAATCCCAACTTCTTGAAGCACTCTGACATTGGGATTCTAGCTTGGGGGTGATGGAGAGGGTGTCAGTTTAAATAAGGCTGAGTGCTCATGACAATTGAAAGTAGTTCTGCGTTAAGTGGGGCTCTTTCTCATAATGCAATGTGTCAGTGCTGGCCACTGAAATGGGGGAAGGGAAAGGCTCTTGAGCAGTCTCTGTAAATAGGGTCTTGCCAAACCATTTGCAGGTTATAGTTAGCCAAACCTTGAGGGTCTTCACATAGGGTTTTTTAAAACCCAAACTCCCAAATGTCAGTGGGGCCTCAAGCATCACATCTAATGTGAATCTGCCTCACTAAAACTGAGAGTTGAGGGCCTCCGGATTTGGCTCTGTGCTGGCATATCACAATCACCACTTAGAGCTGACCACTTGTAACAATGATGTGGAATTACTTCAGATATGAAGAGGTGTGGGGAAAAATGTTTACTTTGCTTCCCGATTTAGAGAAAACCCATCATCTAAGAAGGAAGCTATTCACAACAGTGAAGTCTCCAAAAACACGTCTATTAATAGTCACTGGAATCTGTATGGAGTAGGGATTACTACGAAGACAACCGGTCCTCTAACAAGACTTTTAAAGTTAACTACTTTAGCTAAATAAACAAGGAGTTGGTTGGGTTATCTGACCAATCAGTAAAAGGCCCACAAAAATATTCAATGTGGGAGAAGCCTATGAGTTGGTTCAATTGGATGGCTAGCTTACTTTTCTTTCTCTTTTCCATTTGCCTGGCCAGCTAAGGGCCAGAAGGCTGTGCTTTTTTGGTTTTACCTTACTTGCCTTTTCATTTTTCCCCTCATGTTTCTTTTAGTGGCTTTTTGTTCAGTCAGCAACAGATTGGCAAATGCCTCTAATGATCAAGAGGTGAGCAACCAAAGAGGAATCCCATCATGGTAGCCAGAAAGCACATTAGACACTTGAACGTCTTTCCATTAACTAGATCCTCTACCTCTTTATATTACTTTGTGAAATTTTTCTCAGAAGTAGTTTCTATTCCACAGCCTACTGGCTAGAGGCTCCTGGATGAGGGTCTAGCTGAAGCTCATACATAGTATGTATGGTACATAGAAGTACCTATGCACATGCTCATAGGTACAAGCAGGGATGTGAAAAAGAAAAAATCTGAAGGCATACTAGAAAGAAAAGGAAAATAAAGGTTTCTCATGAAAACTATGCACTCTCCTGAGAGTCTTTTCAACCACCCATGTTTTCATGAATTCTGAGTACTTCTTGACGAGGAGACTAACATCCGTACAGAAAACATGACGCTTGGGAAGCGTACATTTCCACTGTGAATCACACACTAGCAAATACAGATCAGAACTTCAGATTTAGATGTCTACATGCCCATTGCAGTGCCTATCAATAGATTTATATACACACAACATTCAGGCATTCAATTTTCAGCATTTTGCCTACAATTACTAAACAGATCATTACAGCTGCTGGTGGCTAAAATCAGAGCTGCCAAGTTGAATTTAACTCTGCAGGTGCTGATGGCAGAGATTTATTTACTACATAAGCTGCACAACCCTGCAACCTGGGCACTCAGTGCTCTAACAGAAGGCTCTACCTAAATAACATTGCTCTGAATCATCAGCAATGTAGGATTTGTTTTCATTGCATGTACACCAGTCACTAATCACTTCTTTCTGAAGGACTAAATACAGGTTTAAGGCTATGTCAACATTAGCAATGATTTGCTGCAGTATGAGAGGATCAGTAGATGGAGGTAGCTGGCTCTGAGTCCCTTTCTTTTCCTCTACTTGCCATTCAGGTTTTTTACTTTGGACTGTATTTACTCTGGTTTCTTGCACTGAACGTACGGGTCTTGAAGCTGTCCAAAGGGCCAGCCGTTGGTTTGGGCCTTTGTGTCTCCACTTGGCTCTGGAATGCAGTTGGCGTGCACCTGGAGTGGAGCTTCTAGTTTAGTTTCCTCCAAAAGAAATCTGGTCTATGAACTAACATGAGGCAAATGGTGAAACCAGAGGGATTCATTTCAAGTCTGCTCTACTTCTCTAAACCAAAATACTTCAGTAGATGCAGCCTGCTATACAGTAAGATTTATTTTTTGAACAATGGCTTAACTCCTGCCTTCCTACACCACTTCAATGAAAACGTTTCCCTTATTAATACCAGTAAGTTTAGGTTTCTCAGCCCTGGTTTCTAATCTCTACCACGCCATTTATGAAATGATCAGATCAGGAGACAAAGAGAAGGCAAGTGGAATGTGACTGTATAAATTGCTCTGTATTGGAAATCTCATCCCATTCTGTTATTTACTTTTCTCCAAGTAAGATAATTATATTTGTATAGGTATAGGTATAGATATAGATTAGACGTTACATTACAAAGCCACAAGGGTTCCTGATCTTGTTAACATGATGGTTGTCATAGTTTGTTTTGTTTTGCATGAGCAAGAGCTCATTACTGAGAACCCTTGTCATTCACATCGACTTGTGTCTTCTTAATGAAGCATTTCTGAAATGAATGGCAGGATGTATACATTTCACTTCAATCTGTACCTTGGAGTCTTGCTCCCACTGAAGTCAATGGGGCTTCAGGACAAAGGAAGCTTTATAGCTTGTGTTTTTACAGGCACGCCTTCTTCTCTTATTCAGTGTGCTTTTAAGGAAGACCAATAGTGATTTTCAAATCATTTTGCTTTCAGGCATTATTTCAGCTGGTCTATTTGGCTACCTTCTGTACTAGGTGACTTGCACACTTACACTCTCTTAGGCTCAAAAGATGCTATAGTTCTTTGTATTCCTTGCAGTGCAGTAGGATGCCATGATGCAAATACACAAGCCGTACCCTGTCTCAGTTAGCCAGAATGGGTATGGTTTGCTGTGCAGAAGACGTGAACTAAAAACAAATCTCACTGCTGGGGAGGGTAATAGCAGCACTGTTTTTGCTTCAATCCCCTGCCAGGCAATCCACAGACTGACACTGATGGTTGCTCTGGAGGGAGTCACTTACCCTCCAAGCTAGAGGTAAGATGCCAGCTAAGCAGTAGCCTGTAAAAAGGGATTAAAAGAAGAGAGAAAACCAGGGGGAAAGATTAAGATAATTTACCCTTGTATATTGTATCCATCATAAATCCCATTGTTGGTATCTATTGTTCAAGTACCTGACAAACTTCTGTTTCTATCCCCTCCATAAAAGCCTCCATCATATGGAAAGTTGCGTACCTTTCATGGTTTTATAATAAACTGGAAGTGAGTAACAGCGCGATATCAAAGGAAATAAAACTCCAGTTGCTATTGCTGCTGGGGTTGCCTTCTGAATGTGGCTTATACAATATTTCATCTGTGCTGACACCTTTCACTCTCAATTATTTGGCTGCTGTCAAAACAAATCAATCATATTATAGCACTGTGTCTTCATGTTACCATTCCACTGCAAGTTAGCTGCATTAGCTTTGAAATATATGGAAGTATAAAATTTATCTCTATTATTTATTTAATACAACTTTCTCCCTTGTGAGTTATCTCACAAACATAGCAAACTCAAATTATCTGATGTCAAATGTTGAATATATATAAATACCACTAAGAAATTTTAAAATAATGGCACTCATGGGAACATAAATGCATAAAGATACACTTGATAAGTCTTACAACCAATTACATTTTTCCGACAAATGGAACAAATAGTATATGTTTTTAATTTTGGTTGCAACTGGCCAAGGTGCTTATATTAGATATATGTAATTTCATAAGACATAACTTTGAACTACCACTCCTGCTAAAGCAGAGTAAAACAAAGATTTAAAGAACTGATTTTGTTACCAGTAAAATGAATGGGGGGAGAGGGGGGAAAGATGGGACTGAATATTTTTTAAAGATGCTACAGTGCTGGGAGGGGAACATGGTTTTCCTTTACAGTTCTCAAACATTGATTTGGGAAAAGAAAAGCTAAAATCTCAAAGAGATAATCTGAAAGTGATTGCTCTGTTCAGATTGCGAGACTTACAGTTTTCTGAGAACATGTACAAAATTTGTTCTTGAGAGGTTTTATCCTTTTAAAAAGAAACAAAATAAAAACTTTCAGGTTGCCAGTAAGTGAATTTCCTGAAAATGTACTACTATCATTTCCTTGCTTTTTAGACAGGATTCATGTCCTGTTACAACTGCATCTTCCAAAATACAGAGGCCCAATACACTGGGAAAATTACAACAGGTTTATCACCTCCAGACGTTTACCTCTTCTTCGTTTATTACTGCTGATGTAATGGGAAATCAGCTGCACAGTACAAAATACATTCAGGAATATGTGGGCTGTGAACAATTTTGAAAAAACAAGCTGAAATATAAAGGATGGAGAGAAAAAAACAGCACTGGATGAGGAAAGGGACAAGAGACTGAAATGGGATCTGAGAAACAGAAAGGGAAAGATATCCAAGGATCAGATCATGTAAATCCAAAGCATCAGCACTGACTCAAATAGAATTAATCATGGAAGTGAGATGAGAAACTTGTCTTTAGCTGAATATTTCTTTTTAACATAGCATAATTTATCATAACAAAACACAACCAAGTGAAAGAATAGTCTGTAAGATACATCAAATCTACAGTTGATTAAGTTTAAAAGCAATATTCATGTTAAAATAAATAAGCAAAAAATCCTGTAGCAAGCAATAGTCTAAGAACCCATATTGGGTTGGATCTTACTAACCTTGGTGGAAACTGCAATCCTTCTATGGGCTGGAAAAGGTCACTGTAGGTCCCAAATAAGGAAAATTCACCTTATTATTGCAACTAGTGAAAAAGAGCCTAGCCTCTTTTAGGTCTATGAACCAGGACAAAACTTAAGAATTTAGGACCTTGAGCAAAGATCTAGCTGTGTCTGAGGAGCTCAAGGCATCTAAGAGTAGTGATTTAAGCCACTCTGTAGGAAAGCATAGTGCTAACTATCCGCACATTCATTTACAGGTGGGAAGTGAGTTGCAGAAAACATGTATGAATTTTCTGCCAACACGTGGGACGTCTGGGGTGGAGCGCAGAACAAAACACAGGTCTCGGGTCTGTGCTCTCTGCTACATCTGTCAGAGCAATAGGCTTGTAAAGACAAAATGTTCAAGGAATGAAAGCAGCTTTGGGGATCGGTAGCAAAATGAGACCGAGGCCTGAAGATCTCCATGAGTACAGAATTCTACCCAAAGGACATAAAATTGCATAGAGGTCTGGGGACGAGAAAACCCAAGGAGTTTCACTTTCATCATTGCTGATTTCACCAGACAGGTCCTGTTCCCATTTCTAGAGCGATCTCAGTGGCAGACAGAATTTTTTTCTTAAAAAAAGGAAAAAAAAAAAGATGCTGTAAAATGTTTCAAGATGCATAAACTTTAAGATTTTAATAAGAAAGTCATAAGACATCTTCAGAACTTTCCATGACAATTAAAAAAAAAAAAGAGGTGGTGTCCAACAAAAGGAGGTGTGTGCTTCTGTGGTACAGAACCACATAGACTTTAAAGAAATTTCATTTAAAAAATTGGCTCCCAGCTGGTTAACTTGTATGTTCCAGGCATTCAAAATTCACACTATTAAAAATGCCCGTAAACCCAGTTGGTCAATAAAGACTTTGTTGTTTTTATAAGTCCCTAAATATATATGTGCTTGATTAGAATCTCACTGGTCTATCAGGAACACAAGTTTGTATCCAGGGAGTTTTTAAAACATGAATCATAGGGATTTTATTAATACAAACACCATGGAAAAACAAAGGAAATTAAACCACAAAGACTATAAATGTCTGACTTAAATCCACTAAGGCAAGGAAATTAAGAGTGAAGGCTGCAAATCCATCCTGGTAATCCTTCTGTAACTCACTCTATTGCAGTAAGGAGTCTTGGATCAGCACATGAGTCATATATGCATATATCATATAGACGTACCCATCTTGCATGTGATCTAAATGTACCTACCTATTTGCATGTGATCTACCAGTGCATGTAGCACATATGCTACAATGCAGAGGTGAGAAACAGAGTGACAAACACTAGCTAGGATTTTCACTTGCATTTGAAATTTCTTGGCTTTTGTAAGATTACAGTAAGTTAAGTGCTTAACATTATTGGAATGAGTTTTTTCTACATTAATTTAAATTGTCACAATCTAAATTCAAGAAGAAGATTAAAGGCTCCTGGAAACAGGTGCAAAAACACACTTTAAAAGCAGCATTAAAATGCATCCATGTTCTGGTTGACAGAAATTTCATTTATAATCCTGCACACAGAATATTCCTGCCAGGAGCAGTATCAGTCTGAGTCAGGGCTGAATAAAGGGGTACATTCCTAGAAATGCCCAGGTCTTGCATACCAGTCACGCCACAACTCCTAGCCTAGTCGTCATGTCTGCTAGAGGGTAGTTAACCAATAGGTTTTTGGTGGAAACTTTGGAGAGGAGCAGACTACTTCTGTCTTTCCCATCTGCTTCTTGGCCTACAAGTCTGGAAACTTAGATTCTGCCAAAACTTGGCCCGCAAAGTTTAAGTAGGTGTGAACACTTTGATTTCAGAATTAATTTGATCTACATCACATCATTACTCCTCACTGATGTCGTTCCATAACCATCAATAGTTGAAAAACAGGCGTGTCTGGGGACTATTTTGGGTGGAAGTCAATAACAGAGCACACAAGCATTAAGACTACTGCATTTTAATGTCTCTGACAGTAGGCCTTTAACTTATGGGGCAGAAAATCCAAACAACAAATAGACAACTCACTGGGAGTGATCAATAAACAACTAGTAACTAATAAAGCCCTGAACCTTTCACATTCCCTCTGTGAAGGCAGCAATTTGCCACTGAACAAGATGAGCAATTAACACGGGGCTACAGCATTCCCACAGGAGAAGTGGTGTACGGTGGGGAAAAAACAAACAAACAAAAAACAAACAAACAAACAGAAAAACAGCCCAGAAAAGAACCTTCTACCTTCAGAAAAGCAGATTTTGCCCTTTCTTCCAAAAGCAAATGTTAGGCCTCCCAAACAGTACGTTTCCTGGGAGACCAGATGGAGACACAAAACCTTCTACCCACTCCATCTTTAGGGATCTCTGCCTATTACTTCAGTTCCCCTACAACACAGCTTGGATGGGATACAGCTGTTAGCCTGAGGAAACCTGCTCTAGTGGCTGCTGATCCACAGGCACTCTGTGCATAGCACAGTGTGCTTAAGGATGCACAAATTTCTCTTATTTCTTTCCATGTACTAAAGTAGGGAGGTTAGTCTTAGGGGGTGGCTAACTCCTTTGTGTAAGTGAGCCCTTCACAGTGACTGCATTATGTGCAGCGCTGATACAGTGATAGAGGAGGTGTATTTGGTTTGAGGGCTTCATGGAAATTGCTAGCGAGTGCAGCTCCTTTTCTTGGTTCTTGTCATTCTTGTTCTGGTTATGTTAGTACACTGCAGAAGTACCTGGGAATAAACTATTCCTCTAAGTGAAACATCATTTTGATTATTACTGACATTGGTGCTCATTAAAATACATAAGTGAAACACTGCGTTTCTGTAGACTCTGAAAGCTATTTCATGTTACTTGAAGGGGAATACAAATGAATAGGGACTGCATCACTTTAGTTAAAAGGGGAAAATGTTCTAAAAAACTGGAATTTGGACTCTAGATCAGTACGCAATTGAGGTTTGTAGTTTACTTTTCTGTCTCTTTTTTGTTTTTCATCTGTCTGATTTCTGATTTTTAAGATGTGTGTACATGGGGGAATGGAAACAGAGCATGTTTACTTTATCTGTTGCACAATTAATGATACAAATCTATGTCCAGATGAAACAAGATCTAATAAATGTAAACAATACTTTTTTTTCCTTTTTGTTACCATTGTCTTTACCCAACATTCATTTTGACTGATCTCCACGGAAAAAGAAAAGCATTTTAATTTTTTTTTACTATCATCTACATCTATTGTTATCCGTATCAGTGCATTTTAATGGCTGTCTCCTAGCTCTCAAGATGTTTAATACATTTCCCCTTCCATTGTATTGCAGCTAAAATATGACCTGCCGCTGTTTAAATAATGTAATTTAATGATTTCACATTTTCAGCCATGCAAGGCTTCCTTTCAGCACTGAAGCCTTTCACTAATGATTTGGGGAGAGAGTTTGCTCTCATTTCTTTCAGAACTCAAGATTGAGAAACTCTGGCTTGGAAATAAATTATTGACATTCACTTTAGGAACAGTACAATGTGTAGTAGAAATAAAATACATAAAGTTTCAGTGCCATGAGGCTAGAATCTCCAACTTGTTGATTTCTTTCAAGGTTCAAGCGTCATTCAAGCTCCATATTGGTGGAGATATCTAAAACACTGTTGTGCCATTGCTATGTGATGTAATATATTTGGGCCAACACTTTGCAGAGAGACTACCAAATTGTTATCCATGGTGTGCAAGTGGCCAGCAGTGAGCTGGTAGGCAACACCGCGACAGTTTCTTCTCATTTCAAACATGTATACTATACTAAAAGGATAGCTAAAATACATTAACTTTTTAGCTAAAACTGCTTTGGCTGTCATGGAAAAGTGAACAAAATGAGAGGACAGCCTTTAGCAACTCCTCAGCACTGGAATACTTTCCCATTTCTCAGTGATTTCGACATGAAATCAACAGGGCTAAAAAATATTTTAAGAAAACAAGACAGAACAAACTCAGCCCCCAAAAAAGGTATCTTTCTGTTCAGATATACAGAAATATTACATTGAGACATAAAAATCAGATGGGCTTAAGGAGAGAATGTCTTTCCATGAATATCAGCTCCCAGGCATTACTGAATACTCTGATATTAAGCAACTACTAGTCCCTTGGAGAGACTCTTGAGAAGGACAACTAAAATTAAAAAAAAGAACACACTCCCCCCAAAACCTAGAGAAATCTGACCTGGTAAAGGAGATGCAGAAACTGAAACTGTTCAGCCCAAAGAAAAGTTTCCTGAAGATGGAAAGTTGAATATGGATGAACACCAGTTTGGACAATAAGAGGAAAGCTGGCAGAGTGTTTTCTGCATTAAGTCAATAAGGACAGGCCAAGAAGCAATGGACTAAAAGCAACAGACAGGCAACACATTGCCTTACTTTTTCCCTTCTCACAACCTCACCATTGCTATTGTGACACCTCCAAAATTTTTGCTGGTTAGGCAAGCACGGCTGTGTTCCAGCTGTAATTCTAAGAAATGGTGAGGGGGAAACAGGTGTGTAAATTTCTTGGGACAACAGTTTTCTTGGATGGTTTTTAAACTCTTATATTCAGTGCTTTTAGTGGATTACAGTAAAAAGTTATGGTTGTTGATTTTATTGTTTTCTTCAAAGAACTGTTGGTGGAAAGCCAAATTTCCATAGGTGAATCTGTGTTATGTTCAGGGATTTCTGTTTACTCTAAAGCAGATGGCTCTATTCTGCCACCAACCCTCTGGCATCTCAGTAAATTGCATTCTTTGCATATTTTTGTGCATATAAAATGTGCTTAATAGGAGCCAGGGAAAACATATTTTTGTAAGTTTCACAGCAAGAATTTACACATTCACCTTCCTTCCTTCTGTTCACACACATTTGATTTATTTGCTCAGGGAGCAGATAGGGTATAGCAGTGTGTATGGCAAATGACATAGTGTAATGAACAGAAAATAATCAAGTATGTATCAAGGAAAGCAATTTTGAAAGAGGCTTAGTCTAAACCTCTTTTCACTTACAGCAACAAAATTCGTATTGACTTAGTGGTGGATCAGGACCATATAGCAACTGAACAATTTAATACAAATACATTTGGAAAAAAAAATCTTATTTATAAGTAACTGACAACTGAAGAATAGGTAATTTCACTGAATAAGTTATACCGCGTGAGTAATTTCCATATCCTTAATCGCTCCATTTTACCAACGTCTTGAATTTTTAAAGAAACTCTTGTTTTCTCTTTTTAAATACTCAATATCTTCTCTATGATTCCTATCACTGAATGCTTTTTTCTCTTTCCACAAGCAAGGGTTTTCATTGTTTCATCCAGTCACCCTGAGGTCTCATACTTATCACTCTGAACCAGACCTGAAAGTCCTTGAGAAGAAAATCAGTTAAACATATATGTGGATCTTACAAAATTTAGTGGGATCACTCCCTTGATCAATGTTTAGTATGAATTCAAGTATACTGTTAGATCAGAACTTTTCTGAATTCATACATTATTCAAGAAGTCCTCAGGGTGTCTTTTAAGTTACCTAGCTGGGTTAGTTTGTGATGAACAGGTTTAGAAGTTTACTGATGAGAGACGAAAAAGAAGAAAGGAGAAGACCCAGCTCACAGGAGCTGTGGACATCTATGCCTGACTGCACTGGAAATTCGGGGACAGCAGACGTGACAACAGGAGTAATAAGAGAGGTTAGAAAACAGCATGAATACGTGTCCCCCAGTTGTCTAGGTTGACTGTGCCACAGTGAGGTTTAAGAGAGATGGAAGTTGATGAATATGGTCTGATTTCGCCCAAAGGGCAGGAATTAACAAAACTGTGTTGAAGCATGAGTTTCTATGAGTATACCTATAAAAGCGCTGGCTACAAAACAGAACACACATTCTATGATTATCTTTCAAATAACCACAAAAAACAGGGACCAGAAGTCAATCAGGTTCAATGGAACTGATGATACCATACAGCTAAAGATGTTCTCTAGAAACACAGCGCTCTCACCTGACTCCTACCTTCATTCACACATGCGTTGGGTAGTGGGCTATATAGGAAGCAACAGAAGCTTACAACTGTGATTCAGGGCCCTTAAGAACTATCTTGACCAAGTTACTTCATTTCCTTGTGTATCAGTTTCACTTCCAAATAATGAGGGCAGTGGCACTTGCTTAAAGGATCGGGAGGGAAGGGTAGAGAAGATGACAAACAGCAACGCAACTAAGTGAATTCGCGGGTTCTGATCCTTTCAGCTACTTTATTGAAGATCTCATTGCGTCCATAGACAGGGAACTGCACCTGATGCTCCAGCCAGTCCCTATTTGATCCCATGCTTCTATCTACCAGAAAAGATTCTAGAGGAAAACTTTTCATCTGGTAAGGTCATTGCTTGCAAAATTTGGCAGCAGAGTTACACCGTTTAGTTAGCAATTAGACACCCAAGGCTAAACTAAAGGGCAAAGGTTGCCTGGCTTAATCCCTACCCTCCAGATTTGCAACACGGGGTGAATAAATGTCGTAAGAACTGCACAAGCTTATGTTTATTTATAATACTACATACCCAGCAACTATAACCTGGAGCACTCCAGAGTGGAAGGATACATTTTTATAATGCCTGTTTCTTCATTAAGATTTCATCATCCACCTACACTAAAAAGCCACTTCCCCTTCACTTTGTTATATCTGCTTTTACCCGCTCCTCTTCCTGCATTATTTTTTTAATCTCCAGTTCCCTACTTTACATGCACTCTCAAATTTTAAACAAGCAAAATTTGTGCATTAGTGTGTCCTTTTCATCTATGATTTATGAATGACAGGTTCTTCGGTGCAGCTTAATGGTATGAGAGAGATATTATTTTAAACATTAAAGTGAAAACCATTTACAACTATGATAAGAGAGGTCTGTTGACATTAAACTTTAAAACATGCACAAGGTAAAGGCAAGTAGCTGTTCCAACAGGTGAGAGTACTATGCATGTGGTTTGTAAGGGAGTTTGTTCAACACATGAGCTGTCTCTTCCTTTTCCCTGTTTCACAACCTGTAGGATTTGGTGTTTCAAACAACTCATCTGGTAATCAGCAGCCACCGGAGTTTAATAACTAAAAAGTACTTAGAGCACAGTGCAGAGCATTCTTTCAAAAAAATTACCATTCTGTCCAAGGAAAACTTTTCCTACCATTTACATCAGCAAGAAATAAATTTAAAAAACTAAATAAATAAGTTCAAAGATCTAAAGCTTTATTTTGATACTTCCTGCCCACACTTACATCACTTTCACACTGGACAGTCACTTCCTTACCATCCTCTTCCATTAAAGCTGTACAATTCGATTTAAGATATTGGCTAATAATTATCTCGCTATACTTGGTTCAGTTTGTTCAGCAGCAACTGCTTTCTGAGAAGCAATCAACATAATTAGGAGTAGTAAATAAATACATCTGTGTTTCGTATCATATGTGTTTGAATTGAGTACTGTTCCTAACAGTGTCAGACACATTGACTGAACAGCAGAGAATACTAGGAAAGAACAGGGATATGGGACCTCATAGAACTGCTTTTCAGTCTGCTTTTAGACCACAGGGAGAACTTGCAGCAGATATCTTAGGGTAGAACTGTTGCAAACATGGTACAGCTCAGAAAATGGGGAGGATACATACAGAGATGAACTTTTTGCTTGTGACTTTGGAGTCACGCAACTCCCTCAACAGCTTGGATGAGGGCGGCAGAACCTTATTGATAAAGCAGACCTCCCGCAGCAAGAACAAGAACGCATATCTGGGGCACTGATGGCAGCTGAGAAAACTCTGATTTTATAATAAAAGTTTTTTTTTAAAATTATTTTCATGCAATACTGTGTTTTTAATTGCCCCTATTTATTCAGCTACCCTAGTCAGCAGTGGTGAAACAGAATACTTGCCTTCATGCTGCCATTTGAAATTTTAAAGTGAACTGTGAGTAGGAAACATTGATCACTGATGACAGAAAAGCCTAGTAAATCATTCAAGGACTTTACGTTACTGACCCATAGAATCTAAGACCCAACCTCCAATCTATTTTTATAAAAATGCAAATATCCCTTAAGTATCTCTCAAGTATTCAAAAACAATCCAAGTATTAACTTTCAATACCCATCAAGAGCAACATTTCATTGGAAAAAGAGATCACTGGGTTTAAAAGAGAGAGAGAAAGTGAAACAAACAGGCAAAAGAACCTATTAGAAAAATGCTAAACATAACTTACCTTGTAGATTTTGCAATGGCAAAGTCATGATGCCTCCTGCTGCAGCTGCTGCTACCAGCCCTTGGATGTTGGTGAGATTTGCTGTAGGTAGAGTTAGGACGAGTCCTTGTTGGCCCCCCAGCTGCCCAGCCATGTTGAAAGGAATAAGGATCGGCTGATTTAGGGCTGGAGTGCCTCCTGGCATCACCCCCGCTACTGCTGAGGCTAACTGTTGGGCTGTCAGTAATGGCTGTAACAAAACACAGACAGCAAGCCTATTTTACTGTGCATAGCTCAGTATTACACACTCACAACTCTTCCGGCTTGGGATCCTTTTGAGTTCCATTATAGGCGTGCACTGCTTCCAATATCTTAAAGAATACATTTTCACCAACACAGAAAGTTTTGGCAAACTTGACAGGCTGAAGCTGTAAGCCTTACAGTCACGTAGCATGGTAGCAATCCCAGTTGAATCTAGACTGGAAAATGCATTACACATGCACCGAAGATAATTTATGAACACAAGAAGGCCTAATTCAAGTCAGCCTACAAGTACCTAAATGCCAACATTTCCCAAATTTTCCCAGTTGTACACCAATTTGTAAAAGCTGAAAACACTACAGTAACAATTACCAGAAGCTATGTGGAACAAGACTGTCCTGGGAAGTGGAAGAACACTGAGTATCTTCTTAAGAGTATGGCTGAACTCGGATAAAACTGTGAAGTGGTATGGGAAATCCTTTAAAATGTTATACAGTGCCATACTATCATGCCTACATTTTGCTCTAAAGAAAATAAATACCTGGCATAAAAGATAATGAAATGCCTAATGCAGGAGCTGTGTGTGACAGGCAGAACTGTCAGAGCCAATAAGGTTGCATTAAAATTGCACAAGCTCTTTAATATTAAATTATGACATGTATTTCAAAATAACTTATATAAGAAATTCAAATACTTTAACCACCTAAATATGCAAAACCGCTTAGGGTTTTTTTTTTAGAAAAACATACAAAAAGCTAATCTTTCCAAACAAATAACTTTTAAAACATATACATGATACATACACGCTCCTTTTTTGTAACACTAAATGCAGCCAAACAGAATCACATTTTCTACATTACACAGATCAAAGATGATCAATCGCAGTTATTTACTTTTCATCAAATTGCACGTCTCGATTAGCTGAAAGGAAAGATACTGACCTGAGGCCCAACAGGGAACGCAGGATGGGACTGACTGGGTTGGTGCTGGTCTGCTGGGCTTGTGTCAGGCAGCACTGCGTTTCCTCTGGCCTCTGAAATCCAAAGAGCAGATTGACTTTAATATCAAGCCTGGGGACTGGCACATTACCTTCTACTCTGATGTCACATAACATCAAGCTGAAAATGATATGTTAAAGTGCTTTATCAATAACTCAAGCACTCAAATCACTTATCAGCTGCATAAATTATGCTAACATTCATTCAGACCAGCCAACTCATTCAAGGAGCTACAAAAATCTGACAGCAGTGAAACTGAAGCTATCATCAACCCAGCTAATGTGGGTTGCATTATACATCAATTTACATACAGTGCATGAGCACTCCGCGTGTGTGGGAACTGCATTTTTTACGCTTAGGTGAGCATTAGCCATTCTAATTTCTGAAAGCAAAAATTATCTGAAAAACAATCAAGTCACATCTACTTTGTATCTTAATAAAGTATTTTCTTTTGTCAGTTACTGAGGCAGCAAAGGCTGTACTAGGCACAATAAAAAGGCACTATGAAAACTGAAAACAGGTATGCTTCCAAATGACAGCTTGTTTTCTAAATTGCATGTGCAGGGTGAGCAAAATTCTGTGAAATCAAGGATTTCCAGCATTTATTGAGATGATCAATATCCAACAATCGAACTATATGCTGGGCACTAATGACTTGCTAAGCACAGAACACAGTCCAGCCCTACTGGATTTCGCTGAAGTCTGCAATACAGATTTGAAAAGGAAAAAGAAAAAGAAAAATGTCCTATTAGTCATAAGAAAGTACCAAGATGTTTTCAAAACTACGTCCCAATCCTCCATTTCCTCCGGGTGAAGGACTCGCATTGATTCACAAAGTTTTTCAGCGCTGATGGCACGATCAGGCCCACATTTATCTTTGAAGCTGAAAGAATGACAGCAAGTATCAGAAGTAGCTGCAAGAGTACTGTGGTCTCTTAAAAAGGCAACCCTGGCAACAGCGTCAGGTTTCCTGGTTGGCACGATAGCTCCTGTTCTGTTGGTTTTTTTTCATGAGCGGTTGAAATCCCGTTCTAAGTAAACCTTAACGAGATGCTCTTTTCCAATGTTTGTCCTATGAATAGCAAGTGCAAGGTAATTCAGAACCAGTTTATTGGCACACTCTGGCGTGGTAAGGAAAAAGGATACGATTCTGTCATATTTATAAATTTTAAAGAGGGTATTATCAGCTCATTTAAAACAAATTCTTCTATATATTCTCCAAGGGGACAGACTTATAAATAATGGAAATGTGAAAAAAAAAAAAAAAACTTCAGCACATTAAGGTACAAATAAAATTGACTGCTACATATTATTCAATTGACTTCTATCTCTACAGCAAAGTGTCAATCATAACAGCATTTTAGAATAGGATTAAACAATAAATGTGCAGAGTTATTATGCAGAAATATGAAAATCTGATTAATTTGTAATATTTTTGCGTGGTCTCAAAAAGTCAGAAATGGACGCTGCTTTGGGAATACTTACAAACGGTCTATTGAAATATCTGATTTGGAACTAATAAAAACATACAGGCTTGCTGACATTTTATAAAGTGAATTCTATAAAAATGTTTGGCATTTTAATGAGCACTGTCGTTTAATAATAAGAATAAGCTGACCTACTATGATCGGTGAGGACTCCAATAATTGCCTAATAACATGCAAAAAGAGACCCAGTCACTAAATTTTTTATGTGCAATTTACTCATCCGAGCTGCTTGAAGAGAAAGAAATGTAACTAGATACACGAGATTCAGTGAAAACTCTTTCTTTCAAATGCATTACAATCCTACTGCTGCTGCCATCCCTAAGACCAAAGATAGGTTTTCTTCAGTATGGGTTCCTCCTGCTATGTTACTAAACACAATTTTACCTTTGGTAATTTCCACATATTGTTATGGGTTTTTTTTAATCTTCTCATCACAGCTGTATGTGTAAAGTGATATTAGATCAAAGGCTCAATACCAATGAATATATCACTCCCCATTAAGATCAAATCTTATAAATCAATTTTGTTTATGTAATTTTAAGGGCTGAGAATTTTGTCTTTGTGTGTGATTTAATTAATATTAAAACAAGCTCCTGATAATCTGCCACATCGTTAAATTGTCCTATGAAAGCTTTGGGAGAAGAACAAAACTGGAGTCAAATATTCACTAGAATTAGATTTTATTGCAATTACTATAGCCTGAGCTCTCAGAAAATAAATAAGAAGTTCTGAAGAAATATGCCTGTGCTTTAGTATTTTTTTCCATGGTGCAGCTATCCTAAGAACCACTGTTTTCTGTTATCTGTAGCCTAAGGATTTTGCAGTATTTCATCTCACAAACTGTATGTAGTACAAGTGGGTTATACAGGACCATAAAGCCAAAATTAATTACACTCCTTTCCTTTTGCATTGTACTAATTGGAATCACTTAGGATTACATTCTTTCATATGGTCACTCATCGCAGATGATGTATCTTTTTATTTCGGTGCTCAAATGCTCTGCCTGCTGCTTCTAGCACACTTTCCGTATGATGCAGGCATCTCAGCAAAACAGCATATGCTTTCACGTGCATGAATGTGGTCTTACATGGCACCCTATACGAAATTATACATGCTCTATTCTCAGACCGAAATTCTCACATTTCCTCTCATGACCCTTCCAATCTACCTGCTCTAACAGCCACTTGAGTCAAGACTTTTTTCAAAACGCACAGGAAAATCTGCCTGCTGGGCTGGCAGAAAATACAGCAAAGCGAGGATTTCAGGGTTAAGTTCTGTTGCATCACACACAGTGACAGCATTTATTCCTTGCTGTACACTGTCTTCAGCGAGACGCACAGGTCAAAGCTCCCAGGAAGGCAAAGCAGAGCACAAAACCCTGGTAGAAGGCTACTTTTCCTTTTCTGCCTTCTAATGTTGACCGGGTGGATTCCTCTGATTTCAGAGGATCTGAGGAGTCGGGAGAGCTCTGTGTCACAGCTACTATTTCTGATTCACAGACTCATTGCTACTAATTTGGAAAAATACCTTCATTAAGACCATTGCCCTAAACTGGCAACGCACAGTCCCCTGCATTGTTTTTCCCCTCTGTTTTACCACCTTTATTTGGGAGTTCATTTGTTCCAGATGCTGGAATGACCTCTGCAGGTAAATTATTCCCCTGTCCAAATTCCAGTCCTCACTAATAAAAATGGCCTGTCAAAATCTAGCCTAGATTTTCCACTTGTCCAGATCCAGGCCATTACCTCCTGTTAGGCTATCCTCCAACACCGCTCAGCTTTCTATCAGGGAGGGGTATGGTGGCAAGGAACCAGGACTCATAGCAGTCCCCATGGAGCTGGGGAGCTACCAGCAGCACCTTCTCTGTTCTCACTTATGCTTTGGAGATATTGTACTCTCATTACACCTCTGATTGCTGGTGCACAAGGGGCAGGGAGAAGGCAGTAGCAGGGCACCGACTCTGGAAAGAGAAGTAATTCTCCTTAACACCGTTTGCCTAGGCAGGGAGCTAAGACTTCTCTTATAACTGAGCGCTGCCATCACAGCCTAAGTCAATGAGTTTGCTCAGTAGTACTGTATGAACAGACAGGAGTGCTACTGCCATGGTACGGCCATGACTGTAGACAAGGCTTTAATATTTAATAAGTGGTATTCATCATATGTGATTCATCATAAATTAATTATAAATTATATAATACATACACTCACCTCTCATCCCACCAAGGGGCTGGAAGGGCATGACACTATAAAAAATTGAAGTGCACTGTAAACATTGTAAAATAACCCTCTTAAAATAAAACATTATTTAAAATAAAGCTAAGTAAAACAAAGGCAACCTTCTTCTCCCCTTATCAAAGAGAAAAAAATATAAAATCCCCCAAACCATACAAAAAACCTTCTTGAACAATACCTGGTTTAAAAATGAGAAAACCACAAGAGAAACATCAGAAGGAAAAAAAATTCCACATCCCAAGGCCTCTGAGCCTCATATAAAATTACAACTGTAAACGCACTAGTTATAAACAGGCTTTCCACAGTTTGCTTCCTTTTTGTTTCTTACACATCTTCAGCAACACAACAGGTAACTCAGTTCTAAATGTCTTTATCTGCCAGTGCCCCACGAAGGAGGGAATGCTCTAACACGCACTTTACAAAGGAGCAACTAATGGACAGAGGGACTCGGATCCAGATTCTCAAATCAGCACCATTTAGGCACCTACATCTCCTCAGCTATAGTTACACTGTTCAGGAAAGCATGGGTCAAAACACAAAACTGGTCTGTGACTCCTTCGCTGCTCCAGGGCTACCAGCAGCTCTGGCAAGGTGAGCCTGCACGTGCTCCCCAGCACCCTGCACTCGGATGCACTGCCCGTCGCAGCGGCCCTTGTCTCATATGATGTCCGACGCTTGCAGGGAACCTGCAGCTGACCGGCAAATGTGACTATACGGAAGAGCATTACAGGATATATGATGGAGTGCATTGAACACGTACATCCACCTCTGTCCTGGACCTCCTGGTTCATCTGCAGATGCGTGCTTGTGCCTGCTCAAAGGCGCGATGCACACTGGCATCTACTCTCAAACTCTGCACCAAAGCTCACTCAAAGCCAATGCTCAAACCACAGCATAGGACTAGCCTCAGCAGATGATCTGGACATAACTAACTTCCTCGTGGCCTTCAAGAATGAATTCAATGTGTCTCACATTTGTATCAGAACCAGGGAGATGCTGGGCCACATCTCTTTAGTACTCAATGCTTTGGAAAACAAGCAGGATCAGATTTAATAATACTAGATTTTCAGTAATCAAAAGAATACATAAATCCTTCTGAGATACCCATTTAAGCAAATATTTTAAATGAATCAACATTAATAAAAGAACACAGCATTTCAAGCAACAGTTCATATTAAAATCCTTAGATACAGTTCCACAATGTGACATTAAATTACTTGTATTTATCTCTCAGTAACTGTAACAATAAGAGATCAAGAGTATTTTTTTTTCTTACTCATTGAGCCAACTCACATTAAAGATACAGCTTTAAGAATGAAATCATTAAAGTGAAAATACTGCCTGTGAGAAAAAGGTCTTATATTTTTAAAACTAATAAACTCGCAGTCTGAGCATGTAATATAGCTGCATTTAGATCATAAGCCATATTATCAGGGGAAAAAAAGATAACTTTTTAAAAGAAATTAAATAGACCGACTGATAATATTCAAATTATCAGGTATGGTGTGTGGAAGTCCATCATCTCTGATTAAAGTAACTCAGCTCTTCATTAAATGAACCCTTAATTGTCAGCAATTATACCAGGAGCAATCTTGCGGAGCAAAATTTAATAGCTGAAAGAAAAAGATGCAGCTGATAATGAAAAAACATAACATTCCCTCCAAACAATCCTCATTCTGCCACGAAGCACCATATTGTGGCTCTTAATTTCACTATTTTCATTCTCCTGCTGCCTCAGAGGTTGGACATGTAGGTAGGAAGCCTTTCCAAATCACCTCTTCATAAAACCTTAGTAATCAGATTGCTACACAAATTTCACAAACACATCTAAATTTTACAATACTTGCAGAAGAGAAAATTGAGATTTTATGCTGAACCCATTTTACATCAGTATCATCCCATGGTTATCAGAGGAGATATTCCTGCTACCTCAGCAAAGAAAATCAAGCTCAGAAATTAAATGCGAATAATGAATCACCCACTGAAAGGTATAAATTTAAGCTTGCACTTCTCATAGTTAATTCAAGTAGTCAGATAGTTGTCTTCTTCCAGTCCATGACCAAGATGTGGCATACAATTCACTCATCTGGATTGTGTAAAACTTCTCTAAGTATCAGGTTATCCCACGGATCGTTAAACAATTCACCTTTTCCTGC
>NW_008823953.1:285566-296937 GCF_000699105.1 Pygoscelis adeliae | reverse complement strand
TATGCTTTTATTTTTAGGCAGCGATTTCAGCCTCACAAAGAAAACCAAACAAGTAGAGATCTGGGTGTGTGCAGAATTACCACCAGCACCTGTTAACTCTGAAACCTAACAAAGTTACAATGTCGATATAATTATTTTACTGTTCGATCATTTTAGCACAACATACAAGTACTGTGCTTATCTTCCACAATGTCAGATTGTCTCAACTGACATAACTTAACTCTCACTCTTAATTTTCCCCTACCTATGTACGAAAACCTTCCAGTTTACCTTTGAAAATGTTTGTGGTGTGATAAGGAAATGCCATATTGATCTACCATATTGACATATATGTCGATGCAATATCCTGTACAGAAAAGCTAAAAATCCTGCATACGGAATGGATTGAATTAGACAGCACAATGAATAGAGCAGATTTGCTTTACTGACTGTATCATTCAGTACTTAAGTAAGTAAAACCCCCCAGTTTTATACTTATCTGAAACTGCCACACAGCTGCTACTGCAAAGCTGCCAAAATTCACTGCAGAACTCAAAATCATTCAGCCAGCAGAGCACAAAATCTTGCCTTTGCCTGGTCCCTGGGGATATTTTCTCCTAAAGGATCTTCTCCCGCAAGACACATAAGGTAGCCGCAATCACTGTGCTCGTTACCCGTATGCGCAGAGCTTGGCTTGTATTTGTGCACCTGCATCTTTCTGGATCAGGACTGATAACATTAAAACTCCATGACTGTTTATAATGAAAATCAGCCTATTAAAGTGATTCATGTTACAGAGAACTTTTCCTGGGCAAGCACCAGTTATATTTACCACCAAACAAAAAAACTACCATACCAAGGCACAAAAATCACAGATAACGCAAAAACCCAACTCTCCCAACTGCCTTAAATTTTATTCTTTCCCATCTTTATTTTTGCTCCTCTTTCATTGTCTTATCTTTCCTTCTTTCTCTTTTCCCCATGTGAAATTTTTTTCTTATTGGTGCCTATATGAATATTCTTCCACTTCAGATACTTCATGTGAGAAAAGAAGCGTCTCTACTGCAGAAAAGGTGAAAGAATATAATTGCAAAAGTATGTTCTTTATTCAAAATAGACTCATTCTACTTTTCTTCACCCCCTAAGTACAGTGCATAAAAATCCCTTGTTAATGGTACATACATTTTTTATGAATTGGACCCTTCATATTGAGAGTTCTAGTTTCTTTTATACTGTATGCATTAGCACAAATATAATCACATTAAGGTCACAAAGACCCTATCAGTTTTCCCTGAATTCATACAACATTTCATACTCACTGTTTGCTGTTAGTGCTGGTGAATGCAATGATGATAAAGGTTATTTACCAGAAGATGGACAGTTGAATGCATTATTATTTCATGTTGGGCAGCTGATCCCTAGCTAAGAAGGGCAAGAAGCTTCTCTAAATTAAACTTTCCTTTCTTTACATCCCTGGAAGCTTACTAAATGCCAAAGAGTGAGCACGTTGAAGAACATCTATTTTGGAACAACTGCTACAGTTTGCCATCTTTATAGCTAACTAAGATTTCTTTATGATTTTTACAGCATTTAACTATGCATGCATTTTTATTCCTAACAGGGCAGAGGGCAAGCTTTCCACCAAAAGCCCAACTTCCTGACACTCACCCTCCCCATCTGACTCCTGTACCCTCCCCAAAATAAGGTAGACTATGATGATATCTTATAATGATATACATTGCTGTTTGCCTGGGAAACCTTGAACAATTTACGTATTACGGGCTTGGCTGCTGGCACTACAGGCTACTGAAAGCCAAGCAATACCTGTGGACAGCCTCTGGTGCACAGTAATTCAGGCTTCTGAGTGGAAGAAAAGGGTAGCATGTCTGACATCTTTTGCTTTTTACAAGTTACAATGATAGACTCATTTACAAAGGATAGGGCACAGGTAGGTGGCTGATGACAGAAATTTAACTCGCAGCTTTGACACCTTCCAGGGACTGGAAAGAAAAAACTGTAAGGTGGGGACCTAGTGTCCTACCAGTCCTATGAGAGCCTGTTTAGAAATTCGAATCATCTGGTTTGGTGGGTGGGGAATATTCAGTTAAGGGAGGAAGCATTCAAATAAACCCAGTAAAAGCACCTGGCACTTACATCTTCAGCAGAGGCAGTGTTCAGCAAAACGCACCCCACAATATATGTAAATGCCTACTGGAGCATCCTGACCAGCAAGTACAGTCAAGCAACCGTGGTTTATCACTCTTGCTACTGAGTTCACTGTCTGGTTTCATCCCTGTGGTGTCTTTAACAATTTCACACTCTCTGCTGTGGTCTTTACACAGCCCTGTGGGGCAGCTCCATCAAGTGTCTCATTACAGGTTGTTCAGCTGTTCAGACTTTATTGAGACTCTTGAAAGAGCCGTCCCACAGAGTGGTGTGCTGTAGGAGTCCAGTCGAGATCCAGGAGGAAACCTTAACAGTGGCAGCAACTCTGTATGCAGGAGACCACACTCCTAGATCAGACTAAATCACAAAACTGGTAAGGCTACATTATAAACCTATTTAGCTGCACATGTACCTTCAGAAATTCCTAGCTACAAAAATTCAACAGCCCTCCCCCTTCAAAAGCAGCCTGTGCTGTTTGATATCTGCAGCAAGTTCTCATGATGTGGCTCAGCAGGGTGAGCCATTATTTCAAATGAAAGTGTTAGCTGGGAGCTGCAGAAACTCATGGTATGCATGCCTCCAGATCTTGTAAATCCTGAACTGAATTAACTTCTGTCTCTTTATTATCATCTGAAATCAATTGTAGTGACTATTTACAAGGAGCTTTTGCCAGGAGTTCCCAAACACTTTATATTTATCTGCTTTTAAAGAGCATTCAGTCTGCCGGCCAGGTCTTGCAAGCTATGTCAAGCCTGACCATCGTTAAACCAAGTTGAAAACACACAGCAAGGGCTTTTGGTCCCCTTCCCCCCCCCCTTCCCATTCCCTCCCTCCTCTGTAGACCAAAAGCTAGAAGTATAAAAAAGACCTGAAGAACTAGTAGTCAGCATTATCATCCCGTCTGCCTCCCAGATTTGAGCAGCTATTTACCAGACAATGATAATGAAACACTCTGTAGCAACCACTAAGATGGTCTTTCACACACTAAAAATACCCTAAAACAGATTTGCAGGGAAATAACCAATTGGTTTACAAATATTTGGATACTGTTCCTGTAATATGTTGATCTTGCCTTTATGTGAGTCAAACCCCCATCGGATTTCACACGTGTTGGATTAGTTCTCTAGGAAAGGTTTAAGAATACAGCCCAGGTTAAAAAAGCTTTACACGTAACATGCATATATCCCAGGACAGTCATGTTGCATGAAAGATCTCCTGGTTAGTAATGCCTTGTTATGGCAAGACCTCTTTGTAACAACATGCCATGCAGGAAGGAAAAAAGCAAAAAGAAGCCACACGACTTAGCTTTGCCAAAATACCAAGTGGCAGGCAACTTGCTTCAAAGAGTGAGAGAGGGCACTGCGATACATCCTAACAGGATTAAATTATATGGGCTATACAAACAGTTTCTAATCCATGAGAATGCTTGTGTTCATATATATATGTATGCCTCTCTCTCTATAGATACATATTTTTAAACAAATTAGTTTCCTACATCCCTTTCATTTTTCTATTATTGTTCTGTTTATTTTTTCAGCATTACAGTAATTGAAAAATATCTACTGGTAAAAGATGCTATTAATTTAAGTGCATTCATAGTGTGTTATGTCACTAATAGACTTAGGTAACATTATTCTTTGATCCTTTTTACAAAGCATTATTTTATTGTCCTCTCATTTCTAAGATTTTACTTCCACTTAAAGTCAAGTAGAGTGAGGGCTTTGCAGAACTCTATTATATTATTGTCCTGTCATTATTCTAACTCCATTACACAACAACACAAAACCAGCATCAGCTTCCATTTGTCATATTATTTATTTTGAGGATTATGTCAGATCTCAGACTATGTGTACGTGCCTACTAAACATAATTTGGAGTTGGGCAAAAAGTAATCACTGATTCCTTCTAAAAATGCTTTTAAGGAAAACATTTTTTAACTCTTCTATATTTCTGTAAGAGCTCTGTCATCTGATTTTGACTCATGCAACCCTTTAGAAGAACCTAGCTATATTTACAAAAAATAAGACAATGTCTAGAGATACATATAGACAAACAGATTTGAACTTCTTTGTCCATCCTCCCAGCTGAGCTAACAGAAGCCAGTCCTGGTGTGGAAGCCGCACAGCTGTGCTCACATGGTGCTCCATACACGCACACTGTGTGCCACTTCAACACAGCTGTGTTCCTTCTAGGCAGAAGCTGTCTTGTGTCTGGCCACAGTAGAGCACAGAGGACCTAGAGCAAAGAGGACCCTGGGCCCACCTTTCCTAGAAGTCACATCCCTCAGCAGCCAACAAGTGGCTCACCACACCTGATGTGCTTTCCAGAAGTGGATTGCTGTTGCCTTCTTAATATCTTCTCTCAGCGTCCCTGGCTTTGAAGATATGCAAAAGACAGTCAGGGTTGGTTTGAAAGAGCCAACAATTCCACTGTCTGTTCCTTATGGCTGCCATAAAGGAAAGAAAGATCAGGAGCTACTCCGGCAAAAGCAAGATTTGGACTCAATGCCCAACCATCACAGAATTCCCACGAGACCTTCATCAGCTCTTTTCATCTCACACGCAGAGAGCATTGTTAGGCCCTCAGAGCTTAGAGAAGTCCTGGACCAAAGCAGCATGTCAGTTAGAGTGGTTGCATCGGCAGGTATTGCCAGTATGCAACTTCCTCCAGTCACAGACTTCTTACCATCTGACACTATCCTATCTTTAGGGCAAATACCTATGTTGGACATGGTGTGATGTCTGCGCAATTGGGCTCTAGAGTTGCCTTTCCTCCACGTTGAAGGAATCTGCACTCAGATCTCTGGGATAACTTCATGTTGTCTTTGAGACAAAGCCACTGCATGCCTTCCCTGCATCCTCATATAGGCACAAAAAGCTCCTACTCTCTTCACCTTGCCTCTCCTTAACTCTCTCCACGTGCAGGCTACTGAAGGACTGCTGGAGAAAATAATATTTGCTCACTACCAACTATATAGTGAGATTCTGGTTGCAATCAGTCATTCCATTAACCATCACCCAGATTCCTCCCCTTGCTATTCTGTAGGACCTGTTGATTATATAGATAACAACGCACTAAGTAGATTTAACTCAGCAAGAGGTGTCTGAGTTCAAAACTCAATCTAGATTAAAAACACACTAATATAAAACAAAAAATACTCATATCCATACTTACTGTCTTCTCAGTTAAAAAGGTATTTAAAGAGCTTCCAGGGAAAATCCATCTCTTTACCATAATACATACAATTGACATTCATAAGACAGTTGTATACAGAAAACAGGACACAGTAGGTTTTATTTCAGTCATTGTGAAGCACACCACTTGTATGTGTTAGTGTACTTTGCACGTGTATTGTTATAATAGCATTGTTTTCACTAATGTTATTCTAATGACTTTCCTCTGAAGAGCATTTGTGGACACCACAACTCCCTAAATGGTAACAATGGATAAACATCAGCTTGAGAAATGCAGGTCTATATTATTTATGAAGCTGCAATTCTCCTGTAAATAACCCAGTTGTTAAAATGATATGTATCTATGTAATTGAGTCTTCTGTATACAAATAAATAAGGCTTTATTGCAATGTCAGAAGTTAACAGACCAGTCAATAAAATCAATAACTCACTTTTTCTTGCTTATATATCTAACTTTTCTCCACCTTTCCTATGTCCTCTGTTCTGGTTACATATTAACACTCCGAAGGATATATAGTTCTTATGATATTGTTTAGTAAATGGTGGTCTGAAGAAAAGTCTGAAGAAACACCGCCTCAGCAATTTAATACTCTGCCTATTTATTGTGTACTTTTACATATACCTGTTTGGTATAAATCAGGGAGAAAGAAACTGTCTTGATCTATACATCAGAGTGCTAGAGATTTTTAATGTGAATGACTACACGAAGGTCTAAGTAAATTAGGTTCATATTGACACATTTAGCTAAAAGCGCTCCAGGCCTGGATTGCATTATCGTATAACCACTGTCAAGACAGCACTGCCAGATTATAACACTGTGCTGCTTATGTCTCTATGGTTAAGGTTGTGTCAGCATTTCCATTATGCTCCCCATTTTTCAAATATCTGTAACTTGGCTCTAAAATTTGCTTTGGCCTGAAACTTGGTGAACCAGAAGCCAGACCCTACAAATCTTTACTCAAGAAAGTTGACCATTTTATTTCAGTGGGAGTGTTTCCATCAGCTGGGTCCTGCCAGATTACAGTCCAAGGTCAAAGTTTATGAGCCTGTTTGTTTTATTTTCTTAATGAAAAGAGAATTGGGTCCCTTTAAAAATACTCTTCAAGAAAAAAAAAGATATGGAAGCACTGGAAAATAATACTTGATTTTGTGATGTGATTAGGTCCCTAACTTGATAATTTCTTGTTTTCAGTACTTCGAAGAAGAAGAAGAAAAATTAACGGCAAAGCTGCTGCAATGTAAAAACTAGCCATGGGGCATATGCACTAAATTTTGTTCCACTAATTACATTTTCTTGTGGGTTTTCATCTGGGATCTAGCACACCTCCTAAACAGCGTAAAATTGGGATGGCTCCAAATGAGCCATTCTCATCTATCAGGAATACAAACATGCTCACAAAAGCTATCTTATTATGTATGCTCCGTACAGGCTCTTCATTCAAAAATATTTTAACAGATGTCATGCTGGATAAATATAATGGCTCATCTGAGGCTTAGAAACACTTTACTCACAGTAGAAACAAATTTGGGCAGCATTTTTCAAATTGAGTTAAGTCCTTAATACACACCCACAGGCTTACTTAGACTTATAGATACAATATCTTTTTCTTTCGTCCTCCTTAGCTAGCTGAACACATGATCTGTTATCAATGAAAATTTTCCTGTTCTGATGCTGCTCTCTTGGTTCACTGCTGAAATATGTCCTAACTCTGCATTTGGCTTTTGGATAAGATTACTGTGGAGCGCTGGTTGGGGGACAAACACAAGCCCCTTCTGCATGGCTCCAGTAGCCTGCAGGTTATCTGCAGAGAAGCACAGGACGTGCATGTTGTACAACAGCATCCTCTGAACCCTTTCTTTTTGAAAACTGACCACAGACAGGGTTGCCCAAAACTGCAGAGGGTAGCGACACATTCCTACACTTTGTTAACCTAGGCCAAAAAAAAACAACAACAGGAAATGCTTTTAAAATAGATACAGAGTATAAATCCAGTTGACGAGCAACAGAAGACTATGCAGTTCGGGATTCCTTTTGGAGTTTCATTTGAAGGAGACTTGCACTTCTACTTTCAGTATCCCTGGTACAAAAGAGGGTATTGCAGTAAGCTGTATTTGGCTCGAGACTGTAAAGGTCTCGGTACACAACTTCACTATTGTGAGCAGACTCACTGAAATAACACGAGCATGAGGCACCAGTGATGCTTCTTTGTGCTCTGGAGGTAAGACCCCTCTGTGCACAGAGTAAGTGTGTGGTACCACGTACACAACTTAGAGAAGTTGCAAGGCTTTGCAAGGCTTCGTAAGAATTTAAATATTTTCTTTTCGTTTACACAATTTTGTTTGGCATTGAAGAACCAGGCTCTGGCAGCTGCGCAGATGCAAGTACACGGTTAATACAGTGTGATATCTATTGTGAACAGCATGAAAATTCCTTGCATCGAGACAAATTGTGGCAGTAAGCTACAGGCTTGCTGTTTTATAATAAAGTAGAAGATTTCTTTAAAGTACCTCTGACTTTTGCGAAGTTTGAGATCTTAAACACTGGGTTATATGACAGCGCATGCACCTGACGTACCAACTTGCAGGATGGCATGATGGTTGTGTTGTGTCATGTGCTGGAGCCAGAGGTTATCACAGCGGGTTGCAAGCAGGGATGCTGTGCTTTCTCAGGGGAGCCCACACTGTGACTGGGGTCTCTAAGTACAGTCCTTACCTGCAGCACTTCCGTGCTGGGACCCCTCAGCAGCACCTCTGGCAGCCCAGCTGCTCTGAAATACCAATGGGCTAAGCAGGAGAAGACTGCAGTGCTGCTCTGCAGCACAGAAAGTGCCATGCGAGGGACTAAGCAGCACGAATATCAGTTCTCCTAAGCGACGAGCAGCAGACGTAGGGGCTGATGGGGAGGAACACGGTGGAAGGGAGTTCATCTACCAGCATGTCTGCTGGTGCTCGCTGGTTTTAGTAGGAGTTGCTTTCTGCAACAGCCTTTCTAGGGATAGCTTCCTGAAATATTAGGCCAGCATCATCAAGTAAGGCAGAGCCAATGCTAAAACTCGGTCAGTTGTTTGAGCATCCTACAGACTGTACACCTCAGGAGCGGGGCCTACCCTTCGGAGAGCGAAAGCATGGCAGCATTAGCTGCTGTCTACCTACAGCATCGGGGAGCATGCTGAGCGTGCCTCCGTGCTTGAGCTCTGGGCATTGAAACAATTTCATATCAGAACTTCAGGCTGACCTGAAGGGCCCCCCCTGACAGGGGACACAGCTCAGGTGACAGAAAAAAAATGGTTTAGTCACTGCAAAGAATAGCGACAACATTTATGTCTCATATCTAGGTAAAATGGGTGCTGTCTTAACCTTCATTCATTTCCTTTTGAAGCACACGGTTCTAAAGGGGGAAGCAAGAATATGCACCCTTTATTTATTTACAAGAAAGTGGTGACAAGACTATAAAAATAAGGTTATGGGGTGCCAATCTATAATTCTGAGTTCTTTTTCTCCCACTCTGATGATCTGTGACAAACATAGAGCAAATCACACCATCCCTTCTTATACAGAAGACCTTGATGGTCAGTGGTTTCTTAAACACCTAATCTCAAAGATACCCTGTAATCCTTAGAAAAATCCTGCGGATATCGGGGGACAAAAGCATTCCTACAGTGATCCCTACATTTTTCTCCAGGGCTCTTCACTGAGGCTGAACTCTCATAACATACATGCACTTAAAGTCTGACACCTGACATACCTCTTCTAAGAAAGAATCGGTTTCAGGCTACAGTTGCTTTCCTTGGCTCCCCTTTCCTGCTCAGCTTCCCCTTTTTCTGTGCTGTTTTCCTCCTCTTTTATGAGGATTCTTGGACAAAAACCCTGAAACAGTGACTTCAAGAATATTAAAAATACGTGGGGATAATTGCTTATGTTTTTAAAGGTGGGGTGGCTCTTGAAAAAAAAAATCTCAAATGCAGTATATAAGGCAAATTTTAAACCCACTGTTTTCTGAGAATGACTTTGTACTTGGAATAAAAAAATATTTTGCATTAAAATGGGAACAGTGGAGGAAGTCAGAGTAGATGGGTGACAGATCCTGCCACTAACACAAGGGTTTAAAACATATCAGGGCATCCTTGAGGCTGGAGGCCCCACACATATCACCCTCTCATGCTGGAACAGAAAGTAGAATTTCTCCTTTAGGAGCAGCTCATCTTCCAAGGATACTTTCGTAAGTACAATAGCTTGTTTTTCATGGGTCCCCAAGTGCACAAACCAGAGGCTAAAAACCCTTTCCTACCTCCTCTAGGAAATTCACAGGTTCTGGGTCCATTCATTTTCCAGAACTCATTTGACAGCTTTTACTGATTTTGCAACACAAAACTACAGGGCATTCCTACTGTAATGCCAGTGAATATCTAGGAATCATCACTCGCTTTTAATAAATGACAAGAAATACTAATGATGTGGTAATGGCAGTTGACAGCATTATTAGCATGAAATTTTTTCTGCTCAGTTTACCTTGGGGGCCAATTTCCCGGAGCGAACAGAAGCCAGGAGGAGTGAATTCACATCCCAAACCAAGCAGTCAAACGCAACCCACAGTCAGGAGTTTTGAAATGGACTCACTTATCTGACAGACTTGTACAGTCTCCTCCTCTTTGTGTGCTACCACAGAGGCAAACACCTGGGAATGCACTGGAAGTGACAACCCTCATCTGTCCAACTAACAAGGACTGTTTTAAACAGTCAATTTTGTATCAGACTCCCATCCTCTATGGATCAGACAACAGCAGCAAACACTGAACAGGGGGATGCACCAAAGCAACCCTTCTGGCAACGATTTTCCACAGTCCGCCCCCTCATCCAGCAGGATTGCAGCAATGCTCCCAAGTGGGTGTTGGAGTTTCTTAGATCCCATCATCACCATAGTAAGTACACTTAAGTAGTGCAAAATGTTTAAGCCTCACTACCATCCCCTAGGCTCAAGAGTTTTCATAACCACTTTGCATCCAATTTCCCCCAAGTCCATTTCTTTGGCATTCCCTACCATATATATAGACTCACAACTATTTCAGCTAGTCCCACTGTGTCACCAGGTAACCCTCTACTTTCACCCGAAGGCTCATCACTCTATCAAGCTGTTAGGGCCCATTCGCATAAAAGACCCAAGATGGTCTGTGTGGGAACACATTGCCTTGCTACCTTCTGAGACATTGATCTGAATTATTTTCTGCCCAATAAACAATGAATAAAAATGACAAAAAAACCCCTTTATTAGAACTAGGATGATTAGCAAAGTATTAACTTTTATCTTGTCAGTCATTTCAGCAGCAACAATGGTGCTCCATGAAGACTTTCCAGTCGTTTACTTACTATGGTTTAAATTCTTCCTAGGACTTCACGTAGCTGCTTCATGTGTAAACAGTACATAATTATTACCACACTATGCTAATCAGCATTACAGAATAGGCAAAAAGCCCTGCAACTATTTTTCCTCTCACAGAAGTTCTCAGCAAATATTTGTTTTTCCTGAAAAAGTCAAGTCCAGGTGTGGTAGATCTCTTCCCAAACTTACATCCAGTTGGCCAAATTCTGCTCTCTGACATTCACCAAGTTCAGCTGAATACAGGAGAGTTCCAATGGGTCGCTCAAAAAGATGTACCCTGTGAAGGTCTGACTGTCCTCCAGCTCTGCTGGGAGTTTATAGATCTGGTGCTGACACGTGTTAGATTAGGCAGGCATGCATCAACATCTTTTACTGTTCAGTTTTAAGCCTGCACATTTCTGTTTAATTTCAGTATAACTAGTCACACGTCGACACGTACAGCCACAGGGATTAAGTGACAGCTAAACAAAACCCCTTCTGCATGCATATTTTTATGCTTAAACATCATGTCCCCTGCAAAGAACACGAAGGTGCAATAGCATATATTTCTGCACCTAGTCCATGTGTTTATGCATCTGCTACAACATGATGTGCTGGCATCCCTTTCTATGCACCTGTGTGGTGATCCAGCTGGGGGAAATGACATATTGGCTGG
>NW_008823953.1:200596-285539 GCF_000699105.1 Pygoscelis adeliae | reverse complement strand
CCTTGATCTGGTTCACCACATGGGTTCAGTGCACAGGGTACAGCAAGGTCAAGGTGGAGTGAGGAAGCTTAAACAGCAGCAGTACTGAAGGTGTTAATGGCTACTTCTGCAGAAAGGATTCATCTTTGGGCATCTACTGATGTGAGCAGTTCAAACACATACAGGGACTTAAACTGACAGTATATTGGACCGGTCATTTTTATGATCCTGACCACAAAACCCAATCCTGTGAGATTCTGCTCTGGCAGACAGAACTGGAAACTCCTTCAAGCAGCAAACCAGACTGAAGACCTTGCTTTGAAGTTTTCGGACAGGCACATCGTAATACAGTTGAAACACCTTTGTACAATACTCTACCTGCTTTGGATTCTCGTATGTTCACTCCAGAGGGTAGGAAAGCTTGACAATGTAAGTTTTATTCAAAAATTCCTCTTCTCATGGAACATTGCTTGCCTCCAAATAGCACAGCAGAGCGGTGCAGAGGGGTTGTCTGCCTTCTCACAAAGAGGATAGCATGCATTTCACCAACAGCAAGCAGAGCTGGTATGTCCAGACGAACAAAGGCATAGATTACTCAGGCGGGCAGCCTGAAACATTGAGCTTGGAAATGAACCTGGCAGCAGGCCAGGAGATAAGATCTAGAGTAGCTCTTTGTATTCTAATACAGGTGTCTGAATCAACGCTCAAACCAATAGACTCCCAACCGGTCTGCAGTCTCCCCTGACACTCTGTTTGTTGACATGTTGCTCAACTCCATGTTGGCCAACACATACACTACTCTCAGGGTGGGTTCCCAGGGACCTTTTCCTGGTTCTGAGTGCTCAACAGTTTTTAGACTTTTCAAGCTTTCCTCAGCTGATCAAGCTTTCCTCAGCTGATTTAAAAAAAAAAAAAAAAAAAAAAAAAAAAAAAAAAAAAAAAAATACAAGAGGATCTAGATGATTTAACACATGCCTGTTTGGTCAAATTGCGGTTTTGATCCTGAATTAGATACATCTGCTCTGCAAAGGGAACTTGTGCTCTCTAAGAGATTTGCTGCATCCTGGTGGCCAGGGATGCTCTACATGGGCAGTGAACTTAATTTTGCAGGGCATGACACAAACTTAACTGATTTCAATACAAAAGACATTCATTGACTTCCATAGGTTTGACTCAGCACATCAACATCAAGCCATCTTCTAATAAAGACCAGGGGGAGCACATGCAAACAGTGCTGTTTGCCAAGGTCCCAGCAAGTGCTGAACCACTCCCTTTGTGCCCCACAGGAGGGATCTGCATTCCACCCACTTCTGACTTAAACATCTCTTTAGACATGTTCTCATCATCCCTGGAATCTGGCAATTCCCTCTTATCATAAATTTATCATGTATTTAAAAGTGCCTTGGTTGTCAGATCTGTAGCAGACACTAGCAGACAATTTAAATGAGACAGAGAAACCACCAATGTTTAAAATGAGCCTAACATGAAGAAGTTAACATACTTCCCCCTCACTGTTAGCCACAGTAAGAATTACTCAGCAAAGCAACTCATGTGACTGGCATTACCAAACTGTGTACAGATCCCTTTGCCACCCTGTTGTATGTGCATCATTCTCTTTGGAAATTTTGTTGTTATTTCTGTACCATGGCTGAGCTGGTGGGAATTGGTCCCCATGTCCTCTGAAGATGACAATCCATGGCTGCCTTTTTCCCCAAGTTTCCCTCAACTATCTCCCTGTCTTGCTAACAGGAGGATGAATTTATTCTTTGTAAAGTTTTCAGGGACACTTAATCACGTAAATCTAGTTAATCACTGAAAACCCATTTCCTGAATGTCAGAAGTCCTCCTGTTGGATAGTAATGGCCCAATTCTAACCATGCTCAGGGAAAGAAAAGGACACAAAAGCTTATTTCGCTTTGGCTGTTCAAGATCTGTGGAAATTCCCCATAGATCCCCAGTGGCCCTCAGATTTAGACTCATCCATTTGTCCTATTCCCAAGAGAAGCCAGGCAAAGCTTGAACAAGAAAAAAATAAGCACGCATGGCAGAACTATTCTCTTGCTTTACTATGTTTCTCCCACCTGTAATCTACATAGAAAAAAAACCCCAAAATAACAAAAAGAAAAAAAAGGAGTTAATCAAAATTTTGGAAGTCTAGAAGCTCTATAGTCAGCCACAGTAAAGATAGGCTCATATCCAACCTACTGTCTGAGGGCTTAGTTCTAGCAACCTAAAACAACAGAAAAGTTCAGCTCTCTCTTCCATCTATTTGTTTAGACGAGTAAAAAAGGAGGAGAAATAAGATGTCCCCCGCCTATTTCATTGATAGGGAAACTTAGGCACAGGGAGTAGATTGCCCGTGATCTTGCCCAAGATTGACCTGTCCAAGATGATGCAACAAATCCATGTCAGAATTGGAACTGACCTTTCCTCTGGAGCTGTTTTGTGCCTAGACCTGAACTCAAATGAAAACAAAAATAAACCACAAAACAACGATAAATGTTATTGGCAGCTGGAAAAGTAGAAAACCGACTCATGGGGACAAAAAGTTGCACATGAGATAAATGCAAGCATTCTTCCCAAGAAGCCTGAAGAAAATCGAGCCTCAGAAACTCAAAACAATTCTACACAAATTGATGAGAAACAGCAAACCAGATATTTTTATGTTTTTCAAAATAGGTGATAATAGATGCTGTTTCCCAAAAGGGCCAAGTGTAGCCTGTAGTAAAATACAGCAACCTTTTCTGGTTGAATTTTCTGAAGTTTCTGGTTGAAGTTTCTGAATCCTCCTTGTGTTGCCCCTGTTCTTCCCCTCAGAAGATGTGAGATGCCTCACTTCTTGAGCCATAGAGCATTGATTGGATTCAAACTCTTTCCGCTTCATCCTCTCTCTCTTATCCAGCGAAGTGCATGCAGCACTCTGATCAGTGGACAAGATCACTCTGTAGTCATCCAGGGTATTTGTCAAGGGTCTGTATTTAAATATGCATTGTTTGCAACAAAGGAATAAAGCTATGAAAGGTTATTAGAAAATTAAATGCAGCTATAAATTAATTTCTGTAATAACTATTCATTAATATTTAATATATTTATACAAAGGATAAATCTCCTCAACTCCCTAGGCATCCTACATTTAATAATGTGGAAACAGCTTCCCTCCTTCCTGTTGCCGAGACTGGATTTGTAATAACTAGTAATGTTAAATGTATTTTTTTAAAATCAATAATAAATAAATACATAAACACTTCCCTCCAGAATGCTCCTGATGTTATTTACAAAATTAAAAAAAACACCTACAGAATGCCAAGGGACTTCATAACCATTTCATTACTACCTCCCTAATTGTATGTGGTGGAACTGCATAATCAGTTTATTGAAATTGAAATCTTTGGAACTGATTCTCCCTACAGACATTAACAATAAGCATCCTGTGCAATAACACAGTACTTAATGTAATATAAACATTATATGCACCAAGCTTTAAACATCCCTTGGCTTCGCCTGCTGGAATTGGACATTTTTAACACTCTTGTGTTCTGCTACTGCATTGAATCAAATATCTAATTTACAGACTGCAAAATACAATATTCCCATATTACAATAAATAAAGGAAGATACATTCAGAAAACACAGACACACAATCGGTATGAGGATAAGCAAGACTACATTTAATAAAGTGGAAATAAAGCAGACTCTTCTAGGAAATCTGAATGGATTTTAATGCACAATATGAAAGAAATTGCTTCTGCTTCCCACAGTGTCCCTGCAAATAACTAGGCTGATACTACAAAGTCCGGATGCAACTTACTTCTACTTAGCAAGGGGACTTTACTCGTGTGTAGCTCCTTTCATGCAAGCAAAAGTATTTTTACTCAAGTGTATACCCAGATATCAATAGGATTGCTCTCTAAAGAAAGAGGTTCATATTTTAGTTTGCAGAATTTAACATGGTAGCAAGTAACGATAAGACTAAGAAACATTCACCTGCACATTCTCAAGTCAACATTAAGTCAACACAACTCAAAACTAATAAAAATGTTGTACTTTTATCTGTTTTCATTTTCAACAGCAAATAAAGAAAAGCTGAGATTTTATTATTATTTTATTATTACTACTATTACTATTGCAAAGGTTTCTGTCCTTTTTAAAGATCAGGAAAAGTTTTTTTTGGGGGAAAAACTCTGATTGATGGGTTTTGATAATTTTTTTTTCAGATGTTTCAAACAGCATATATAGAAAAGTCTTTACCAAGTAAGAGTTCAATACTTCAATTAAAGAGGACTAGCTGGTTCCACTAATATTTCCAAAAATTAAAAAAAAAAGTAGAAACAGAAAAAAGTCCTAAAATAACTTCTAACATCATAAAAGGAATGGAGAAAGTTTCTTCTTCTCTATAGCTCTGTCATCATGTACCAGCAATGGCATGTGCACCTCTGTCGTGGCTTAACCTCAGTCGGCAACTGAGCACCACACAGCCGCTCGCTCACTCCCCGCCCCCCCCCACCTCCGGTGGGATGGGGGAGAGAATTGGAAGAGCACAAGTGAGAAAAACTCATGGGTTAAGATAAAAACAGTTTAATAATTGAAATAAAATAATAATAATAATAATGTAACAATAATACTACTACTACACAAAGCAAGTGATGCACAGTGCAATTGCTCACCACCCGCTGACCGATGCCCAGCCAGGCCCCGAGCAGCGGCCCCCCCGGCCAGCTTTCCCCAGTTTATGTACTGAGCGTGACGTCACACGGTATGGAATGTCCCTTTGGCCAGTTTGGCTGTGCCCCCTCCCAGCTTCTTGTGCACCTCCAGCCTTCTCAGTCGGTAGAGCATGGGAAGCTGAAGAGTCCTTGGCTAGTGTAAGCACTACCTAGTAACAACTAAAACATGGGTGTGTTATCAACATTGTTCTCATCCTAAATCCAAAACACAGCACTGTACCAGCTACTAGGAAGGAAATTAACTCTATCCCTGCCGAAACCAGGACAACCTCTTAAAATGTCAGTCTCAGTCACCTCATCTTCATAAAGTTTTATAAGACACTGAAAAGATAATTAAGATTAGGGCTATTAGATCTTGGGACTGTCCAGTTCTCTTGTTGCCTTCCCCTAGACTCAACACTGATGGTGCATAATAACGTGGCATCACAACCACTATGGGACTTCACAACCAGAGCCAGCCAGCAGAAGTATCAGCCCTGCTTCTGGACAGGAGACTCCAGAGTTGAGCACAGCATTTTGCAACATAATTTTATACTTTTTAAGAACATAACAAACAGATTTGCAAAGCTGTGCAAGGTACCAAACAGAACCAGCTCCATGCTCAAGCAAAGCCTCACAACAGACTTGCTCCTACCACAGGGCTGGACATCACATCACAGGCAAAAGAGATAGCTGGTTAGTGTCCTAAGAACTGCAATGACAATATAAATTGAAGATAATTTTAAACATAGAGGGTCCAAACCAATATCGCTCAGTACTTTCTGGTGCCAGCACAAGCCGTGAGACATAGCACTGTCATTTTGGGAGGAAACATTCTTCCACAGACTTGACAAGAGTGTAAATGACTGCAAAGAGCGTGAGACAACACAACGCCTTGCCCATAGCGTGCTACTTTGATTACTTAAACCTCAGTCTGGCGAAGCACTTGAAACACATAAGCCTCCAAACGACAGACGGGCTTGGCAAGGCCAGCGGAAAGACTGCCATTGATTTGAAAGATGATTGTTGGACAAGGACCGTTTGGCTATATGTGAAGTACCGGTTTATAACAGAAAGATTTGCCTGCCGCCTTTAAAACATTAGCGTGCTAAAAAAGAATTAGAAACGGAAAGAGAAGGGGAAATTGCAGTCAACCAAATCTAACTACGCTTCCTCCTCAATGGGTCCATCCTCAGTTAAAACATCAAACAGTGGGGAAGCACTGTACATTTGCACCAGCTAAAAGCCTACTGAAAACAATCTAAGAAATAAGCAAACCAAAATGGGTGTGACAATCAAAATATCACAAGCAAAACAACAACATTAATGCAAGCTTAATGCAAAAGGGATGCAATTTATTTTTTTGCTCATACTGGCTTTTCTGAATATGGCACAAACCATTGGAAGTAGGCTGGGTGATTTTAACAAGTTTTATTTTATTCAAGAAAGATTTTATTTATTCAATAAGTTTTGGAAATAACCTGTTTGTCATAATACATGTGTATATATATATCTCCCCCCCCCCTCCTTTTTGAGTAAAACTATCCTCAGATCACCTCGTACACAGCAATGCAAGCAGGCTGACTCCTACACAAGTAGAAATACATTTTCCCTCCTTCCTCCCTTAGTGTTAGTTTATGCTTCAGCATCATTCTGAAGGATAAAGAATTACAACAGAAATATTCCTCTAAAAGTCAGGCCCCTCCACTGTCTCATCTTTAAGCAAAATTTTGCATCTGCAGTTTGCAGTAGTTATGCGTAGCTAGTTGTAAAGGTGAGTTAAACTGCTCAAACTACATCAGTAGTTAGTTTTTAAACACCTATTTACATGCTGTAAATCATTCACCTCAAGAACCTGAAGCATTTGCAGGGTCAAAGCAGAGTCAAGAAATTAATTGAAGGGGGAGTTGCAGTTTTATGACTTGAATTTTTTTCTACCATCTGAGAAATTAGAAAAAGGCCTTTGTTGCAACTCTCTCTCCTTTTATTTTGGTATATCCAGCATTTTCCACCCAATCTCTGAAAATATAATGCTAAAATATATCTGTAGATGGGATGGAAAGAGAAAAGATTTTCAGAATTGCACCACAAATTAATGCATTTTCAATATACGTGTTCTGGATGGATAAGATGCAGAGAAAGAATATTTAGGATCAGGAGGATCATGTCTATCACTGGCATAAAGAGTTGAAATGCACGTGGGTTAATCTTGCCATGGCATGGAAAGCCTGTAAAGAAACGGAATTTCTATCAAAGAGCACTGCATTCTCCACTGAACTTTTGTCATTGAAAAATTAGCATTTAGTATTACACGCAGCTTTTGGGAGAGCATCTGCAATGTCTTTCTGCACGTAAGCAATACACCCTGCTAGTGAACATGGGCTCACCGAGCTGGGAGAAGGGGCCAGCAAGGGGACAGCTAGCCCTGGATTAGGGGCATGATGAATTGTGTATTCAGCTGCAGACTGGAAGTGCACAAACCTGAGACTGAAAAGGAAGGTCTTTGACCTATTTGCTATGAAACCAACAGGCCACTGGCCCAGACTGTTAAGATAACTCCTGTTGAGGAGTGCCAGCTTGTCACAGAGGCAGCCACAGGGGTAAGTCACCCCTGAAGGAGTATCTAATCACCTGATGGGAGCAAATCAGATCAGTACCTGATACAGAAAGGCAAAAGCGCTTCTCCTCTTTGGCTCCTCTTGTCCCAGGAGGGGAATACTTCCTGACTCACCACAAATTCAGTAAAGGGGACTCCCAAGGGAAGCTTGAACTAGATTGGGCTTGGAGCTTGGCAGCAGAGCTGCTAAATAGAAACAACAGCATGCTTTAAATAAAAGCAGTGGTGTGTTAAAAATGCCTGTGCAAAGCCTGTTTACCTGTCTGATTTCTTCATGTTTCTTTCTTTCTCACTTCCCCCCAGTCCCCCAAATAAAAAAAGTGGATTTGAAGGTGGAAGGCAAACCTGAGGTTCTGCCAGACTCCAAAAGCTCATAAAACATACAAGAGTTCAATGGCTACTTCTTTGGACTGCAGTATGGTAACTTTCTAACAGGGCTTGGCCAAGCCACATGCTAGCACAGAACTGGGTCTTTAGTGACAGATTTGTACCTGAAAATGGTAACTAGGGGGGAAAGCAGGTTGTTATTAGAATATTCGTAAGACCCCAAGAAGATTTTAAGTGAGAATGTAAAAGCAAACAGGTCCTTCCCATTACTCCCATGCTTGAACTCATTTCCAATAAGGCCAGAGAGAGGAGCTCCAACAGATGTCAACAGGAACTGTATCAAACACCGCTTCTTATAAACTGGGAAGCATACTCTACTTCAGAAGCACTTTCCTGACACAAATGTAGTCAGGAGATGACAAGGAAAACTATGCCTTTTTAAAGCTGTAACGCAAAGATGGTTAATAAAAATGTTTTCCTCGGGAAGACAGTGATCTAAATTTCTTTAAGTACGGTACACTCTGTATTTCCTTTGTACCAGCTTTCTCTCCTTCTTAGTCAGCATGCCCAAATTGTCAAGGAGAGTGGCAGGACTTCGACAGGAAAGGCCGCTAAAGCTGCTTACTATTATCTATTGTCATGATGTGCAGCTACGTGACTTGTTTTTCCTACTTTCCCTCTCTCCTACAAAAACACGGGGGAGGAGGGAGGAAACTCGGACCAGGAATTGATACCTGGGAAAACGCCATGTTCTTAAGGAACTGACTCCTTTTATTATTATTTCCATTACTGTCTTCAGTAAGATACAACACCAGAGGACTCTCTCACGTACCTGAGATGCAGGCACACACAGCAAGCTCTGGAGAGGAAGGCACATTACTTAGCAGAGAGACGGAGGACACAAGGCAGCCTCTGCCAGGAGGAGGCACAAGGCCTCCAGGAATGCTGGAGGGAGCCTCCTGCAAGCAGTGGCACCTAGCCCCAATCTGCAGAGCAGACGCTGGCTCCCAAAACACAGGCCCTATCTCCTGAGACATACTTATGCAGTGTCTGACACAACACTTAGCTTGGGCCTCTGGCTGCCACAATGATACAAATACTACAAAGCAAAAAAATGCAATAGCGTGAAAGGGATACTCATGGACCAGAATAACAGGCAGCAGCTTTTCTGCACATACGACATTTTAAAATGGCTTAAATTGTCCAGTAGGTACTTGACATCAGACCTGTAAGACAGGCAAGTAAGAAGTATCTCTCTGGTCACAAAAGCAAGAAAAGAAAATCAGGAGTGTTTTGTCTGACTTATAATTTGGGATTTCTTGACTGGGAGTCCCCATGCTCCAGTCACTAATCCTTGCATCCAATAGCTAAGGAAGCTCCATGCATGTAACACTAATCTTATCTTGATGCTGGGAGAAAAACAGATCAATACAGTATTCATAAGCTGATGTATGACTAATAGATTGATGCAATTTTTCTCATGTGTATCAATGCCTTGCTATTTCTATTTTGTTTCCTTTTCTATGTATGCAAAATATGTGCTGCATTTCTAGTTGTATACTCTGCTCTTTTCCATCCTGTAAGAACAAATAAAATGAAGAAAAGGCTTTAACAAAACTCCTGCTCATGAGTATCATGGCTGCTTCAGCATTGTAGGGTTCAGTCCCACCAGACATTGAGCCATACTGTGGTTTATGAAAATTGGGAACATTTTGGCACATCTTGGAATTAATTAGTGCTTAATAGGAACAGCACCCAAAAGTCTTTACCTTTCATTTCCACTATCTAATTTAACATTCCCAGCACCATTAAGTTTTTCTTATTTTTCAAAAATGCTGTAACTTCTGGGGATAGCTCCATCTTTTTGTCCTGTATTTATACAGCACCTAGTGCCATGAAATCCCTTGTACAAAGAGCTAATACAATAGTCAACCTTCCTGAATTTGACCAAAAGGAGCAGGCTAAAAATATGCAACTATTTTCCCGTTTTAAAAAAAAAGTGTCATTCTCTTATGTCATTTAATTCCCAATACTCTATAAACCAATTAAAAATACATTTCCAAATTTTTTTTTTAAGACATCATAATTTTGCAAATTTAATTTTCCCTGCTTGGCGATAAGGACTGCTATAAAGCCTGCATTCCATGTCTCTGACATGGGATTAATTTGACCTGGAGACGCAGGTAGAAATTTTCTGATTCAATGCTATTTTATTTTTATTGGAAAATGCCAAAGTAGCTAAAACCAGTTAACTGAATTTCACCAAAACTGCATTTTCAGAAGAAGAAGGGTACACTCAATGTATAGCAGAACACTCATTTCTAACATCCAGAATGAAATTTCAGACCAAAACCAGAACTGGAGGGGGAAAGGAACAGACTAGGCTTCCTAAGAACAGCCAGTGCCCCCATGACTTCCGCACTTGACTGAGTCTGGGAGCACGAAGATCTGATTCAGGACACAAAACGAAGTCCCTCATTTCCCAGGCTAACGCCCTATGACACCATACCCTCACGTTCTCTAAGGTGCACGTTCCTCTCCATCTTCTTTTACTGAAATAGCTCCATTTCTTTTCCACAATGGGAAGAAAGCCAGGCACAAACCGTTGGTGTTTCAGTGAAGTGGGACTTGTGTGTCTGGGTCAGCCCCAGCAGCCTTCAGCCCTCCCAGATCCCAGCGCCTGCACATACAAAATTACCCTATGTGTGCTTCAGCATCTTGAACGCAGCATCAGTGCACAACTCACGCAGCACAGAACTCAAAAATCCAGGCCCAGCTATCAGCTACAGTAGAAAGAAGCTGCTTGCAATAGTCTTGGTCTCACGCAAGGCTAGATGTGGTTCACATGCAGATGAAACAGGAGGACCAGGATCACCCTCCCATATTGCTTCTATCAAAAAAACCACCCACCCAAATCAACCAAAAACTAGTGTGTAAGTTTTCAGCGCTAGTAATACTGTCAAACAACTACATGCTAGTCCTTCAAAAACTACCGATCTCACACCATGCATAAAAATAAATAAATATGAGTAGGTATATATGTATTTTTAAGAAATATTAATTTTACATAATGAAATTTCTTTCATCATCGGTTACCTATTCCTGTGAAATGTTTATTCCAACAATGAGATCTTTCCCACACCTTCAGCAGAAGGAAACCAAATTTTTTCTCCGCTGCCTCCCAAGCTCTGCAGAGACGACTGCGCAGCGTCCCTGCAGGGATGACTGATCATGCGGGATGCTGGAGGCCCTCTTGGGCTGACCCAGTGCATTGTCCCTGTTCTTAAAACTGGATGTAAGTGCCTTGGCTAGGTCACAGCCAGGGAACACTGTACTGTGTGGGGCTGTGAACATCTTTCTGGAGGAACAGCATACTGTGGTTACTCATTTGGTTAAACCTTGCAACTTTAGCAACAAGTTCCTCTGTATGTCAGCAACATTAATAATTTGATGCTGAAGCTACTGGTTGCCTTCCCCTCCAGAGGGGTTTCAATCAAAAGGGAAGAATAGCACTAATATTAATCACTGGGCAGACTGGCTCCTGGGCATACAACAAAATGTCTTTACGCAGGACATGAATTTTCTCTTTAATGCCGCATGTGCAGACATAGCTGCTGCCGTTCCTATATGAAGTGTCATACGTGTCCCACGGATACTTCATACAATACACAACATATCATCTGCCAACAGACATTTCTCTATGTTTGCTTCCATCGCTCTTTCCTTGGATTTATTATAGTCATCACGATACATGTTTTCTTCACTTTCCTGACCAGGTTTTTCCAATGCTTATAAACACACTGTAAAATAATATGCAATCCTTCTCAGGTTTTTAGAAAACACTGCAATACAAATAATATAGAAATATAAAACCTAGGTGGATGCTTTATCCGTATGATATTGCAAGGCATGACATACATCTGTCATTCAGATCTTGCCGTGTCACATACAAACATTTCATTAATGCATCTCACATAGATTTTTTTTAACCTTTAACCCCCTGATTAGCTGACTGATTCAATGGGTAATTATTTGATTCCAGTCTCTCTGCCACAGCAACATGTTCTCCTTTGTCACTCTCCAAAACCATGAAACTTCTATCAAAAGTTAAATTAGGTCAGGATATGGGAATAGAGTATCTTGCTCTAATGGTAGGTTTAAGGTAGAACCCTTTTACAACACACTCAAGAAAAAATTAAGAATGTAACCCTAAAAGGGAGAGTCTTGGCTGCCCGAAGCAACAAATTTTCTACGCTAGAAAGTCTCCACTGAAAACACTTCAACATCATTACAATTTTATGTAAAGATATTTTAAGATTTTTTTTTCCAGAAGATTTTATGGATCCCTCTGAGCCTTGTTCAGTTCAGCTCGATCCAAATACACCTGAGAATCAAAAAAACAACTGCAGTAAAACGAACGCTGGGTAGCTACCAGCTTTGATTCTGCAGGCATGTTTGCATGTGGTTTCTTTTACCCTGGAACTGATACAGTGGATAGAGACATTGTGGGGTGCTAAGGGGGTGTTAGCCCCCATTAAGTATTGCTCCCACCTCACGTGATGCAAGTGGCAGCAAATCCTCTTCCCTGCCCCCTCTGCACCTGCGCTGCCATGAACCAGGGCAGGGTGGGTTCTGCTCCCGTCAGTGGAATTACTCATGTCAGTAAGGTTATGGACACATGGAAACATTTGTGAAACCAAGGACCCATGGTATTCACTGCAAGAGAAGTGTGGCACACAGATAATTAAAAGTTCACCCATCCTATTGGCCCATCCATATTTCACCATGTCAATAGACTTAAAGATCCATTGGAGGAGGAACAATGTGAGTTAGAAATATAGCTGAGGCCATTAAGCACAAAATTTCTAAAATAGTCTTGGCAGATCGTCATGGCTTTATCTTATACACTCTGTCATGCCAAGTTTTTCAGGCTTTCACTTGAAGGATTAAGACTTTCTCCTGAGACGTGTCAGGCCAGGCTCCCATGAATTCCAATTGCAATGCTAGGGATTGCATGGGACTTGTGATAATTTATTATGAAGCTGGCTTCACAGGTCTTTGATAATTTATTACAGATCTCTCAACCCTGCTTAAAGAGCTGTCCTTGATCAGCCAATTGTCTAAGTTAAGGGACAAAAAATTCAATCCTAGGCTGCATAAGTAAGCTGTAATAAGAACTAAACACTTCATGGACACAAAGAGATAAAGACAGCATGGAAACCTCACTCAGCTGGCTGCACTGTTTAAAATGTCTCCAGTGACCACGATACATCACTGCAAATCCATCCAAGATATTTAGTTTTAATTCTCTGTTAGAGTGTTACACAATAATGGAAGTGATGAAATAATGTTAATGTGAAGGTTACATGTAGTTATTTAACTAGCTCCTCATTTAAAATTAAGTACCGTTACTCTAGAGAATAGGAACAAATTCAGGGCAGAGTTTGCCATTACTCCTGCATCCTATGAAGTCTAGAAAAAGTTAATCGACACAAATTTTGAGCAGCTTTTGAACAGAACTGCTATTTACTGATCATTAAAAAATTCAAAGAGAAACACTGCAAACATAGGCTTGTAGTTCTAAGGACAATATTTGGGGATTTTGTCAAAAAATCTCTGGTGCTTTGGAACTTAGAAGCTAAAAGGTAACCAAAGTCCTTAACCTTTACCTTCTAAAAGGTAAAGGAAAAGGTGCGTCAAATAAACATAAAGAGCTTTTTATTTTTTTAATCCATTTTATTTGCAATGACTGATGAAACAAGATGAGCATTTCTGGTATTTCATGCTAATAACACAGCACGAAAATGATACTGAGAAATACCTATGTAGTCTACTCACCTTAAATTGATCTGTCTTTTAATTTCTTTTGGTGAGAAAATGCCATTACAGGTAAGGCCTCTTACTGAAAAAAAAGCAATCTTTCATCTTACAAAACCACCTTGAATTCCCTACTGCAAGTGAAAGTGGACTCTAAAGGTACAGGCACTATTCAGATGTGGATCCAGTCTGAAACATCTGAAATTCATTTCACATCATTTATTCTTGCTTCAACAGATTTTGCAGGTGCTATAAGCATCCAAACCACCCAAGCGCAATTGCTGAAGAACTTTTACGAAAGTTACTCCAACCACTGTGTAGAAAGAAAGATGAGATAAAGCCTTTGTGCGCACTCTCTTTCTGTTGCCATCATACTGCAGTATGATGTTTGGTATTCACACGCTGTTTACTTTCTTCATCAGGGCATTTCATGAAACCATCACCAAGTTGTAGGACTTTCAGATCACTTTAGGAAGAGAGAAGGGGTACAACTGAGAGAGGAGGGGTGAAGACAGCATTTGTATGAAGGAAGGCCACGTCACATTGCTGCCTTCTTGGTGGGATGATCTTTCCTGATAGAGTTCAAAGGCCTGGCCACAGCTATTTCTTTGAAGATGCAGGAGCTATGTCCTATTCTTTTTCCCAAGCCGTACAGGTTACCACTTCTGTTGTGCAATTACGTCTCTCTCCTGACATCCCATCTGTCAGTAGGGTTCTTTAACCCCCGGAATGAGCTTTTAGTGTTCACACTGAGGCTTCAGACGTATGAGTCTACTGGGAATTGTCATGATGGGCAATTAGCTTTCGACTTCAGCATACGGTAATATTTTCCAAGCATTTCACATTTCCAGTTCAGATGCATATACCATTGATGAACTGGTGTTTCATGACGAGGATGTGAAGAAGGTGGATTAGCACCATCACTGTGCCCCACAGAGCTTCAGACTGCGAGAATGCAATTACTGTGCACAGGTATCTTCGTTCCTTTCCTACTGGGGGAATGTCTTTCTACTAATAATCTTGGAAAAACTCATATTCCGCTCAGAAGAAACCTGTTTGCTTCTGTAATGTTGCCAGAAGTGCAAGTAAGCAGCATAAGTCTTTTCTGACTCTCTCCCCCCTGTGACTAGGTTACTGTGTACACTGAAGTTTTTTCTCCCTCTCTCCCTCCCTGCATCTTCTCAAGGCTTGTGAATTAAAGGAAGGAGCCGTGGAGGTGTGATAACTTGCCTCAGTCCCTAGGCTGCATACAGCACAGCAAATCTTGCCATTGCAGCTGCCAGAGGCAACAACAATCCACCAGCAATATCTACACCGAACTTGGGTGGAAAGCTTTTATTATACAACTCTAACATTGGAAAAAAGTAAACAAAAAACCCGCAAACACAGCTCCTCCTTGCTCCCCCCCAACACCGAGGCACGCAGCAGCCTTTTGCTGCTGATCACCCTGGGGTGCTTGGGCTGCCCAGGAGCACCGCATGCCGTGTCAGCACGTGCAGGAGCACAGCCTGCTGGTGCCATCTCCAGCGATGCCCGCGCTCGGTAGCCAGCAGATAAACAAAGCAGAAATATCCACTATCAAAGTGTCAAATATCTATAACTAACACAACATAAAGATTACAGCAAACAAAATAGACGTCTAAGAGGCAAAGAGCTGTAGGAGTGGAGGAGAGAAGTGATTGTGAGCGGAGAGCAGGTGAGAATGCCTTTGCTGACACTGCGAATGGTGCAGAAATGCAGAGCTGACATGTTGTGACTACGAGTTACCAGTAAGATAGGCTTTTTACAAATCCAGGCTCCTTCCTCCTATGGTACTTTTAAAAACATTTTCAGGTTTGCAATCAGCCTATAAGCAAAGTATGACTCACAGGTCAGACTGGAGAACTCGGCAGCATTAAGAACAAGTTTCCCCTGCAAATATTCTGGAGCAATTTGCTCAGATATTTCAGGCGCTCATTAGGCGTTTGTTTCCAGCATGCATGGCAATTATTCCAGCTAGCTGAAGATTTCATAATGTAAAATCTTTTGGATTCTGACGCACCAACAAAAGGCCATCAGCTAAACTACAGATGCAAAGCTGAAGCTCAATAAAAATGATTCCTGAAATGCAGACTATTTTCAAGTGATATTAGCAGAGAACCTCTTAATTGCTGTCTTTATCGGTATTTTTACCCTCTGAACTGCAGCTACTACCTGACAACAGGATATACCCCGCATGAGCCAGATATGTTGTGCACCAGAAGGCATGGGCCTAATTCTGCTTTCCTGATACATTCCCTGTTTCAAAGTCAGTAATGCCCTGTACGCCACCATTTGGGTTTGCATGCTGGCAAAACTGCCTGCCCCTGATCCAGATGACCATGTCCCTGTGCTGACCAGTCTCCCTCCGCTCCTGGCCCAGGGAAGCTTCCCAGTACTTGGAGTAACTTTCGTAAGCATTCCCCTGTGCACACATGGGGAGAGAGACCCGACACCCTGAACCAAGAGAGAATTTGCACAGCAGGGGGGTTGCTGCGCGCTCGCAGGTTTCTGACAACGAAGAGGTTAAAGTTCTGCAAGTGTTTTCTAGGGTGAGGAGTATTGTCAGCAAAAATAAAAAAAATTATGTTAGAAGCAGATGGAGCGAATAATTTCCCAACCTTTGCTACATAAACACAGAGTCTAAAGGCTTCGGGCAACTTTTACCCTGGACTCTGTTTTTGTCAGATCAATGACAAGTCACGTTAACAGCGGTGTTTAATTCTATCAATATGTGACCAATTGTGTTAGATTGTTTGGCCATTGATTTCACTTAGTGCTACAGTTGAGCTCTGAAAGGAACTGCTTTCCCCTGCATTACCACACACGGTGACAAATGCCCAGCACTGACTTTTGGTCCAGCATGCACAGCAGCTCTACTTTAAAAAAAAGCCAGACTGCTTGCATGCCAGGGGAATACAGCATGATAGTCATATCTGTGTTATTCTTTATTTATTTTCTGAATCACCAGGCCATCCCGTGCAATTCTATTTAGGTTTGAAAGAGGACGTTCACAGAAACAGCTGAGTAGACAGAAAGACAGACGACAGTTTGGCTGCATGAAAATGGTAGGACAGACCTGGGAAGCTGCACGGCAGAGGAAAACAAAACTGAAAAGCCTAATTCCTTTCATATTTACTGTGAACGGGCCACATCCTGAAGTGCCCGCCTCAGTTTCTAGCACCACTTGCTAAGGCAAACTCACCTTGTGCATGAGAGTTTTGAACAGCAATGACTTAACCGCGGTGGTCTTTGGTGTATCATATTTGCCATGGAAACTGCCTGCACCAAATTCCTAGTTGGGATTTATACGGGGCTTGTACATCTGCCACAATACATACAGCTCTCAGCCTGAGGCTTAAAGAAGAAATTCAGTGTTTGGCTACCCTTTCTCCTGTACAATGAAGAAGTTTTTTATAAAACACTTATTAAACTGAGTTTATTTGCAAAAAATAGCAAAACCACTGAAAATCATGTAAATACCAAATTTTTAAGCAATATTCTTCCTCCTGGAATTCTCTGAAACTACAGAGATTTCAAATGACACAAAATAGCCCAGAAATCCTTAGGTTCTCACTAGTAACAGGGTAAATCACTACATATAAGATAAGGCAAATTTTAACTTAAGCTACTTTTGATAAACCCCTATTATTTAAAGCAAATGACATAATAGAAAGATAATATTCCACATGATTAGGGTTTATGCTTCTTAAAGAAATATTGCACCTTTCAAGAAAAATGGTGTTGCCTCCAGGTACCAGGCTTATAATTTCACAGCAACCTACCCAAATCTGCTCCCACAGTCAGCATACCTGTAAGAGAGAGCCATGTTACAGAAAGCCTGGCTCTTCATAGCACCTTAGTGACAATGTCTAATTTTAAATAATCCCATCTGCATCTCTCTCCTGAGTTGTCTTAGTGAATAATAAAACTGCCTTGATCTCATAAACCCTAATGCATACATTTTTATTGAACTGTCTTCTGATAGTTTTTCTTTTTCATGTAGAGATGAAATAACTTAAACGGCTCTTGTAGCTTCCATGTGCCCCTTCACCATTTCCAGAAGAGTTCCTGGGGCACAAGTGATGGGATGTGCTGAGGCCCCATGGGGAGCTCACAGGGTTTTGCACAGGGAATTGAGCCAGGCAGTGTCCTGGGCTGGGGATCGCTTCCCCCTGGCTAGCTGTGCAGCTGCTACGTAACTCCACTGCTAACGCTGTCTTGATGGTGTTCTATGTGCCACCAGCTTGGGGCATGCTGGCAAGTGCAAGTACACGATACACAACTCCACCAATTGTTCTCCCAGTTTACAGCTTTGCAGTTTTATGGCACATCAGGGCTGCCACCAAGACTGTCAAACCAGATGTTCCCAAAAATCAGGAGTTAGACTGGAAGTCTTGAGGAGATAACCAATCACACAGTTTCTATGGAAATACTAAGTGACCAATTCTTTTCTTTTTCAGATCATTTAGACACTGTCTTCTGGCATTTCTCCCCAGAAATAGAAATATATTTTAATATTCCTTATGAGATTTTTCTGTGAATCTAAGGAACGTTGCTACATAGCAAAAACCGAACCAAAGCAAAACCTAGGTAAGATTTGCAATAATATGACTCTTGTTTAACTCTAATTCTTGCCTCTTGCTCTGCCCAAAACTATGCTTCAGAAGATTTCTATGACATTTACTGGCCACCTTGAGGAAGAAGTATTTGCCTGGATAACAGTAACATTGGGCCAGAAAAACAAACATGACAGAAATTCTCTGGAGTCTTCCTCCACACCCTTTATACGGCCTCAATCAATATCTGACTTTTTGAGTCAGAAAGACATTACAGAAATCAACTAAGATGATGAAATAGAATGAATTTTACCTGTCTTCCTAAAGAAAGGAGGCTTGTTTATTCTCTCTTGCTGAATTGTCAAGCAAGGATCTGTCAAAGAGCCACGTTGGATGAAGCTAAGTAGAAGGCTTTGCAGCAGGGAAAGCTTCGGTGGGACCTGTTACTTGAACAGTCTTGTCTTTTGGCAAATAAGTTATTTTCATTTACCTTTTACAGGATCCCTACAAGCACATTATAAAACTTCTGTTGATTCACTTGTGATAAGCTTATGCTTTAAATTATTTAGCTGCAAAATATTTACCAAAAAAAGAACAAAAAAAGAGGACAATAAACGTGTACCACTAGCTGATTTAAAAGCGAAGAACGAACGGAAAATATTTTTTCCAACCCCCCCCCCCCCCCAAAAGGAACCCTGCTGAAAGCTACAAATAACTATTTGGTGCAATCCTGCTTCAAATAAGATACATGCCAAACACTCTAAAAGCTGAAGTTGAAGAAAGAGTGGATTTATAAACCACAGAAGTCTCATAGGGAGGTTTTCCACTTATCTCAGAAGTCCAGGATCAACCCCAAAGCAAAGGCATGCATTTGAAACACAGTGCAGCCACCTTAATTGAAAAAAATATACAAATATATACATTCCCAAAAGGACTCAGTTCTGCTCTCTCATTGACCTGCATGCCATTATTAAAGGTGGGGAAAAGAGCTCTCCAACCTGACCTGCATCCAGCTCCACTGAGTTGGCGGGGAAAATCTCCATTGATTTCAGCTCTGTCTAACAAGTTTCCGATCTAACAGTGTTCATTTCTAAATCTAAAAGGGAGGAAAAGTGCACTTATTCACATCCATTGCACCACTGCCGTGAGAGAGATGCAGCGGGGAGTTTAATTTGAGTGTATTTCCCATCCTCTCCCTCCTCCTGAGCTGTGCTCTGTTTAAGGAGGCTGGAGGACAGCACCCACAGGCCACTCTTAATTAAGGTGGTCAGGAGGTGTGCACGTATTAAAACAGCACAGTCAGTGGGCTGTTGTGTGCAGCTTCCTAAAACCTTTAGCCCTTGTGCGCCTTTACAGCACTCAGCTTATCAATTTACTTGCAAATGGCTCCCTGAAGTATTAACCCAGGTTAATTATTCGTCAAATATGATTATGCAGTGGTAATGTAAAAAATCGGAAATGCGGGATGGAATTTTTCACTCCAGCGGTTTGGCAATTGTGGCAGCTGGTGGAGAAGCTGGAGTAATTACCAGCCCATTCCAGCTGGTGGATCAGCACTCTGGTTCAGGGTGGGTGGGGGGAAGAAAAAGCAATAAAGAACCAGAGGAGCGGGAATATGAGCCGTGCCAATCGACGTGGGGAAAATTTCACAGCTGCTGGTGGTGATAAATGAGAGACGGTGGCCCTGCTTCTAATCAATACATGTAAATGCTACTCATTACAGCTTTTATACACACTTCTCAATTAGCCTTTCCTCCCACTGGTAACAAGGAATGTCATGCTTTCTGGACTGTGAAAGTGGTTCGGCAGTAAGTTCACCTGCATCGGTGAGACGCGAGAACAACGCTCGCAGCTCAGCCTGGCAGCAGGTGGTAGCAGTGGAAGTCTAAATTCCTCCTGTAATGTGAACTAAATGAAATCCCAAGTGTTGTCATTTAATTAAATGGTTTTTTTAAATACCATTTCTTCTTTCTTGCAGCTAGAATAACCCAGTCCCAGACACACTCCTTTGCCTCCCCGAAGTCCTTCAGCTGGGGGGGGAGGGGGAAACCAGCTAAGATAAACATTTAGACCTGTAAGACCAACTAAGTTAGCCCTGTGAAAAACACACACATAAAAAGAGACTAAACATTAGTCCTGCACCCTAATAAAGGGAGTATCTTTTTGCAGAGTTAAAAGTTTCCCTGTTTCATTTCCTCTTTGTCAAAAAGGTTATTCGCCCCCGTTTCCACCCCCTCGCCCCCGTGTTCTGTTTGGAAGGAGAAAGCAAGTGGGATGACCCCACGCAACAGCACCTCCTTTCTCTGCAGAGGGAAAAATCATCACCACCCACTATTTTCTGGGAGTTCAGCCCAGCAGAGGTGCAGGCACTGCACAGGCTCACCACAGCCATCCTCCTGCAGTTCCTGGCGCCAGGCTAAGTAGCTCCCCAAAGCTCATTTTGCATCTGTAATGGCTGTCTCTTGACATGGGCCAGCAGAGAACTGAACTCTAAATGGAAATACATCATCACTATGTCCCATCCCAGGATACATCTTCCATCACAAGACTTACACTTTTTGAAGAGTCACAAAGCCTGCTTGCTTCTTTATTAAGCCTAGAAGCTATAGCCGCAATAACAAAAAAAGAATCAACACATCTGCTAATTTTTCACAGGGTCTTCAGTCTAGTGACCACATGTAGCCTTGACAGTCTCCTTGCTTCACTGAGACTTATGGTATTTGATGCTTTTCTAAAGGTCCTGTTGTGGGAGTCAAGTGAATACAGAAGATGAGTTTTCTCTCTCCCCCCTCCCTCCCCCCACCAAAAGAAGAAAAAAATCTCAGCTTTTCATGGTTTCAGAGACTAGAAATGCGAATACAAGAACCACAGAGCCTCAAAACTCAAGAAGCAATAAATTACTATTTAAAAAACCCCAAAACTTATGATTTTTATATTCATGATTTTAGTAGCTGATGTTCCCAAAGTTATTCTGCTGCTAACACATCCTGCGTTAACACAAATAATACAGAGTATTTATTTTAGGAACATTTTCTTAAGGGTACACAGCCACTATATATTTCTGAAAACATGGCCACACATGTTCTCCTTCAACTTAAAGAGTAAAATACCCCAATTTCACCACCTAAGGCCTGATTCATCTATCACCATCAACTGGATTCTTCATGCACATCCAAGAGCGGCATCTGACCCTGCAATTTAACTCACGCATGTAACCTTTCCACTTGAAAAACTGCCATTCCACTTTGAGGGAACAACGTGCAAAAAAGGCCACAGGACAGGGTCTTCAATAGGTCCTTAGTAGTTAGTTAATTTTTCCACCTTACAGAGAAGTCAGAGGTGAAAATAAAATTTTCTAAGCACCATTAAGTACTATTAATCCATAATTTTAATTAATTTTGAGACATCTGCTTTGTAGACTTCTTCTGAGTATCACAGACAACATAACATGCTGTTTAGAGCTTCAGTACTCAGGCTGCTTACGCATTCAGCCAGAGATGTAAGACACGTAGCTGGGTGCTTTCTTGCCTTACTCTAGAGCACAACGTATTGTAGAAACACCATGCAGTTGTGTAAAACTGAATTTTTCCAACCAAACAGAGAAAAAGTATGATTTGAGGTATATCACCAGGCACAGTGCTGGTCTTCTACTACTAAAGATGTGCCTCATTGAATCAACATGTGATGGTTTGGGAGTATATGTGATACTAACTGTATTTAAAAAGTCTGTCTGCTTACAAATGTAATTACAACTTCTTTAATTATAACTCACTAAACTGGCTTATTTAAATTTATTTTAAAATGTTCTCCTTTGCTGATAGGTGAATACAGCCAAATAAGGATGATTAATTGCCACACAAAGGGTTAATTTGGCCCTTTGCACTAGTTTAGCTACAGAGACTTTTCAAAGCTGCGCTAGAAGTGGGACACGCACAATCCCACACTCAGACAAGCCCGGAGGCACCCTGCAATTAGGAGGCAGCAACTCCCTGGCAAGAGGTTAGAGCCTGCAATCAGGAGACCTCCTCAAAGCAGGGAGTCCCGTTGAGCCATCGGTGTCAAGCTGTTATCTAGAGAAGACACTGGCTACTCCAGAGCTCCATAAATCAGCTGCCTCTGCTAATGCTGAGCCACCCTCCTACTCCTCTTGTCACTGTTCTCGGAGAGATCTTTATGTTTAGTACAATCATTTTTGTAAGCCCAAAATATTAATTCTTTGTGGCAAAACTTAATGCAGGTTAGGTACTTGCACTAGCAGCTTGCCACCTTTAGGAGCACAAGCTTTTACTAAGCTACAGCCCCTCAAAGTGCTTGGATTAATGAGGATCCACCATACGTTCTGTCCATTGGATGGATCAATATTTACTTACTACTTTTCCATCTTAACACAACATATTTCTGATACACACATTTAATGCAATATGATACACACATTTGATGCAATATTTTTTTAAGCACTCACTGTTACTGATGGTCTAGTTTATATACAGCCAACAAACATCTTTTCTGTGTGCACTGTATGAACATATTTATAATTACACATAATCTTATTTGTTTCCCTAAGCATATTATCATGGACCTATATCTAATTTTGTTTCAGAGACTGAGCCGTGCTTCCATTATTTATTAAATGTATATGTGTGTATTCATTTACATGTTGACATGTTTCATACTGATAGAAAAATGAGTGAGGAGCAAGAAGTGTCAAAGGAACACTGCAGATAGAAACAACAGGTTATGAGCTGTAGCAAGGTGTTTTACATAATGTTTTACAAATTTTTAAATGTAGTTTTACTTGTAAAAATATATTGTTGATATTGACAATATATCTGCTCTTTTTATTGGACACTAAAATGTACATTTGCCATCCTGAATAGGTGACTCCCCACACCGCAGTACTTCTTCGGTGATACAGTTCTGTACTGCCCTAAAACCACGAGATTCTGGGTTTGTCTCTGTCTGCTTGAAGTCCTGTAGGATATTAGAGAGCATCACTACTTCTTGTCACTACAAGTCACCTTGCTCTATGCTGCTAACTTGTCAATGGCATTGTTTCAACTCATCCACTTTACAGGCCCAAGATTTGCACTCTTCTCATCTTCCACATTAAAAAGAGAAAAAAATAATAAAAAAATTCTTCAAAATGGAAGCTTCTGCCTTAAAATAATTGTGCCACATCTTACAGCTTTTCATTAACTCACACATGTAGACTGCAAACTCTAAATGTAACTATGTCAGTTTTTGTCATGATATGTTACCCATGTCTGATGCTATTTATTTCATGCACTAATCTAAACTTCTCATGGCAATTAGATTCCAATAGTCTCACAAACAGTCAGAAACAAGACTAGGTAAAGAACTTAAATGACAACTTCTTGCAACTTGGCTGTTTTTACTCAGCAAGGCACACCCCAAGCTTCATCTCTCAGGTTTTGCATCTTTCAGAATCAGGACTTTACACTTCAGGGTGAACTGTTTCCCATTGGACTTTCCAAACTTCTCATTCTGCGACTGTAAATGCCACCTTCAGCAAGTGCCCACAGGGTATTTTATACTCTCAGTTCTGAGACTGCCTCTTCGTTATAACCATTGATGATGTTTAATACCTTCAGTTTCACTGAGCTGAAGAAGGGTTGATAAAACCCATACTATTAAAAACTACTCAGCAATGTCCTCTGAGTCTACTGTAACTGTAGACTTTGAACCTACTCTGATATGCTCAGATCCAAGATGCTGATATGGAAGCACCACAGATAGATACATTCCCACAAACTCATCACTGGGCAAATATCAACATTGCTTTGATTTGGGATACCCTTCCCAAATCAATTGGGTTTCATCAATTTTCATCAATTATGAACCAGATTACCAGACCACAACTGGACAGTTCTTGCCCCTCTCAAAGGGTTGAAGGATGAGGAACACAAGGATGCTCTGGATCTATTCTACCATTCTCCTATTCAACACAAATGGTCCTTCTGGAAATGGAAAATTCAGGCTTTTCTTTCCTTGCTTTCAGTGGATTTGTTTTTCTAACAAAAATTATTTTAAAAAATAAACAGAAGAAAGTTGCTTTCAGGACTGTTAACCCAGCCAATACAATTTTCCCTATATACACATATGCTGGAAAAATAAACACTCCTGTATAAATTAAAGCAAGACTTTTCCACTGATTTTGAAGATACCAGAACTGGCTACAATTTCCTAGTGCTTACAAAAATACACAAACACAAACCCAACCTAACACAACAAAAGTTATTCTAGTTTTGTTGCCCATGCTTGACAGACATAACTATGTCCTGTTATTCCATGTGCCTTAGAGAATTTGAGAACTTTCCCTTAATTTTCCAATTATTTTCTTGAATTGTTTCCTTCTTCCTCTTCCCCTGTCAACTATCCTGACATTTCCTAAATTTCCTGGAAAGCTTTCTTTGTTATGTGCTCCCTGCTCTTCAATACATTATCACTGGTCTTTCACCAAGCAAATAAATCCCTGAGTTTTCTCAAGTTATTCTGAAGTACTGACACGAATCATTCTGCCCCAAGATAAGTTTAAATATACTGGCTGTTTTCCCCAGGTATCTAAGACACTGCATTTATTATGCCTGCAACTACGTTATTTTATAACTTATCCAAAGGCTGAATTCTAGCTTGCACGAACACAGATCTCGGGAATAGAGCATACGTGAAGACATGGCGCATGCTGGCTTTTGCAAAAGCTGTTAATGAGCTGTACTGAAATGGTAGCTGTCACTTTGCATTGGATCAGAGCAATCTGTACAATGTAAGGAAATTAAAAGCTCCCAGTGGCAATGGATCCTGTTTCAGTCATTAGCTGCTAGGGAGTGACAGAGACCATTCAGAGGACCAGCCCCCTGTGAGGTTCTTTGGTCCTCAGGGGATTCACTGCTAATGCTGTTTTATGCCCCACTTCTTTGTGATGCAGAGTGAGCACAAATGAATTGCTATTTAATTTATTTATTTAGGTGCAGCTAACATTGCAGGGGAAACAAAAAAACATTGGGGGGGGAGAAATCCCCCAAAACACAGATGCATTAATCTAATAATCAAGATGGCCACACAAGCCATTTGGTGAATGCCTATAAAATACCTAGGTGTATGCGTGTGAGGTAGATACATTATAATACAACGAATACCAAATATATACTTCCCAGTCTTTTGCTATTTTCCTTTGAAGTAGGTCCACTGAGACGGAATTAGAAAAGCAAAACCTCCATTAAGTCTTATTTCAGTATGAGACATATGGGAGAAATATCTATCTATCTATATTTTAACAGAGAGTCTGAGAATATTTGCTTCAATCTTTGTGTTTCAAAAGAGAACGAATCAGGCAGAAGGACAGAAGGTTACAGATTAGTCCTGGTCATTGCTCAAAGAGTGTGGGTTATAAATAATAAAGGAGAAAAGGGTGAAGGACACTAAAATATAACTTGGGGCCCACAATGGAATAATCAAAGCAATGAATCTAATTTCAGCTTAAAAATACCAAGCAACTTTGGATTGCATGTCTCTGTGCTGCTCTCTTCTGAAACATAGGAACTGATACACTAACACACATTTTTCACAAGTTCCATAAGGAGAACAAACTAAAATGTCTTGCTTTTTAATGCACGGTAGATGACAGGAATATTTATGTGTGTGTATGTATGTATACATGTATACATATATATATATTTATAGTCCACATATATTCTTTAAAAGTTCCATGCTATGCGGAAAACAGTAAATTGTCTTGCTATCTAATGTACAGTAGATGAGTCGGTCTATACATACCTGGTATGTGTGTGTATGTATATATGCATGTATTACATATACACACCTACACATACATGCACATTTTTTTTGTCATTGTTAGAGAACTGTTTCTAAAGGGCAATAGGTGGGACTAATCCTGCAAACCTGTTGTATGACAGTTACAGATCTGACATACCTGCAAAACGAGGCATATTAGGTGAAATGCTGCAAGGTGCTGAGAGGCAAATATCTTCAATACACAACCTTTCTCCCTTGTGGTGAGAGGGCTCTCTGCGCTGCTAAAGAAGCAGTCGCCCTCTGGCAGGATCAGCTTCAAAAGGGTCTTTTGCAAGATTGGTTTTTAGCCAGATAATTCAGCGACAAAATGAGGCAAGAAAGAAGAGAATCACTCAGTGAGCACCTTTAAAATTATGAAAGGGTCTGAAAGATAATTTTCTCCAGCCTCTTGGTTCAGAAGCTCTAGGCCTGACCCCTGTAACTATTGCTGTAATGGAAAATCCCACTATTCCAGCAGGAGCAGGATCAGGCCATCTGTTTACCCAAAGTATAAGCTTTCTTAAAGACGACCACTGACTACAGGAGATGAAATTTACAGACAACCCTGGGGCTAAGGCGATTTTCCTCCTTCATACATCTCATGAAAATATGCTTAGTGTTTCATGTGCTCACGCAAAGTGAAGAGCCACATCCTCACTCAGATCACTGGGTCAAAAGAAGAGTGAGATTGTAATCAAGCATGCAAAAATGGGGAAGTACTAATATTAAGTTTATCTGGGCCTTAGGGGTGCCATCTCGTAACCCTGAAGTGATCAACAGTGGGATTTTAATGTCCTAACACAAAAAAGCAAACTGAGGCAGTGGGGATGGGATCACACAGCACAGCCCTGGCTCCAAAAAGGGCCCACAGTGGGACTGGGACTTCTTGGTTCCACGTGCAGGTCAAGTGAGAACGCAGCAGGGATCCTCTGGGCAGCCCAGTCACTACCATGTGGGTAAGATGCATTTTTCTAGGGGGTTTTGAAATTATTTATTCTCCAGAGTAGTTTCTGAACTGTAGGAAGAAGTAATTTTCTTCAGTTGCTATTGGCCAGCCTCTGTACCCGCTTTCTCTGGTTTTATCTCTCCAACCTATCCCTCACCAAACCTGCCCTCTGGAGACAGCGCTTTGTGCCAGAGCAGCCACAGAATCACGGACGAGCAATGGTGGCAGAAGTCCTGCTCAGTTTCTGTACACCCGCGGTGAATCATACTGGTGGATGCAAGCTAGACTCCTCCAGTAATTTAGCTGCCAGTGACTAACAAGGCTGAGTGTGAAAAAGGTGATTTCTCAATAATGATAGAAGAGCCAAATTTGGGCAGATTCTAAAGGGGGCGTTGGGAGGACATCACCCTGCCAGATTTTGTTCCAGTATATGAGAGACGAACCATAAATAAATTAACAATACTGGGCAATACATATTTCCCTGCTGTTAGTTCAGGAAATGGTTGAATCATCATTGTTGCAGGCAAAAGTTACCCTCAGGCAATCATATGACATGGAAAATTTTAGTTTGAAGTTTAAAAACTTAAGACTGGAGCTTAATATAGTCATACATTTCTGAAAACATGCTCTTATAGTGGAAAATATTAGGCAAACCTTGCTATATGAGTTTCTTCCAGTTCTTATGACATAAAAAAGTTTCAGAACCATTCTTAGCTAAATTTTCTACTCAGATCAAACACAGGTGTACCTGTACACCCATTACTATTACAAGAGTGAGTCTTGTACCCTAACTACCCATAGCAGTTAACAGAAGGCTAATCTCATACATGCACAGATACACACAATTTAAAACAAAGTCTGAAAGAGAAAATTGCCAGATTTCTGTCTTTGACAAATGTGAAATTGTACAAATGTCAGTACGTGTAACTGTAAATAAAATAGAGAAGAAAAAAGCTCAAAATAAAGGTCAGTGAAAGCTGAAATTCTCCCTCCTAGACATAATACAGTATATAGAGTTATTACCAGGCCTTCCAGGCCTTGCATAACTTTGCCCCTTTCTACATCTCATCTCTAGTTGCTCACGATCTCCGCTTTACCAGTTCAACTTACCTTTCCACTATCTAAGGTGTTTATATAGCCCCCATTAGTGTAGTACTGGAAAAAATCTCACAATCTTTTAATGTTTTTATCTCTGTGAGACAGGGACAAGCTATTATCCCTACTTTATACAGAGGGAACCTAGGTAAAGCAAGGATAAGGCACATTTTTAAAGTGCTTAGACTCTAGCATTAAGCTAAAGTGCGTGGAAATTCTTAGGAGAAAGTCCATGTAGACACATCAAACTGCCTTAATTTATATACCTTCACTTCCTTCTTTTATTTGATCCTCCTCAACTATTTTGAGGGTCCCCTGTTCCATAGCCATTTTCAAAAGTGACTACCACAGACAGTTCCTAAAACTCAGTGGCATGCAAGTTAACCTCTTAAAATCTCATGGATCAAATTTTTAAAGGTGTTTAAATACCTAGCTCTCACTCTTGAATAACCTGGACCTAAGCCACTCCCGAAAAAAGCTGCGATCTTGCCATGCCTACAAGGGCAATGTTTTAATACCTGTAAAATTCGGGCTGTGCCCACCAGAGTCATAAGAAGTGTGAAAAGTGTGAAGAAGCTGCGACTTGAACCCTGGATTCTTGAATCCTTCAGGAAAACCTTCTCTGAGGCACCATCTTTTCTCTCTGTTATCTGTCACAAAATAATTCTGTTCACCGATGCAACTGCCCAAATCTGGGAGCTCACTCATTCATTGCTCTACCGAAGTCCCTCTTTATACTAATTTCTGGCTAGCTGACTGATACTGACCGTCTCTGAAACTTTACTTCGCGTTCAAGTGAAATAATGTCATTTTACACATTAAAAATTAGAGTACACATGCTAAATACCAGCTTATATCTTGTCCATATAAAGAGCATCCAGTTTTACCTCAGATAACACAGCTTCCTCCCCGGCTGAGCCTGCCGGGTCCGAGCTCTGTAGCAGGAGTCTGAACTCTGTTGTACTCCCAAGGAAGTGCCAGAAATCTTCAGGCAGTTCAGCTCAATTTTAAAAACAGCTGAATGAAATACGAACATAAACAATAAATCCTTTTTTTTTCCTCCTCATTTAATTAATTTTAGGTTTCCTCTAAATTTTTAGCAGCGTACTACAGGTTTTTTTTTCACCTGATGTGGATCAGTGCCACAAGTTTTGACAGAGCAACGCTGAGGTTTTAACTACAGGGCATAGAACAAGGGGAACACATTTGGTGAGCAAGAAGGTGGTGCCTTTGGAGTGTGACAAAAAACCAAAAAATACACTTGCTACTTCTGTTGAAATGATTGTAATAGCAAAATAAAATAAAAAAAAAAAGGCCATTTCCAGTATCATCATCAAGATTCAAAGATTCATCTCAAAGTGAGCCAATTCCACATCCCCTAGCTGAGGCTAAGCAGATTCACAGACCTCAGGCAGATGTCAGTGCATTGCTTTACACTCTGTTCAGATTAGAGGTTTGCTTTATGGCTAGAAGAGGTTAAGATCTTTCACTTTTTAGTATTTTATAGAAGCTCAGACCTAGTATTCACTATGAGAAAAACACTAACAGGAGGCCAAATCCTCCTAAAGACATGGCAGTTTTAGTAGTAAGTGTTAACAGGCAACAAAAACCCCTAAGCTCTTCCTCAGTGCTTACCACAGTATTTTCAAATGTAAAAGCACAGAATTTTACCACGTAGCATTTCCATTAGTTTCTTAACATAGGGAAGAAAAGATACTTTTCTTTCTAATGACAGAGCAAGGAAATGTGATAAGCAAATGTTGCTCCCCTATTTACACCGCCAACTAAAATCCCCTTCCACTTTGAACTAAAAATTATGTTCTTCAGTCCCTGTCCTGAACTACTTTCTAAAATTGTGAGCTACTGAGCATAGTGAGTGTTGCAGATGCAAATCAGGCAAGACGAGTGTGCAGCCTACATGAAAATTTATAACAATGGTACTTCGTGGTAAAAAAAATTCAATGTCTGTAAAATATGACTGACACATTTTCCTTAAGAAATGCTAAATTAAGATCTCACTTTATGCTTGCACAGCTTGCAAATTTCAAGGTAAACCATTCTGTACACAAATCATGAATTAATGAAAATTGTGATTAAATGAGGAGGCAACAACAAAAGGAATATAAAAGTGGTTGCCTTTAAGATGAACACTACTAGAACACTGGCTCAAAACAATAATCAAAGTGCCTTCCTGTTAGCCTGTTACGGATATCTACTTCCCAAAAAAGGGTTTAAATGAAATATTTCCGTTAATCTACTCTCTACGAAAGTCCATATCATCCCCAACTTGTGGGGATGTCTGAAACACGGCTTATTAGGAAACGTAGCCTGCTTCTCTGTTTATTTTAAAAGAAACATGAAATACTAGTACAGTATGTTGTGTGTAAAGAGGCTTTATTAGAATAATCTCTCCCTAAAGATGCTTTAAGACTAACCCATCCACTGACCCATGAAGGGTAAATGCTAAATTCTTACAGTCAAATATTCATTGTAACTCTTTGAAAAAGATGGACGAGCTGTGGCTCCTCTTTAAATTACTGTGAGATGGATAAGTAGGTACTATCATCTGGAAGGTGATCACCATCACTAGAAGCATCACCTCCCAGCTGTTAAAGATGACTGAATTCTGACAAAGGAGGTTTGTTTACACAGCCATAAAGCTCTATAGTCTCTCACTCTCTCTCCCTCACTGTACGTATTTATAACACCGCTCTCATGAGAAGGTAAATTTCAGATGTTGCAAAGGCAGCTAGAGAGTAGACTTTTATTAAACCATCTGTTTTTTTATAAAGCAACATAAGCTAATAATTAATTTACAAACTGCCAAACCTTTAATCTTAAATCAGGAAAGAATTTATTAAAACAGTAACCATGCATGCTTTGCAGCATGAGGCTTTTTGAAGACCAGCTGAAGGCTAAACACAGTGAGTTTCCTTAAGCTGAGCCAGTGACAATGGTTCTGCAGCATATGGTGTCAGGGCTTGGCCCCAGCAGCACGTGGCTGAATACCTGTAGGTATCAGGGAAGATTGGTAGGAATTTTGGTCTCAGGATCCAGCCCAGGGACTTGAACTCCATAAACTGAGACTCCTCAAAACACCGGGAGCTTCACTTGAACCTGAAGGAGCTCAGAGATTAACCCTTAGCGTACTGTAACTTTGCCATAGGGGTCATCAGTGTATCGGGTACAAAACCCACCAGAACAGGAAACCACAGGGTCCAGCTCTGCTGCATTCATGCTGAGTGGGGAGCTGGGAGCCAAAAAGCTACTACCTCTCAGAAGCATAAGATCTTGGGCAAAATTAAGTGTTAGCCTCTGGCTTGCTCTACCATCTGAGCTCTAGACAGAGGCCAGATGCTGCCACTGAATTTGGCTGGAACCAAGAACCCTGTGTCAGCATGGTCTCCCCTACTCTGAAAAAATACAAAGAAACACGCCACTGCCATCGCCTTGTAAGAAGCTCAGAATAGTGCAGAGCTACTTGATGGATTTTTAACAAGTTTGTGGGTTACAGCTCATAAGCTGTGCTGGTCTGGCCTGTCACTGCATCCAGTCTTCGAGGCTGAGAACTACAGATGCTCCCCAGACCAACACCACCACTAGGTACAAAGGACCTTCCTCAGACATGGGAGAAGTAGCCCACACAAAGCACATCAAAGCAAAACCAACTCTCAGTCTCGAAGCTGGTCTAAGTCTGTCATTTCAGTAGGATTGGTACTGGGGGGTGCAGTATACATACAACTCTCCCCCTCTTGCTGCCTTGGCTACTAGGTGGCTTATCAGAGGTTAACAACCCCAAATTTCTAACTCCTGTTAACACTGCTTCAACAGGCTGTCCTGATGCCATTGACCACATTTGCCTAGTGAGGTGTCTTGCATACTGAAAAACCTGAAAACAATGCTGGTTTTGGTTTGGAGGGGTGTGTGTGTGTGTTTTTTTATTTTGTTTTGGGTTTTTTTGTTTGTTCTGTTTTTTAAGGTTTTGAGACAGATTGAAACCATACAACTACAGTACTTAAGCCTCAGAATTACAAGTTGATACCTTATTAGAAATACAGGCCAAGTCATGTTTCTACTGCAGTACACAAAAAACTATGAACTACATTAATGATAGAGAATTGCCTTTAAATGATGAGCGCATGTGGTCGTAAGTGCTAGAATGAGAATGAAGACCATTGCTGTTTGATAAAAGCATGACTGCTCCTGGTACATATCCCCAAAGCACCAAGTTCATTAACAGCATAAAGAAATAAGTAATCATAATCTACTGAGTCAGAGCAGACAACTCCCAGACACGTCACTTCTCAAGTCCTGCCTGCTCTCCGGGATGCTTGCAATAACTCCCAGAGTCACCCAAAGTGGTTTAACTCTAGTTTAATTAGAGAGCCCTCATGTAATACTAGGGGAATTGTTTGTAAAGTATGATACAGATAATAAGAGTAATTAAATCTGATGTTAATTTAACATACATAACAGGTGAAAACTTCTTCCTAATTTTCTTGGTCTTCAAGGCCTATGTGTCTAACTATATAAAGTGATGCTCAATGATGTTCTGAAGCTTAATTTTTTTAAGAAAGCTTCAAAATTTAGAAATAGAATGTGCTATAAATGGGAAAAGGATCACATTATTAAAATCTAAAATACTGGTGTAAGTCCAGAGTGACTTGGAATGAGCGTAGTACCAAGTAAATGCAAACAAAATTCAAGAAGAAGAAATTGTTTTAAAATTGTAAATACTTGTATTTCATAGCATAACCTCAGTTAGTAAGTTTACGGTTGCACTTTCAACCACAAGTCTGCTTTCCCTGTTATCATATTCTGAGTACCTGGATTTGACCTCCAAGATGTGTAACACCTTTTTTTTTTTTTTTGAACATAGGAAACCTAGAGTACACTAAATGCTTTACCCTTACCATCTCATTTTGTTCTCTCTTCCATATGACCCTTGGGTGTATAGGTTAAAACAACTCTGTTTCAACTCCTATTACAGTTAGTGCAGCTGTGAGAATCTAACAGTCAACATCTACAATATCAATAACTACTGCATTCTTAATCGGGAGGAACAAGCCAAAGGAGATAAGTAGTTGAAGAGATTAGAAGACTTCACCGTCTCCATCTTAACAAATAAAGGCAACTTTTCTCTCTCATCACAAAGTCTGAGGAGCCATGTAAACACATGCACAAGGAAAACAGTGCACTCTTCTTTAAAACATAAGCATTTGAGTTTGAAGCTGGTTTTTGGGCATGTCCTCAGAGATCAAATTTAACTTCACCCCTAGAAAATGTAATCATTTCCCTTATTCTTCTGTAAACATTGCATGATAATTACAGTTTAATAAATTTCATCATCAGTTTATACCCCAGATCTTATTTATTCACAATTTATTAAAATGGGAGGTGTTTCACAAGTAGTAAAAGGGAAACAACTCCTAAAGATATATCACTACTTTAGTTTACATTTCCCACAGCATGGCTCACCAGGTCTATAATGTATTTTTCACTCTCTAGTGTTTGCTCAAAGACTCTCAAACACAATATAAATTCCTCTGTCAAACCACACAATTATTTTTACTAATCCATTGAGAATAGCAGAAGCTGAAGTGTTTGAACTGAGGCAGCCCGGTGCAATAATCTAACAGTTCATTCAAGCAGGTGCAGGAAGTGTTATGTAAATTTCAACTAACTTCTTCTTCTATGCATGAGCACCTCACATTAGTATTCCTCAGGCATAAAATTCATTCCTTTGACAGTCACCACTAACTCGCCATAGCCAGTTATCACCAGAGTGGTATCAACCCACATGTGCTATAAATGGAACATGTTTTCCTAACTACTTTAGTTAAAAAGACAATAGACGTAAAAGACAACCCAGGTTTAATGCAGAGAAGAAATAATCAGAAGTAGCAGCGAGGTGTTCCACAGCCACCACCAGCAGAGATCCTTGGAGAGTTGGTCCTGCATTTGAAAGCTGTATATTGAAAATTTTCTTCTGAGGTAAGCTTGAAGGGCCTTCCACAAAACCTCCAAAGACCAGGAGAACTCAAAGAATATGAAGATCATAATTAAATTTTAGAAGTGACAGTGTTTTTCCTATCTCTGCTGGTTTTGGCTGGGATAGAGTTCATTTTCTTCACAGTAGCTGGTATGGGGCTGTGTTTTGGATTTGTGCTGAATATAGTGTTGATAATACAGGGAAGTTTTCGTTACTGCTGAGCAGTGCTTACACAGAGTCAAGGCCTTTTCTGCTTCTCACCCCACCCCACCAGTGAGTAGGCTGGGGGTGCACAAGAAGTTGGGAGGGGACACAGCTGGGACAGCTGACCCCAACTGACCAAAGGGATATTCCACACCATATGACGTTATGCTCAGCATATAAAGCTGGGGGAAGAAGGAGGAAGGGGAGGACGTTCGGAGTGATGGCGTTTGTCTTCCCAAGTAACCATTACAGTTGATGGAGCCCTGCTTTCCTGGAGATGGCTGAACACCTGCCTGGCGATGAGAAGCAGTGAATGAATTCCTTGTTTTGCTTTGCTTGCGTGCGTGGCTTTTGCTTTACCTATTAAACTGTCTTTATCTCAACCCATGAGTTTTCTCACTTGTGCTCTTCCAGTTCTCTCCCCCATGCCACCTGGGGGGAGTGAGCGAGCGGCTGTGTGGCGCTTAGTTGCTGGCTAGGGTTAAACCACAACACTATCCACAGTTCATTCTTATTTTAACTGAAAGTAAGCATTAGAAAGTTTTGCCAGGGTAAAAAACCATTAATTACAGAAGCTAGGAAGTCTTCACTTACACCTGTAAGACCCATTTGTTATACAAGGTCCTAACACAGACAGTGCAATGAGTCTTCACAGGCTCATAAGGCTAAGGAAGGAGGATCTGAGAAGGCAGCTTTCCCCACTGCTTGAGGTTGTGGGGAAAAAAGCCCTTCCACACATCAAACTTCATAGAATCAACCAGTATGGAGAAGTTCACAGAGCATCTTCCCCTAAATGTGGGCCACACAGGTTGTGAAAGTAGCATCATTCCCTGGCTGGAATAACCTTCACATACACCACTGCTGAGCACCACTGGTCTGAGTAGGGCAACAAAGCTTGCCCCACTAGTGTCTTACCTGCCTGCACCAGATACGTTTCACTGCAGGGCTCCTGTTAAGTTGCTTCTTGCAGAGTTACAAAGACACTTCAAAATTCAGCTCTAGATGACAGTGAGAAAACGATGGTGTCAGGGCTATGAGTGCATCAACAGGCCTTAATATCCCCAACCACCACAACCTGGGACCTCCCCCTACATGCCCTGCCCATGGGTTGTGGACTCCTGAGCATTCAACCCTTGCTTAAGTTGCATTTTAGTTGTACCAGCCTCTAGCGCTGTCTCTGGCCCTGCCTCCTGGATGAGCCTTGGCTCTACACTGTAGGTGGCTTGTCTCCTAAGCCACACTCTTGTACATATGTTGTAGCTTGTCTCTAGTCTTGTCTTTGGCCCCATTTCCATTTGTTTCTGCCTAAGCTCCCTGAGTAGGCCTTGGACCTGGTTTCAGACTCCATTGGATCCCCCCATCAGTGGGGGTCACTGTCCACTTTTGGCTCAACTTTTCTTAGGAAACAGCCAGCCTCACTGCTCCCTGACAGGACAGACACTGAGGACAGTCCTGAGACAGATCTCTAGTCCTCCCATTATTACTACCCTGTCTGCAGCAGGAAGTCTAAAACTCATCTCAATACTGTATTAAGAGCTGTACCCCACTGTTGTACTCTAACCCACCTTCCCACCATCATAGCCATCACATGCCATTACTCCTTTACAAACGCTTCCCTTCAATGTGGTTCCAAGCACGAGACCGTTCATCCACAGTAGGGGCTCTTCTCATCCAACAGACACCCAACAAGTTAGTGGAGAGACTCTTTCATTGATATCTGCACTGGATTGACCATCACCAGCAGAGTCACACCGTTGTCTGGGCTAACAAAGAGACTCACAATGCCCGCAAAGTCCAACATCTAGGGTCTAAATTGCCGCCTTACTCTCCAAAGACAACAAACAAGTAGGATAACTGCATCTACTGCACTCTACTTCCCCAAGCAGCCTCCACCACCCTAGACTCCAATGCAGCTCCTGAAGACCAAGCTACTGTTGCAACATACGCTTTTTAGCTCTTAGTTACAGGAAAGTGCAATTGGCACTGCCTGAGGCATAGAAGTTAAATCCAAACTCAGAAATACATGCTTTAAAAGGGGACATTGAAGATGAATCAGAGAAAATGTCCTGTGTTGAGTAGGATGTAACATGAAAGTATATTTGTGAACAAATATCAGTGTTTATTGTTAAGACATTTTGAACAATTTTTAATTATCTAAACCATAGTTTTTATTTCAGCTGTGAATGTAATGTACTGTATTAAACTTAACAGTAGCAAGAGCAAAGGTTTATTAGTTAGTTTACAAAATCTCACAAAACAGGTCAATAAAGAGAGGGGAATGTCAGCTAAAACTGTGACTTACAGCAATACATGATTATAAAAAATAAATGGGTTTATGGGTTTTATATTGCTGTGCTGCATTTGAGATAAAAACATAATCCCAAAGTAGAAAAGTCTTTCCTGCATTGCACCATGGGTAGATCTGTATTAAGTAGGCATAACACATTCCCGTCCTGCCGAGATAGCATTTTACACACACTGAGTTTGGGTGTAAATGACCTTAATGAGGTTAGGTAGAAATTAGGTCTTGTGTCATAGGAATATAGGCCAGATACACATGATCTTTATTCAATTAATATAAATAAATATTCCTTCTAGCAATAGGAGCTAATGCTATCCTATATAGGTAGATGAGTGAACAGGGGAGAGGAATATCACCCCACAGGTTTTCATTGGAATCCTCCACAGTCCCAATCCTCCCCAAGGAGAGAAGGATCACATCCCAAAGAACAGGATGGCTTTAAAGGTTGTAAATACTTCTTCAGCTGTACAGCCATTGTGCTTTACTAGACACACAGTCTCCAGATATGCCAAATCCTTGTATGGGTTTCATTCAGCTACCTTTCACCTCTTGCTCTCTTATCCCAGCATCTGAAGGTGCTGCTTGGTGCCCAGATCAGGGCCTGGTAGGATGATCACAACACTTCTCCTGGAGTTACTACTTATTGCCACCATCCTAGGCAAGCCTCCCTTGACTTCCCTTTACAGTTCATCATATCCATCACACAGCCTGGAGTAGGAGTTTCCATGAAGTGCAACTAAGCAAATTGAGAGGCGAGTGTTTTAGCATTTCATGTTACTGAGTTTGATTTTATTGCTTAAGATCCTATTTAAAAATTTTAAGCAATGCAGCATGGTATTGCTATGACAATTAAGATGAAATATTTTGATGGTGGTTTTTGGTCTCTGCTTTGTCTAAAATGCATGAATATTATTTCAACTAAAATTACATTGTAGAAAAATAAAGCATAGTAAACAAGCACAGTTCATGTAAACCACCACGCTTCTTGCAGCTAAAATATGCAACATTGGCAGCATGTTGTGATGTGCATCACAGAAGTCCCCTCTTTGGATAGTAGCAGTCCAGCGAAATGACCTACAAAAAATCATTCCTAAATGACTATTGATTGTTTTAGAAGCACTACATTTATAAGTTGTATTTTCCAGCAGGAAGATACATTTATATACGTTCTATCTGAATCCACTGTCATTTGTCACCCCTCATTAAACAAGCAGATTTGGCTCTTATCTGAACTTACATGACAATTCTCTCTAAGAAAAGGCAGGTTGGACTGGAAAGATTGGAGAGTTATTTCAGAACCAATATCACAGCACATGAGTAAGAAAGGCCACTGAGCATGTTCCCAGTGTCGTAATAAATCTCCTCATACATTCTATGTATTTTATGACATGCGAAGTAGTTAGACCAAATTGTCTTTCTGGAAGACTGACAAATAGCCAGTCTTTGCTGCTTCTGCCTCTATTCACAGTCGTTTGCAATTAAAGGAATAAAACAGAACAGTACTAAAAACCCCTCCTCCCTACAGCTGACTCGAGAAATATTTGAAATTAGCAATTCAAAATGCCACAAATTCCATTATCCCATTATTTTATATCAGCACCTGAGCTTCACCGCAGGTGAGAGACAGCCAGTCTCTAGGCATTCATGTGTCTCCCTCTAATTCATATTGGAACCAAAAAGACCCTCTAATCAAAAAACAATCAAAGAAATAGTTGTAACTATATTAAAGAGGCTTCGTTTTGTCTGACCAATTCTAGCTGCTACCTCTTAAGCTTTTACTTCCTCTAGACTGGCTTTTTAAAGCTGTACCCAGCGTCACTTGCTTTTACTGAATTTTAACTGACTTTATTGTAACATAATCTGAATCATTTGAGGGGGGAGGTTTCTGAAGTCACTCCTATGTTGGATTACACACCGGAAACCTGCGGACTCTTATCACATCAAACACATTCAACATGCCACCTCCAAAAAAGCACCGTTCCCATCTTATAGAAACTGTGGTATGCCTTCCCACACACACACAAAAAAAGTATAGCAGAAATGTAATATTGCCAAGTAATTCCAACATTCACTGAAATTATTCACAATTTGCAAAGTGCAAGTGACAGAACAACCTTCAATGCCTGCTATTGTACATGACTAATATCAGCAGATGTTCTTTCCTATGTTCAGAGCTGTTCAGCTTCCTCAGCAAAACTGAACAGTTCTGTACCTGTGTTTTTCAGGGATGTATGGCTTAAATTCTGGTGTTAGAGCCTGGCTTTTAGGCACCAAAGTAGGCAATGACAGAGGGATTTGAAAAACTAGCTCCTGTTGCTTTTTTACAGTTTGCTACTGTGTGTTCTTCCCGCCTCTGAGGAAAGAGCTGGTGAAAATCTTTTCAGGGGAGAGAGTGAGATATACTTAAGAAATATGGTAATGATTTAAAAAATGCAAAAATTTTATTTCACAGCCACGGGTTTCATTATTTATTTAGTAGCTAGTTCAATAATTCTACTAGGCCTGAACAACAGCTCCACTTCAAAAGAAAACCCACAAAAGCATTCACAAAACTGAGGAAGTGCAACTTTTTGTGCGCGTGCATGTGCTTGTCAGGGGCTGATATCTTGTGTTATCCAGTGTTTGTTTAGCAGAATCTTATCAATGATTTAATGAGCTGTTTGTTGGGCAAGAATTTTCTGAGAGGAGATGCCACAGTCAGAGACACAGTTTAGAAAGAAAAACATTGAATGGTAACACAAAAACATTGAATTGTATCTTCAGAAACACATTTATGCATGCTTATTCACTTCCACTTACCCATGAAAACAATGCACAGTCAACTCATGTAAACACTACCCCAGAAGCATACAGAATTACTCAAAGTGTCATTGTGCAAGAGCTTCAATAGGCACTTACTTTACATAAGTGCATGCTCCTCCCAGCCTCTTTGCATATTAGTGCAGGCTTTGGGGAAAAGATGCCTTCATGTACATTGAAAATGCACAACTAATGTCAAATTTGCCACTCCAGCTTTTTCAGGATGATTTTTAAATTAACAAAACTGCTTAGTTTTTAATATTTATGCTTTAGAAGCACTATATTCATGCACACCAGCTGCAGTCCTCCTCACAACTTTACGTATCAACTGTCTATCACATGATGCTCTCTAAAGTATCAGGTAATTCTTGCCAGAACAGCTTAGAGAGTGGTTTAGAAAGCAGCTGGGTGCACAGCACAGAGCAAATCAATATAATTACTTTAGCAAAAGCTACTACCTATCCCTGTTACTTGTAGGAGGATAGGTAGAAAAATAAAACACATCCATAATGCCTTAAACATACTGGCTTCTCTATCTTAATTTATGGGAAACAATTTTCATTTCCTGGATCCTACTGTGAATGCTTCCAATGGACTGCACAATAGCTACAGTTTAAATACTTTTTAAACAGAGACTTGTTGCTCAATGTGGGGATGCTTGGTTTGTTTGCTGGCACTGAGCATCTGCATTAGTTTCCCTGCACGTATCCCTACAACTTCTACTGTTTGGGGTCTGAGAGCAGATGGAAAACAATTTACAGACCTTTAACGGTACTTGTTACTAGTGTTTGTTTTCTGCACGTTCATGCTTGAGAAGAGGGCTGCCAGGACAACATCCCCAGGCACAGGGGAAGTAGCCTCCTAGAGCACCAAGGAAGGGACTAAGGAAGACATACAAGCAAGCTAGGACAGATTCAAGCATAGCTGAATTTAAACTGAGGGTCCTGTAACTTTGCAGTCGCTCTTCTCTCCCCTCCCCATGCACTACAGCATTTCAGGATCTGATCTTTAATGAATGTAAACACCAGGGAGCAACTTCACCAAGATAGTGATACACAGATAGCAACCATAGTCAATACGAGCCCATATGCTTCTACTGAAAGAGATGATAATGAAATAGGCCTGAGCTGGCCCCACGGACCTGGTAAAAACTTAGCAAGTAAATCCTGTCCTATTAGAAACCAAATTCTGTTCAGAATACAAGCCTTTTAGAGAGACCACTTGCACTCTCCAGTGCTACTATGGATCTTGCACAGCTACATTCATGCTGCCTTTTGGTCATAATTGCCCTTCAATCTTTGCCACTCCTTAATGTTTTGACAACGAGCATCCTGCGAAGGAAGCATCTCCCTGTCTCCCCACTCAATCTCAGAGGATGCTGGTTTTCCAATGGACAGTGTGGAGCAGAGCAGAAGTGGATGCAGAGAATCACGCTGATGTGGAAACAGCCGTAAGTTCTCCTCCAGAATAACTCAGCAGAAAGGAGCCAAATTTCTGAATATAGATAGGCCTTATGAATAAAGCAGGAAAGCCTTTTTAGTGAGAGCAAAAAATGCTTTTTATTCTCGACATAATAGTCTGGCAGTTTAAACATCTGCAGCTGTTTAAATGCACACTCACTTCTCCCTATAAGTTCTCTAGAAATACTGCACACTACATTGATGTATTATATATACAAAGGCATTTACATGTGTAGGAGAGCAAATTCCTTTGAGAAGTCACTCTGCACTGCAGCATAAATACCGTACCACTGAGGTGGAAGTTGTTCGCGTATCTTACCAGTAGGTCAGTCAGCGATTCCATCTGTCTTTTTGACAATTTGTTCACAGCTTCCCAATTCCCTTGCGGTTTCTTGTCCAGTGAAAATACTTGGAACGCACCATGATTGCAGGTTACCTTTTCTTCAGAGTTGTGCAAAGGCAAGCCGTTGAGCAGAGGGTTTTTTTTCCACGAGGCCAAACACACGTTCCTTCACAGTTTCTTCCTATCAGAGCTGATAAATTCCTGATTCAAAATTCAGAGCAGCTCCAGCCGAGTCCCTCAGCAGTGGCTCCTTTTTAAGAGGGGTTAAACAGCCTCACATCTCATTTGTTTCAATGGGAGATGAAGACGCCTGGCCCCCCTGTGTTACATGGTCCATGTATGGTTTGTATTCTGGAGCCTGTTTCAGGCACAAGATATACTGATAGCACAGTCCAGTCTTTTTATTTTTGTTGCTTAAATCACAGAAGTCAGAAATGAGGAAAACAGTTTTACTCCATCCCACCCTTCTGTGCCTCTCCCTGTCAGCTCCAACATATCCCTTGTTAGCAAAAAGAGCTGTGTAATGCCAAGACAAGAGGTGGCAAGATCCAGATGACATGAAAATAATACGTACCACAAAAGAAACCCTCAGAAAAGTTTCATTCATGACATCCAATAGAGATGCCAAAAAAAGCTTGCTAAAGCACCAGTCTTATTTTCTTCCTTGAAAAGCTAGGAGCCTGTACAAGCAAAGCGATTGCACATTTTAAACAGATTCAATATCCTTCTCAGGGCTCCACTTTACTTAGGCAGTTGAAATTGCAGAGAGCTAAATTCTGCCCTTGCTCATCTTTGGGGGGCCCACATTGAATTTGGTAAGACAGCAGATATGGCAATAAATACAGCTTTTGGCCCACCCATTTCAGTGAGGATTTTAGGCACAGCAAGCCTAGACAGACAGGCAGTTTACTTATTTTCATTTCAGTTCCTGGGCCTCTACAGCAGTGTTCGCCAACGTGGGGTGTGCACAATCCATTGAGGTGCAGGAAGAATTTTTTTTTTGTACCTCAATAAAATTTAAAGATATTTTTTAAATCATGTTTATTTCATCTTTCTCTCATCGTTTTTAATATCTATTTTTGAGTATGCTTTATGATGTACATATTACTACAGTAGTACATATATATAATTTATAAATAAATATACATATATTGCAGATGCATGCTCAAAACTTGTTACTGATAGGGGTTTACAATCAAAAAAGTTTGGTGACCACTGCTTTACAGGTGTTATTACGGTTTACTTGAGAACACTGTCACACCAAATTATTTTGCTAGGATTAATAAAATTGCTTTTCAAATGCCGTCTCTAGTAATTAGTACTTTCATCATTAACCTAAGCCTTATGAAAACAACAACCAAAAGACTGCTTCTGTGGACATGTCCCCTTCCTTCCTTTATGAATCTCCAAAACACAGAACAACCGCCCCTTAATTCGCAGAAAAGGTTATCATGGATAGCACATATAATGCCATATTATAAGTTTGCAGAATGAAAAGGGGAAGGAAGAGATTGGAAACATGCCCTCAGGCAGCACATATTATCAAAACTCTGGTTTCCAGAAGAACATAGTCCACAACAGCTGCCCACACAAAATTGAACGGGATACAAATAGGGCACAAAACACTCACATGCCAAATGAAAGATCTCATGTGATATAATTTAAATATCATCTCCAGGTAACCCTACTGGTCTTGTACTATTTTAGTCTGTACTAAGGTATGCCTACATAAGCTGGTAAAATGATTCCCTTTATATTGATATTATGCTGAATTCAGCCTCCTAAATCCTTATCCAAGCAAAACTTCTAAGGATGAAATCACCAGTGAGTGAAATCCTAATGAGTCAGAGTGGACCAGGATTTCACCCCTGGAGCTCTTGAACATCCCACTCCCAAAGGGGGAAGGGGAGGTGAATGCATTTTAAGGTTATATTAAAACAATGCCATTTAGAATAGCTCACTGTTCAAAATATTTGCTAAATAATAGAGTGTGTGTTGTTTTAAGCGAACTTCCTTTTTTCTTTAAGAAACATTTTTAATGCTTCAACAGTGTATTACTAAATAAACTGACAAAACATCTCAGAACTAACATAAACGTGCAATTTTAATGCCTTCTAATCACACAAATCAGCACAAGATTTTTGTACTTGTGCATGACCTTCTTCAAATTATCCCTCCATTTTGGCTGAATCAGAATGAGCGTGGGCTATTTGATAAAAAACACTAAGTGTGTGAAATGAGGGGCCCTCATAGCTTCTGCCAGACTCCTCTTGACAGAATGATGATAGAAGCACCACATCCCTGGGAGAGTAAATGCAAACTGACAAGAGATGAGCCTTTAGATGTTGAATATAATCTTGAATTGTGCTTGAAGTGTCTTATTATCTTGTCTTTTGATGTCTGAAGGGGTGGCTCATTGTTAGAAAAAGGAAAGCCCTTGCACATCTTTGCCATCTTTAAAAATTGTTTGGCCTTTAACAACTGCTTTTCCAACTAATGTCCATTTCTCCTGACAATAAATATGGCAGGTCGTCAGTAAGTGACAAACAATTTACTTTACATGCCAAGCTTTTATGGTTTTTGAGAGCTCATGTGGAAGCATATTTTAAAAAGCAGTAGGAAATTAGCACCATTACAAATGTTAAGATGGCTGCGTGTGTGTAGTTTACTGTGTGGTTATTCATTACTGCTATGTTTCTGTTTTAAAGTCCTGTCTTTCCTGTATTCAGACTGCTGTTAAAGTTCTTTATTTATCATTGACTAAAAATAGTCAATGAAAAATAAAGAGCAAGAAGCAATTTTCTTCTGCTCTAAAAAAAGCACTATTATAGATACAGTACGTGGGTAATGCATAAAATCATATTTATTAATCATAAAAAATCAATATCAGTAGTGGTATGGCACAGTTTACCTGTATTGCAGACCCTCACAATCACATCACTGTTTTTTCCACCTTCAACCATCTTGACTTTTTTTTTCCCCCCAAACTTAAAAGTTTAATGACGAATCAGATCAATATGATTCCTTAGCAACTAAATCACAGGCGCACTAGTTTTTCCTGTCACAGCACCAGTTTTGCGAAAGCAGTCAAGTTCTTTTTTCAGGTCTCCGTCACTCTGAGAATCCATAAGAATTCTCAAATGGATCATAAACTGTTACAGGGTTCAGGTTATTGTATCATTATAAAAACGTATTGATACAGTACAGATGACAAGACATGCTGCTCTTGTGCTAGTCTATTACAACCATCTGAATACCATAAGAAATATCAGATATAAACAAAATAAAACAGTCAGCAGTAAGCTGTCTTTTAGGGAACCCATTTTTTTTTTTTAACTGTTTTAACCTCGTTTGAAACACAGCAGTTACATGAACCCACAGAAAAGGGAATAAAAAAACCAGAAGAATGGGTTATTAAAAATAAATAACCAAAAACCTGACCATAGCCTAAAGATTTTTTTTTTAATCGCTGCAAGAAAGGGCCTGATTCTGCTCCTTCTGATAAGCATGAATGTTTTGCTCCTGAGTTTTCAGACAGAGCATAAAACAAAACCCTCCCTCCACCCCTCCATCTCCTTTCCAGTACAGCCCCAGACAGCCCCACTGCTGCTGCTAGAAGGACGTGCCATGTGCTGTAACACACCAAAAGCCCACCAGCCTTTACACCAGGCGGGGGTCTGCCGCCACATGCAAGCTTGAAATACGGAAAGTGCTATTCAGAATACATCAGCCATCATTTTACACAAATGAGATAACGGCGATGTGAGAAAGGCTCAGCCCCCAAACTCAATCCCTTTGAGGTCCAGGGTCACAAGCTGGAGTCCCGCAAATCCAAAGTTGCTCATTGACTAGGACATCTCATCTGAGTAAACCTTTGCATCATCTGGTCCCTCTTTTATTCATTGCCTCATAAAAGCAAAGAGATGTGGGGGCTGGGGGAGAGTGAGCAGCACCAGCTGATTGAAAGATTTTTTTTTTTTTTTTTGGTCAGCAACGGTTATGAGAAGGTTCACTGTGCTGTATCCATGCAGTTAAAATAAGGAGACTCTGAAAGCAATGCATCAAATCCCAGCAACAAGCCACACAAGAGTTTCCTTCACACTCTTCATACCAGGGAAAAAACCCACAACAACTCAAACGACTTATGCAGATGCTTTTCTTGCTGGATATTATCATTAAATTTACTGTGCTTATGACAGTAAAGTATATTCAATTAGTAGAAAAAATATTTTTAAAATATTTTCATTTTCTGCTTTCTTCCAGTTGTAAATTTCATTTTTCCTTTGGAGAGATTTGTGACTTGCAGTCCCAGATATTTATGATTTCAGGCAAGGAAGCACAAGAAAGGAGGAGAAATATCAAGCCTGTACATTTACAATCACCTTTGAGCTCATATATATCTGTCTAATTTCCCTCCCCATCTTAATCACTGCTGGTTTTTCTAGTCAAGTGTTTGTTTCAGTAATAACTACCATTTATGGTCCTTAATTATTTTTGAATACCTAATTATGATAATCCGCTCAACCTGTCCCATAAACATCCCCTAAGAACTTCTCCACCTTTATGGAAGCTTTACATAGATTCCGACACCGACACACCGTCTCTGCCCTGCAGCAGGTCAGATGCTGTTCCTGCCACAGCTACTGCCTGTTTCCTCACAGCAAAACAGCAGAGGTGGAGTCACAGAGCCTTTGCAATACGTACGCATACCTGCACGGCCTAACAGAAACCCACAGTAACCCTGGGACTGGTTCAATAAGTCATCTTTTGTTAAGTATGAAGGCAGCATAATCATAGAGTGGTTGCTCCTTCCTGTCAGCGTGTTTGCTTAGCTGGTTGTAGCTCCAGAACATAGGAAGCTGTAGAGCAGTGACCACATTAGAGAGGTGGAGGCCACGGACTGTACTGATAGGACGAATACCCTGTTGAAATCTATGGTCTTCCTGCGTACGTGATGGACGGTCAGCTAAGACCCGTCAGAATCTGGCCTCATGTTTATTCAAATCGCTGAGCAAACATGACATCTCTACACCGTGTGAATAAATCCTAATTGTATGCAAAAGAAAATACAAAAACTGCCCCATATTGTATTTGCTCAAGAGATTACACTGAATTCAAATGATCTTTCTTCCTTTCCAGTTAATACTGTGCTATCTCAAGTAATAATTACACATACTTAATAGTACAATATATTAAAATATGCCTTAAGGTATATTTACTGAAAAGCAATTCTGGCTTCTTGATTAAACACAGGTTTTAGATCATCCTCTTCAAGGAACAAACCCCTCCAAACGCTAAGCTTCAAACAAAGCGTGGAAACCTAAAGCAGACCTCGACAGCACGGAGGCAAAACGCACTTGAGTAGACCTGAGCACCATCTGCCCATGCACAGCTGTATACGCTTCCAGCTGTGCGCACACACCAAAGGGCAGGTGAGGGGAACGGCTCCAAACCTGGATGTAAGGAAGGAGAGGGGCAGAAAGGAAAGGTGGCACTGTTGTTTTTACTGACCCTCGGCTTTACAAGCCTTGGTGTTTGTGATGAGAATAACAGGCTAGGCTGTGTGTCCGGTGTGGTCTGGGAGAGGACTTCCTTTATCTTCTGCTGGAAGGCAACTGACTGCTAATAATTCTTTATTCAACAACTTAAAAACAAGATTTAAAAAAGCGGGACTATGTCAGATAGGAGACTGAGCTCGAAAATGAAAATGACTTAATAGAATCTCTAATGGTCAAACCGTACAACCACCATCTGAACTGAAAAGCACAAAGATGTTTTTAAAAGCTAGTATTAATGCGCTTCTATAAACTCCATGCTACTTTTGAAAGAAGTAATCTAATGATAGATTGCTCTAGTGAATACTGTTCTTAATATAGGAAAATCTTTATTTCTTATTGGTGTAACAGTCAAGTCTTCAGAGTAACCTGGAATTGTTTTAGGACTCTGATTTTTTTTTTTAATTGCATTAAAATAATTCACATCATATTCCAGTCACACTGGCTGATAACTTTTTTTTATATGTGTATTTTTTTTAACTTTTGTAATCACTTTCAAGTGGTGTGATTGCTCTGTTTTCTGAAACGTAACATTTTCCTTAAGACAACTTCAAACTGTTCAGGAATTAAAATGATGGTTTACCTTTCTGAAAAGAAAGGACATCTGATAAGAAAAACAAAACTCCCACTCTCCCAACAACTCTTCTTGCATAGTCTAAAATAAAAACAGAAATCCAAACTACTTTTAGGAATAGACAAGCAGTAGTTTAGTGTTAAACAAACATGTTTTAGAGTGGCAGGGTTGTGCATTGATTTAGTATATGTAGATATCCATGGAATATCTAGAGAACGAACCCAATTTTCAGTCCCTCTGAAAACAGCAGGTTTTATTTAGCCAGACGGGATGCGGTACTGTTCTTCTCTAGATGACCTCTGCTTTCAAAGTAAAAGGGCTTAGTCCTGCTTCCGAGAGCATCAAAGCAGTATCACAACATAAAGCAGGACATGTCACAATACAAATCTTCCTTTGTTTCACACTAGTATTGATTTTGATTTTTATATGGTGGAAAAAGATAAAAATGAGACTTTACGCTAACAAATATCAAACCATTTCCATGACAAAATAATATTCCTGTTGAAACCCACAAATTATGACACATTTATTATCATTCTGCTTTTGCCCCTGTTCAGCATTAATTTTATCATTTACTTGTCATTTTAATGTAACTTGTACCACTGAGCTCATCAGAAATGATTTTGTAACTAGCAAAATAATGTTATTTTGGTAGTACTAATGGTAGTAGTAGTGGAAGTCATATAAAAAGTCAGAAAATAAACCATTAATGGAAGAAACATTAATATACTGAATACACAATTAAATCAAAGTATAAAAAGCCATAAAGCTGATCTTCCCATCCTCTGACCATCTCTCCCCCAAAAAAAGGGCCACAGGTGATGGATGCAACAGAAGAAACAGCTTAGCAAGGAAAAAGAATTAAAACAAAGAAGAACCCACAAATGTCAGAGAGAACAAAACCTAGGAAGACAACACAACAAGGAAAACCAAGCGCTACATAGGATATTAAAGAGCAAAATGATCCACAGGAGAATGGCAACTGTTACTATGAGCTTCCTACAGATACCTCTTCCTTTGGATATTTTTTAAAAATTTATTAACCTGACAGCAGGAAACTTTATACAGATTGCCCCCTGACAGGGTGCCAGCTTGGTATAAGCACTTGCTATCTCTTTGTTTAGCATAAGGAAATCAAGAGAGGTGTTAAGTGGTGCCATGTGCACATTTGGGAAAATCTAACTTTGCCTCCGTCTGCCTCACCCGCACATTTCCACGGAGAACTTGCTTAACCATGTGAAGTCAAACAGAAACATCCAATTCGCCTTCCTTCTCTTTTCTACGTTTGCTTCCTTTTTAATGTGCAAGCGTCTGATCTATTATTAATCTCAAAACACAAACCGGCAAGGATCTCAATCAAAGAAAGTAACGGTTCTTTCACAAATTACCTGTTTACTGTCTAGTAGCCAGCAAGTCTCCTTTGAAACAGCCAGCCATTTATGTTGTTTTTAAACAAGTTTGTTGTTATTTTTATAACTTCAAAGACAGGGAGAAGAAAGATTAACTAATTAAAAATAAACTATTTGTCATTCAGTCATACCAATTACATACTAGGATTTCATTCTTTTTTTCCTTCCCTCCCTAATGTTAGTTATTCTGCATATAAATACAGAAAATCAGATTTCAAGCCTCATTTAAGAAACAGATAACATACACTTATCTCAAAAAAATTTAGCAAAGAAGTAATTAGTAATTCATGAGAACAAACAGAATTGTCTTTAAAAAAACCACAATTAACTTTCTCCATACTCAAAACAGCTTTTGTTGTTTGTTTGCTTTTTTTAAATAAGCTGTCTTTGTCACAATTGAGGCACAGCAATAAGAGACTGATTTATTTCCATACAAGCAGGGGAATTTATAAGTAGGGCTGCAATATTTGCCCTTCATCAGCCCAATATTGCTTTCATCAAAGGTTAAAGGAGTAAGACTCCAGTCTCCTCACAGTTGGAATATACGTGCTAGCATCAGTACCACCACTGCCTGAGCTACCTGCAATACCTAAGCACAGCAGGAACGCTGAGCTAAGGATGGATTTTCTATCTTACCATTGCATCGCGTTTTGTGTTTAAATAGTCATAACATCTTTTTAGGCTTTAATGGGCATTTACTCCCCATTCACAAGTGCATCCCCCACTGACTTCGGTAAGAACTCCGCCAAGGAATCAGACAATAACATTATTCAGAGTGGTTATTCAAGTCCCTAACTGTTTGCAAACACCTATTTTAAAATGCTCATGTCAAATATATCCTTCAGAAATAACAATCAATCACATAGCCAGATCTTCAGCTTCTTTGAAGACTTATTCATTAATTGAGCAAGACACCACTACATTTTAGAAAATGGATTTACAAGCCTGTATAATGACCTGGTTCTGTAAACACGCCACCCATTAACGTTCCTCATTGACACAGTCTCTGTAATGAAATAGTGCTCCTAATCCACAGATTACTTGCTTTAATAAAAGTATCACACATTCAAGCACTAGCAGGATCGGTCCTATGGCCCTTACGGATGGCATGGATAACCGATAGTGTCTCAGAACAAAGCATCCACAATGTGGAAATTACTGAATAAAATTATGTGAAGAGACAGGAATCTTTATATGCAGATTAAACATATTTCAAATGTTTGCTGCATCTAAAAGAAGGCTCTGATTTTAATATTGAGACCATTTGGGCCACGAACTTCCCTATCAGAACCAAAACATTCACTAGAGCTTTAAAATGCAGCAAAAGCGACAAACACACATCGCTTTCTTTCACTGAAATTACCAAACCTTACCAAAGTGTTCCTGATGGGCAGAGATCTTATAGGCCTTTAAAATTTGAGGCTATAACTAAAACACAGAGAATCATCCTTAAATACACTGGTGAAAGGAAAGCTCTTAGTCTGAAGGCCTTTTTTCCCCCCACAGGCTAGATACGCTGTTAATGACGATAATGTGAGCTTCCTCACAGCAACCTAGCAATGACCTCTGCTCTGACCTGCAGAGACCACTGTCTCAAGAGGTAAAAGACAATTTAGTCCTTTATCCTTTGTAACTGAAATGACTCGAGTGCCATAAATTCTAATCAAGGCAACTCCGATTTAAAAAAAAAGAAAAAAAATAACAACAAAAAAATTGGATAATGTATGTTTCCTTAAAGAGCAATACAAGGGATCTACTAGCAAAACACAATCAGCTAGAAACAACTTCTGTCCTGTTCCGCTACAGCATATACGTGTATGCTTATATAGAAAGATGCATGCAGTTCTGAAACATGGGCAACAATATGGGAAAGGAAAACAAAATCCCAAAGCCAATGCAGGGGTTTGAAAATAAACCCTTGTTTATGGAAATGTGTGCAGATTCATTTAACTTGCATATCCCCACTCTGTATTTCAAGCATACACAGCATCATGAAAAAAGCAAAAAACTGGTCATGAACCAAATGAAACCACAGTCTTCGGATCCAGCACAGGAAACCCAAGATTTAATTTCACTGGAACAAAACCTTGCCAGCAAAAAAAACGTTTGCAGTCAATTTTTTGCTGTCCTGCAATTATTAAATAGGAAACACTTGTGCTCCACAATTATAGGCTTGGTCTTGCACTCACTATATACTTACAGCTTTATTTATTTCAGTAAGTTTGATGCACGGAACTACAGGCTTGATCTCAAAGAGCAACTTTTTATAATACAGTAAAATTACCTTAACATGCAAGTGCATTCCCAGCTTTCTTTTTACCATCATCTAATTATGTCACAAATTACCTTCAATTAAGGATGAATTAAGGACTGGATCTAACTCCAGGAAAGCCAGCTTCAGTCCACAGGGGCTTTTGGTGCTTGGACTAGCCACTTCTTTCCTGGGATTCTTACTGTATAGAGAATTTTATTCACGACATATCCCTGGTGTCTATACCAACTTTTGAATCTCAACAGTTATAATATTACACAGCTAAATTGAAGGGGTTTTTTTCTTACTAAGATTTTTTCAGACCAATACTTCATAACTTATTGTAAACTTGTTTAAAGATACTGTATAAAATGGGAACTAGGATTAATTAATTTAGGATCAAATCCCAGTGTGTTTATTCAAGTGAAGCTACTACTTAGCATTAACAAAAGCTTTCTCTAATAAGAGCTGTGGCATTTGGTCTGGGTTACTATTTTGAAGCATATTGCAGAGTAAGACAAGTTGATCTGAAAATTACACCGCCAGGAATGTCAACAGCCAGACTCAGTTTCTCTGTTTCTTAATTACATCATATGATTAAAATAGGAGATACTGCTTCACAAATATTTTAAAGAGTAAATAATACACCACAAGATCTCTTGCAAAGCAACTTCACCTCATACCGCCCAGCAAAACTGGGATTTCTGTAAGCGAAACACGGTAGCTGTGCTAACTTCACACTTCAAAACTGTACTTCTGAGCTAATGCATTTCAGGATAGAGTCCTTTCCCAATATTTTGCACTTCAGAAAGTATTTTTCACCATGTTTTTTACTCCCTTCTTGTTTTACATGATTTCAGTATCAAAAGTCTTTTGCACGCAGGTATACAGATTGCAAAAAGTCTACTGGTATAAACGCACAAGCAAAGGATTACAGATGCAAACCCCCAGACTACAGGACAGCCTTTTCTTTCAAAAAAAAACCCCAAACCAACAAAACCAACAAACACCAACCACCACCGCCAAGAGAAAGCAAGCAGACAAACAACAAGCAAGCACAACCCCTCTAATCACAGCTGCTCCTGTCATCACTCACAGGTAACAACTGCACTGCAGTGACAAAGTGCATCTTCCCAGACACCTGTGCACCAGTTTCAGGTGGGAGCTATTTCAGATCGTCAGAAACTTATGCCAGCTTGTGCTGGTATTTCTGAGACCCAAGGAGCTGCAGCATTCACCTGCTTTGTCACTTAAGAGAAACAAAAGTTGACTTCCTATCTTCCTAAGTCAAAAATAAGTATAATTAATTGCACTCCTGCCCTTTCCTCACCTGCAGCAGGGACTGTTGTTGAAGAGGTGCCATTTTTATGATTGTGCTATCTGCTACCAAAACAAAAAATGAATACCCACTGTTTCTATGGTATGCAGTGAAATACCAAAAGAAGGAAGTTTGAGAAAAAGGAGGTGGATTTTAGGAAAAGGTACAGGTGAGCAATGCAGGTCCTTGCAGAAATAAACCCATCCATCAAAAGAAGCTAAGCAGAATGTGTCCGGTGAGAAAGAAGTAAGTTCTTCGCACCTAATCATTCAACTCTGTTCATCTGTATGAAAATAAGACTCATGAAATATTGCTAACATCAACAAGACACTCAAATGCTGGTCATTCATTCCAACTAAATCAGTACATGATTTTCACAGATTTCTCAAAAAACACGAAAGCAGCAGGGTACAAAAACTTTGTTCTCTATGGACCTGTCTCCTCCCCATGAGTTTCTAAAACGCTCCTCCCTCTCCTGCTTAACAGGTTTTGGGCAATTTTTCACACAGCATGTATTAAATGTTATATTGTAAAAAGAAAATTATTATCTCTGATCACATGAAAGAAAGTTGGAGGAGAAAATAGTCAATCTCTATGCCATCACATGTCAATTAAGTCCACAAATAATTTAATTTCAGAGACTGCAAAGAAAGACCCAAAGTATGCATTCCTAACATGCTATTCATAACATTAGACAAAGAGAAACAGCTATAGAATAATGCTCCATATTTATGTATCAAAGCTTTAAACAAAACAAACACTTAGCTATTTTAAATGTTTACTGCAAATCTATCTTAAGGGATGCATTCGTGACATAAAGGCTCATCATCTTTATTTTAAATTTGCTCATTTTGGTCCTCAGATGTATCAAAATAGCCCCACTGTCTTTTCTTTTATGTTCTCAAAGTTACTAAAATTAACGGACAAGGACTGCTGCTAAAAGATCTGTAGCATCTGTCATAATTGTAACAGAACCTCAATAAATGGTACATAAGTTCATACTGAGGCAGTTGAACTATTTCACCTACTTTTGTTTACTTGGGAACATCTTTTTAGCAGTATAGCAATCAGGCTAGCAAACATCTTACACTCACCGATAGAAACAGCACAATATATTAATTTGTAGCTTTTTCATTAGTGCTTTTAGGGACATAAATTATATTTGCAGTTCAGAAGATGACAAGATATTGTTGCACATCATTTCTATATCCCACACGGCAACTCTAATCAAAGTGTCTGCGTGTATTTCACTATCACTGTAGAGCATCCAAATGACAATGGCTCAAAAAATACCCTGCCTTCTATTACAAGACTTGCCTTATCTAAAAACAAACAGACAATTCACTACCCTCAAATTAAAAGTCCATTTTTTGTTTTGTATATGCCTTGCTATATTTAATAGATGCACCCTAAACATTTGAGCAAATAAAATACATAAACACAGCTGAAGGTGTTTATACTACTCTAGACAACTAATAGCCCTCTGTATTTTAGACATTACAATTCTTTCCTGGATGAAATGGACTAAAACAATTATTATATGCTTTTTGAACATTCAACTGCTAATGGAAATTATGCTTTCCATGGAAACAAAGATTACTCAGAGGTTGCTTAAAAATGGATGTGATATTCAGTAATGGTCATTACTGGGATCCAGAAGTTAAATTTTAGGATTTTTTAATTATTATTATTTTCCCATATCTGTAGTGAAGTTGTTAGTAAAACATTTTGTGCTATATCTTTTAGTAAGGGGTAAAGAACATTTTGAAAGAAAATTGCATGTATTATTTTGTTTAAAAAAATCTTGCAGCTCCTACTGTGGCTGGAATACTGAAATCTGAACACTGCTACAGATTTCCTTACAGATTATGAAATCAAAACTTGAACCTTAGAAAATGGGCTCTGACCCTCTCTCCCTTAAAGCTGCATTCCCTTTAAACAAGACCTTTTTCCCTTCAACTTCCACCTATAGGATCATGTAAAATAAGGAAATGCTCCGTTTCTATTCAGGTTTGTCTCAAGTCACAAATGGAAATAATTAAAAGGAACTCCTTCAGGAGAGCAGTCCCTCTAAACCCAAAATGTCACTATGTACCATATAGTGCTGCTCCAGTTCAGACATCTATCAACATCTATCACTCAAGCACGCGCCTCAACAGCTCTGCTCCCTTCTCTGATTAGAGATCAGAGTTGCTTGAGTTGGCTTACAGGGTGTCATCCGTTTGAATGACAGATGTCTGTGTTGGAGTGCCACTCTTGCTGCTTTTGTTTTGACTGTGAAAGGTTACACTTATCTGGCACAATTTAGACTATTTAAAAATAAATAAAAATTCAGAAGGTAATTTCTCTTTGCACAGACTTTAGGAGAAATATTTCATTTATAATTTAAATTCCAAAAACATTAGCTCCATGTGCAGTACCCTTGGTAGCCTTTGTTTACTCAGTACAGAGTGTTTTCTATGGGAATGTTTCAGCTCTTCAGCCAGCTTTATCTTCACCATATAAAATGATAACTTTTCAGTTTAATCCAGCCTTAGAAAAAGCTGGTAGCATATGAGATACATCAGCACCTAATGCAATAAATGTTAATGAACTACTCCAAGAAAATTATCCCCCCCTCTTTTTTTTTTTTTTTACATTAGAGACCATGGATCAAAAGAAAACATAAAATGTCTGCAACTTGCATAAAATAACTTCGTTGTTGACGAAAGTTTTCAGGACTGACGCTGTCATTCTGGTAACCAGTTGCAATGGGAGCAGAGGGGCTGTACGCCTGCACGCTCCAAGCTACTCCTTCATACTTACAGGAAAATTGAGCGAACAAAAAAAAAAAAAAAAAAAAAAAAAAAAAGAAAAAGAGAACGGGGGGAGATTGCTCTTCCGGACAACATGGTAGCAATGAAATGAAATACCTAGACAGACTTACCGAAGAGCTTGCTGGGAGTGTCCTCGCTGTCATTTGATTCCACAGGCGCAAGCAGGGGCTCATTCAGCTCGTTGTCTGAAGTAGCTGCCTTGTCCTCACCTCTCAACTCTGCATTCATTTCACTCCGCAGTGACAGCAAGGGCTTACTGACTTGTCCAGCTATCATTGGATCCTAGGATGGGGGGGAAAAAAGAATGAGGGGGAAAAAAAAGTGGCAGCTTTGGTGTGCGTATACTCTCTCTTCCACTCCCTCTCTCTCTCTCACACACACACACTCACTCTCTCTCTCTCTCTTATCTCTGGCTGCTCCTGCTGTTATTGCTGGCTGCAGTCAAGTGAAGAGCTATTACAGATCCAATGAGTTTTCCATTACTCCCCACCCTATTAAAGCTCAACTAGCATGTGAGAGATTCAGGATGCTTTGGAGAAAAACTTCTATGAAAGCAGCATAACCAACACAGCTTTAATTGTGGCATGTGGGTTTTTTTGTGTGTATGTTTTTACACCTCACCCTGTCCTTAACGTAGTAAGAAAAGAAATTCCTGTATGCTCCAACGCCACGGAAGAGGAGCGCCCTGTGAGCGCTCCACAGTGATTTAAAGAGGCATCCTCAGCTGTACAGCATTAACAAAATCAAATACACAGTTCCTAGCATCCCAGCGTTTCTATGAAAATACACAGCAGCAAATAGCCATTTCATTACATTCATTCAACAGAGATACAGATTTCTTCTAACTATTCCTGTCTTTGGGATACTATGCTCCAAAAGTCCATAAACACACACAAACACGCATTTTCCTTTTGAAAATAAAAAACACATAAACCATTTTTTAAAAGATAAAATTAGGGAAGATACTTACACAAACAGTTTGCAATTATTCTTGTGTTTGCGACATTATATCCCCCGTAAAACATTACATATATATATATATACACACATTTAAATTTTTTCTCGATGATTTGGATCTGTTTTATCTTCTGCTCATTGAGGACATTTGGGGGTCAGGCATTATTTCCAAGCACACTCTATTATTCCGTTTGCAAACTAATAGGCATAATATCATGACAGCATGGAAACCAGAGTTTAAAAAAAACCTAAAAAAAGGAAAGGTACAAGTGACCTTGTTGCGCTCTCTGGCAGCTATTTATTGCAAAGTTCATGCCTAAATGGTTCTTATGCAGAGAACAGGTGACCAGCGAGCAAGTAGGTTGGTTAGCATGTTCCCTCTGTCCCGTCCTCACATTGGTCGATGTTTGCCTATGGGTTTTTTAATGTATTCATGTCTGAAAAGTGAATTTGATATGACACATGATAATCTATGAAAATGTTAATCAATACAAATAGTTTAAGCTGTCATCAAATGCACTTCTTTAGTCAATACTCATATTGCTGAAAACAATGTCACTGTCACCAGGGCTTAATTTGCACAGCACTTAAATATTGGACTCTGTGCATCAATGCACTCCTCTTCAAATACTGTAGGTAAACACATTTTCTCCCTATTTAAGGCTGAAGCACTCAGCACGCATTTAGCTGAGCCGAATCCTCCCTTTTGAATACCTTGATAGGTCCACTGGAGGGCAAAATTAATACTTAATTGAATCTCACAGTCATCAAAATAATCAATACTTTTTTATTATTTATTCTTTACAGTCTGTTGACTGTTTCAAACCTCTGAGGGAATGGTGGAAAGGATTCATGGCTTTGAAACACTGTCATTTAACAAGGTAATTTTCAGTGGGGCATTAGGGGTTGTGAAACATATAATAAAACAAAAATGGTGGCTTATAATAGGAAGAAAGAAAAGAATTATATTTCTGCCATCTAACAAAACAGGATAAATAAAAAAGCAAGTGCGAGAGGGAGAGGGAGAAAGGAGGGGGGAGAGGGAGAGAAAGACTGGCTTTTGAAGGGTTTTATCATATCAAGAGCAGAGCTGAGCTTTCATAATGCTGACATTTCTCATCCTGACAATCCTAAACAAGTGGAAAGGATGAGATCGCAGATATCATCTTTCATCACATTCCCCAGCTTAAGAACCAACATGACAGCTTCTCTCCCCTTTACACTGTTAATTACTAAATAAAATACTGCTCTCTGTCAGCATTAGATTATTGCAGATAGCAACCACAAACATTACTCCATTGTTTTGTTTTGCCCCCCTTTTTTTTTTAAACCAGTGATACCTACCTTGAACTCTTCAGAAAATAAATTAGGCTTGTGTCTACATATTGTAATATATGAAAGATAATCAATTTAATCAATGTGGTCAATCCATGTTATTGTCAGGCTAAATTGCTGATGATTTATTAACATTTCATTTACCGTATTTATTAGCCAGCAACAATCTGAACATTTCTTAGATGTTTCTGGGGAGGAAACAGAAGTTAACAGATTTCTTTTGCAGATGCTGTAAAAAAACCTGACTTGTTTTGCCTCATATTCATATTGCATTATGGACAGTCATTTACCGAGGCAAAAATTTTGTTTGTTTGCTTTCATAGACTAAATAATGTATTTTAGCAGATTTTGCAGCTAAAGGTCACTGTGAACACAAACAGCATTGTTTCAAAGTCTGGGCTGCTGCCCTCAGTTTCAGCTGTTCAAAACTAACATCAAGAGTGGTTCCGTAACAAATGTGAATCAAGACAAAATTTGACCCTTTTCATCAAAGTATTTTGGGGAGGGAACTAATCCTGTCCACAGAGTTACACTGCTAATCTGAGAACTAACAGCAATTTAATGGAAGATGCTGAATCAGTAGGATTCTAGATTAAAGTCTCAGCTGCCAAATTTTGAAGTTGAATATATGAAAAATGGGAGGAAAAATAATGTAGGAAATGTGACAGCACTGGGAGAAACCTCAGCCCTTAGATGTTAGTGAATTCCCAGCAACTTCAACGGGGCCAAGATTTTACCTGTTATGTACATCAATAATTCGGCCTCATCTGGAGTACTCTGTTCATTTCTGGCTAGCCCATCTAAGAAAGATAGATCAGAAAGAGATGTGCAGTAAGAATGATAAAGAGATTGAAAGGATTGGGAATGTTTACAGAAAAAAGTGAATAAGAACAAGCATGATCAAAGTATACAAAATAATAAATGGCACGGAGAAAACGTAGATCAGGAACTATTCACCCTACCTCATCTGAGGAGAAAAGGGGACTCCGCTGAAATGGAAAAGTCATAAATCTAATAATAATAAAAGATACTTTTCCAAACAGTAAGCGGTAAAAACCTGTGGAACTCATTGCTGCAAGATATCACTGAGACCTGCACCACGGTAAGCATCAACATAGTTGCTCGCATGGCTGGGCAGACTCCTAGCAGTGAATTTAAAACAGTTTTGCAAACACAGAGCCAAGGACTACAAAAACTGAAATAATATAAACTGCTGCCCCTTCCCTCAGACGGTACCAGAACCTGTAGTTAACCTCCAGGGTAGCTCTCTCTGTCAGGTGGTGAATGAATGCCAACTTTCTCTATAAGCAGATGGATTAGATACTGTCTAAAATTCTAGTCTACATGAAGACTAAATAAATAACATAAATGATGGGTTGAGGGAAGGTTTGTTTCCTTCAAAGACATACTTTTAAAAAATGGACATTTTTTAACTTCAGGTTGTCTCCAGGCCTTCAATTGCTTTCCGTACTTAAAAATGTGTCTCTTCTGCAGTGGATTATGCGTGATTAAAAACTATTATTTTTACAAAAAGCGTAATAAATTCTAATTCCAGTGCGCAGCAAATGGCCTAGTCTGCAGAATCCCTTGGGGAACGGAGGGGTTGTTCCTATATTTCCCAATGGCCTCCCTAAAAAAACTCTGGAGTAGTTGCTATGCCATCTGCAGGCACAGCAGCCTTCTCCGTCTCCTCTGTCCACCTGCAAAGTCCAGCCCAGAGGGGACCCACGGCATTGGAGAGGATGAATCAAGACAAGGAATTGCGTGCGCGTCTTCTACGGATAGTCCCATCAGGATCTGTTCTCCTCCCTGCCCTGGATGTCTGTGGGCTTGGCACTCACCATTTGCTTTTTGGGAAGGTGTTAAAGGTCAGGTTACAGTTTGCAGTGTAACACTGGATCTTCCATTGACCAACAGCCACACAGAAGTTTTAGCTTTTCATATACAAAACTGAAAAGTCTAAGAATGCATAAAAAAACAGCAAGATGAACTTTGTAAAAAGGGTTTATATGCTTTAAATAAGAAGCAAGGGTACATAAAAGGGATATCACGGTTCAGAATTTCAGATGGCGCTATAACCATAAGAGCAAAGTTCTAGTTATGTGAGAACTAAGGAATTACAATCCCCCTATTCAAAATATACATGTATATACCACACACATAATGACAAATTTTACACGCATCTCTTGCAGATACTCATAGAACTTGTCATCTATTTCTTGTCCAACTAACACTAGTCTTTCCAGACTTGCCTGTTTCTATGAGATCTCACTGACAGTTTTGTGCGGCGAGTGGTCCTCCCTGCTGTGTGTCTCCCTTAAGGGTGGCTTAAAGCTCCTGTAATTCAGTTGCAATACCTGCTACACCTCTGTTCAGCTCTACCGCTCCCCGACGACTTAAACAAGCTGTTGGGCTTAATTTAATCGTAAAAATCATGTGGATTTGCAAATGCAAATCACAGTTCTGGTTACACACCCTCTTTTAAAAGCCAAAACCTTTACCTTCTTCTTAACTGCAGCACTGTACGAAGTACAGGAGAACATTTATCACTGTGTTAAAAGCTTTGCCTCTGCACTTTAAGCTAAGCAAAACTATTTAGTAATCAAAGACAGCTTTTAAAGGAAACTATATGGTTTTTGTGTGAAACATGCCCTAGGCAGAAGTCTAAAAATGGGAGAACAAACTACTTTTATGCTTAATGTAGGACGTGGGTGATGATAGGGCTTTATAAAGGCTTCATGCACTAGTTTAGCCACCAGTCTAAATTTTGTACTTTCTGCACCATAAACATTGTTGGTCTGAATTTAATTAATTAGGAGAAAAAGTAAGATCCTTTGTTTCACTTTTTATTTTGCTCTTAGTTTGAAATTACTTTGCACAGACTTTATTTCTCTTGCTTAGAACTACTTGAAATTAATTTTCTGATTTTTTTCAAAATATGAAATAAATCATGCCTCCCCTCTAGGATTCTGATCTTGCACAGACTTCTGTTTGGGACATACACAATGCCTATGTTTGAGCAAACACTCCAATTATACTACCTATAAACATAAAATTTACACTGTTCATACATTATTCCAATGACTACAGCAGCTTCTTAAAATTTTTAATCAAGACAGAGCACCATCATAACCTTTGATAAAGCTATTCTAAGACGTAACTTAGCTTATAGTTTTTGAGTAAGGAATACATTAGAAAGATTCTACTGGGGGGAAAGGATTTTATTTATTTTGGGTCAAGTACCAGTGAAATTTAGGATTACGTTCCTCTTAGGAACTAGCCCTTCTTCCTTCATCTTATTGCTTCTAGAGGTATTCAATTTTTTTCCATAAATAATGATTCCTCTTGGACAACCTTCTTTGATTCTTTCTTCTTTAAACATTGTTTTATCTGATGTCACTAATGTGCTGATATTTCCACCCCAATCTATCCATAGTCTGGTTTATGCAAACTACCTTGAATCAACCTTTTGTCCCCTGCTAGCCTCTGACCATTGCTACCTGCTGGCTGTCACTTCCCCAGAAAAAGTTACAGAGAAAAATCTCATTTTCTTCACAGCCATCCTGTACCACCATCCTTAAATGGATGTTTCTATAAGCAAAACAAACAAGACTGCTGATATATGATCATTGATCTCCCTTCACTACTTTGATCTTGTACTTCTATTTACTGCATTACATGTTTACTTATATTACCTATATTACTCATATTTAACTTACTAAAATCTTCAGTATTACCTCTCCTTCCTCTTACAGCAAAAAGCTGATATATCCCGAGCTCTTCTCACCAATATGAATATTATCACCAAAACAGTCTCCACTTTTCTTCAGCTAGAATGGTATTTATTCTCCTCATGAAAATCTCTGCAGCAGAAAAGATAGTTCTTTTCTTCTCCCTTTTTTCTCAATACTAGTGTGACTTTGGACATTGTATTTTTCCAGTGATAACTCATCTAGTGTCCAGGTTGCAGTTAAAAAGGAGCATTTTCTAGTTAAAAATAACGTAGCTAACTAACTAACCAGTGCCTAATTATAGTCATGTTATTAATAGTACTGAACTTTAATTAACAATTTAATTTGGAAAGTTAGAGAGACTATCACTGCCCATGGTGCTTTCTTTCATCTAAATATTCTTCTCAGGTTAGGCAGTAATGCTAGGATGGTCTCCTTCATTTATTTACTTAATATTAAGTCCTCTGGAAATTGAAATGGTCAGTGCTGGTTAGTATAACAGCTTCTGTCAGAAAAAGGGGTTTTCAGAAACTCATGGAGGTTTTAATTGTAGCTTTAGGAATCTTAAAGTTGAATGAAACTTTTTTTTTGAAACTAAGTTTTATGTGGCAATGTCCCTTGAATTGCTGTGTTTTGAGATTGAGATACTACAACGTGTTTTCAAATCACACAAAAAAACCCCTCACTAAACATATTTTCCCCCCCACTGAACTATTTTCCCTAATGAAAATGTTTCACGTATTTCTTACACCTATTGAGAGCAAGCTGAAAGGTTCACAAGAGAAGTCCTAGTCAATTTGCTATTCAGGTTGCTCTGCAACATGCTGACTAGAGGCTGCAGGATGGGAATATGCACACAGCAGCTGCACAGTAGTAAATGGCTAGGTCACCATTTATTTTATAATCAGCTTGGGTTTATTGCTCTAAATGTACCCCAGCAGTCATGCTGCATGCTTCAAACAGGAAAGAAAGGCAAAGGATGTTGGTTTCACTACAGAAAAAGTGAGGAACAATTATATCATTGTAGAGGACTGCTGCATCTCTGGTACAGAAAAGCCATTTCTGGAACTGGCTGGAAAGAAAGATTTGCACATATGAATCCAGACTTTGTGTTTTTCCTGACCTACATGACACTTGGGAATCACTAATGCCAGAGTACACACCGCATAGAAGCTTTACTCTAAATGTTGCTTTCAACTCTTGGAGTTGACCTTAATGCTTCTGATCCAATTATGAATCTAAGAATCATTCTGCTCTTCTTGTTGCAAACCATTTCATCTTTAGTATTCTACTACATACAGGGTGAAACTATATAAAACTTTCATCTATTAATTAGGATAACAAGACTTGTAATTTTGGCCTTGGCCTGATTATAGCGGTTACCCATTTAAATGACATTCTGGCTTACTGGAAAGGAGCTTGTTCATCTGTGGACATGTAGCAGAAGTTTGTATGCATCAGAGGTCAAGAGCCAGAGAAGCTACTGTTCTGGGAAGCTACCATGCTCCTCAAACCACGATAGATAATAGCGCACAGCCACCAGGAGAAATAACAAGTCTTGAGAGTGGTGAGAGAAAGCAGCCTCCTTCTAGTTAAAGATTCTTGCAGCCACACAAAAGCCGACCCCATTTTTGAGAAACCAGAAGATCAGGCCCTACAGATCGTGACAGGACAAAGGTGGAACGGGCAGGAACATTTCTGACTGGGGCCAACATGGTGGAGTAAGCCTTCAAGAGACTTTCCCACTCATTTCATAGAATCATTTCGGTTGGAAAGGACCTTTAAGATCACCGAATCAAGAGATTTCCTACTCTTCTGCCATCTGGTCTCCCTAAAGAAGGAGATGATGTAGGAGAGCAATTAAATCTGAAATTAGAAGATGGTTCCTATCAGGAGTAAGACTTTGACACATTTTCTTTTATAGGAGTACTGGATGATTCCCACTGCTCTGTCAGTTTTATTCTGCAGGGAGCCATGTCAAACATAAGAAACCATCCAGAAAATTATAAGCCTGTAAGAATAACTAGGATTTTCTAAAACTTGTATACTGTGGGGCCAACTTACCAGAAGACTTGAAAAAATCTCCCTTATGAAGAGGAAGACATTGTCTTCCATTCAAAAATAAAGTTAAACATTTCTATAAAGGTATTCATCACTCTTAGGGGAAAAAATACCATTCTACCCTAATGTAATAAAGACATATTGTAGTTGTCTAAAGGATCTTTGCTATCAAAACAAAAACTTCTCATTCACCCTGAAAATTATTTCACATTGGGTTGTTTTGAGATTTCCTTTTATCTACTCTATACATAGAATGAAATAGCAACAATGCCCATCTATTGAAGAAACTGAAAGCTCCACACTGACCACCTAATGAAGACACAATCCAGTTTACCAAATCATTGCACTATCTTCAAGAGTGCTCTTTCATGAGCCTGCCAGTTCCATAACTTGCCTTTTTTTTTTTAATATATATTTGCTCAATTTCTATTTTGAAGGGGCCTTAAGCACAAGGCTTCTCTTTTCCAGACAATCTTGCTACATATGTTAAAAGATCCTTCTAGAACCTACAGCATCCCCTTATGAACATAATCCTGCTCTCCATGAGGGAGAACAGGCCATAAATGGCCTCTTTGGAACTAAGAAATGCAATAAAATACTCCATGGGATATTCTGAGTTAGTCTTTCCTAGGTGAAAGATTGCTTATCAGGATTTCCACCACAAAGCATTCAAATTATATTAATTTGGCCTAATCAGAATTTAAATATGGTATTACATACAGTTTCTCTATATTTTCATTTGTCAATCTTTGTCTACCATGCACGCACCAGAAACGACTTTGGGGGAAGAAATGTCAAAGCCAGAATTCAGTTAAAAATGCTTTCTTTTAGAAATCAGCACATCCAGAACCACACCAAAACCAAACTTAGAATAACTTTTGAATGTTGATCATGTTTGAGAAAGAAACTTGACTAGGCAGCATAGAAGGGACTCACAGCAATTGAAAGAGACTCTCTTCTTCTCTTAGTTAAACAAAAACTTGATTTTACATAACATGTCAGGTTTTGCAAGTTGTAAAACAAAAAAAACCCATTAACTTGAATTTTTGAAAATCAGAGCATGGGTTAAACAGTAACCTAGCTCAGCAGTTAATTCAATTACTTGCATTTGATCTAGGAAAACCCAAATCAGGATCTGTCTGTAGCTGGCCGTGGACTTGGCCATATCAGGAAATTCACTTTCTGTTTCGGGATGGGTCTTCCCTGGCTCTCACCAGAAATTCCATCAAAGACACACAAAGTAACACCTTCAAAAGAAAATTTGTTGAAACAGGGGCATATCAGTTTTAGTGCAATGAAGCAACCTTTCTAGTGAAAACTTTTTTTCCTGAAGATTTTTTAAATAGTTCTATTCTAATTCCAGTTTCATCCAACTCTTGGTTTGAATGCCACTTTTTTAAAAACAGTTACAATCTATAATACAATACACAGTCACAACCTAGACCGGTTTGGAAATTGGGTATATATTTTTTGTGAACCTTTCAAAATCCTTTATAAATAAGGGCATAATACTTAAACAGAAAACACACCGGGCGAGTCAGGATTTCAGCAGAATATAACAATCAAAAATTGCTGGAAAATCTGCATTTAAATCTCAAATTGTTCTTTGTCAGCTTGAAGCAAGTGAGAAGGTCTGCCTTGAATTCTTCTTACTAAACAAAACTGAAGGCTTCCAAAAATCTGAATCCAAACTTAGGACAGCTCAGCCTTGGTTTTATATTACGTGATTAACAAGGTAGTCAGCTCTTATGGGTGCTTCTTCATGGTGCTTGCCTTAATACAGCATACTTGAATTCTAGTGACAAGTATGGGATATTACTTCTCTCACGGCATTTCTACTGATACCATACCTTCTAGGGGTGGACCCTCAGATTTCCTTTTATCTACTCTATACATAGAATGAAATAGCAATAATGCCCATCTATTGAAGAAACTGAAAGCTTCACCTGAACTGAGCCTCACAGACTAAAATGTTCTTTTCTTTTTCCAGACACTATGAGATTCACTGCCATAAAACGTGCAGCTCCCAGGTTAAGAGTAAGAATCCCAAATAGTTTTCCTATGGTTCCCCTACGTTGAGCTCATCTGACAACAAAACCTGCTGTTATAACTGCTAAACATACTTAATAATGCCACAAATATTGCAGATCAATAATGTTATGCTTTTTATATTTTCCAAGCCTTTCCCATTGATAAATGAGTGCAATTTTTTAATCATTACAGAGGATGTTCAGGGTTACTTTTCTTCATACCGGGTCTTCATCAACACCTGGGTACCACATCTTTCTTTTCACATTGTAGATCACAACATATTAATTTCTAACAAAATGTATTCCAAATTCAACATGCCTTTGTTAACTATCACACAGCTTCACACTTAGAATGCAATTTGCATAAGGACTTGGTTTTCTTTAAGAACTCGAAGCCCAAAGGGTGCTTTGCCTTTTTGTCAATGGCCTTAATCTGCTGGCAGCTGCAGGTATACTGACAAACTCCCAATATACTTACAAACGCCCAATGTTTCATTCATTATGCTAGGGTAGGATATGTCACGCATCACACACAGTAACGGTATTATGTGTTGGACATATAGGAGGATCACTTCAATTCAGAGCAGTGTAACAGCAGCTTTTCTGTTCAACATCTTGCAACAGGAAAACAGCATAACACTTACTGATCATTTTAGCAGCAATTACAGTAACTGGATTATCAATAAACAATGAATGAAGCATTTCTCAGATCTGCTAGTATTTTCCTACATGCACAATTCTACTTTTTATTAGATACTATTTGGTTTGTGTTTGTGTTTTGGCTTGGGTTTTTGGTTTGTTTTGTTTTTTTTTTTGTTGTTGTTTTTAATTTAAAAAGTTGCCATGCAATCATTTGCCATTGGCTCCCTACTGTTTCTTAAGGAAACTCCTTCTAAACAAACAATATTTTAGGGCAGAAAACCTGATCAGAGAGTAAAACAAAACATGCAACTACAGCAACACTTTGTTGCTTGCACCTGTTATTTGCAAACTGGCCAACATCACTGGGCTGCTCAGTTTCACCCTTGAGCGGTAACTATCCCTGCTCTGCTTAGAGAGCAGTCACAAGTGCCATTGATTCCCTTCTGCTTCAACAGCAGAAAAATCTTTCCAAAGATCCTGCTATTGTTTATCCATACATATATAATGTATGTACATATATGTGTGTATATATTACATATATAAAAAAGTTTTTAGCAGTCCTGATCCTCTTCCCAATGAAGCCATTTGGATTGCTGCCATCTACTTCATCAGGGACAAACACATACTCAATTCTCTGCATGAAAAATCACTGAGATCTATGCAAGGGCCCTGATCTTCTTGTCACTGTAATCGATAACAAAACTTCAACAGGTAGTTCTAAATGTATTTTAGTTGTTTATGTTGACCTATGCTTTTTTGAAACAATCTCATAATATTGTTGGTCTCAAATTACTTTCCAACCTGTTACAAACTTTATGTTATTTTTTAAAAAACAATTAATAAATGTAGTTTTTGAACATAAGAGTTTCTTTCAAATGGTTAATATTATTTAGAGACATGGCATAATTTGCAGATTTTTTTGCAATATGTAGTATTACACAAAGTATGCACAACCCATGCACAAATATGCATACCTTTACAAAATCTGTTTTGGAAACATTAGCATACCAAAAATGAATATAAAAATAGCCATTAATAACTTCAGAGTGATAAAAAAAATTACAATAATAAAGCCGTAAAATGCAGAATATAAGAGTTTTGATCACAATCTCGCATTATTTGTTCATTATAAGTTATTTTCATGCATCATTCTAACTGGAAATTAATAGTGTGTGTTTAGCATATATATATATATTTGGAAAAAGCATATTTGGTTTTTACTTGCAAGAAAAAGCTAATTCCTATGTCCATATTTATCATTAGTTTTCTGAACCTAGAAGCTACGTGTGTTTACAGTTTGTATATGCAAAGGCAAAGAGCCACTTGGGTTTCCTGCAGCAAACTTGAGTATACTAGTACAGCTGTGAGAGCAAACCAGTATTCAGACCACCTTCACCCTCCCCATTAGTCCTCTTTTAATGAAAAATAGCCTTTTCTTTGTGGGAGAGGAAGTTTGCCACCAGGCAGTTAGAATAGGAGGGCTGGCACCTTGGAGGCTCAGTTTTGCCACTGAACCTCTATGCATTGCTGGCCAAATCACCTAATCTCTATAGTCTGTTTAACTGATTTGCAAAAGAGAGCAGGGCAAAAGTGTCTGTTTTGACTTTTAAGCATTCCTGTGAAAATGTGCAAAGTAATCTACCCTATCTCCACAGAGCCTCTACTGAACTCTTTCTTGATCTAGGCTTTTCTAGAGTTTAATAATATCTAACTTAAAGTTTCATAAAAACCCACTTTCCTCAAACAATACTTAGCAAATTTTAATGATATTTACTGTTAGGACACTTTCGACTGTATTTAAGTGTCCCATTCTTAATTTTATCCCATTACTTCCATTTATTCCTTTTTTTAACCTACTCCTTTGATGATTTACCTGCTTCCGATATCCATAGATATCCATTTTCTCATGTGTTGAGCAAATAATCAAGCCATGCATACTTAACCAATTTAATCCTTACATCAACAAAAATCCGTCTCTCCTATTTCTTAACCTGGTGGCACTTCTGATCCATTTCACAGAGCTGCTGCAGGTCTTGGTTGCGCCTGGGAAACCCAACACTGGGGCAACTTCAAAAGGTCTTCTAGGAGCAAAAGATGCTTTTTCCTTGCTGCCTTGCTACTCACTGGTACAATGCGTGCCCTCTGTCCTCCCAGCCTGAAGATCTCAAGAAGAATTAGGAAAACAGATCTTCATTACAGAAAAGGAAGACAGGAAAGTAAAGCCCTGTAGAACAGGAGTGGAGCAGAGCTCGTCTCTGCTGCTATCAGGCCCCATCCTTGTTCCTTTTCTTCCATAGCCGGAGCTAGCACTGCTATTTCCTCAGTAATATTCCCTTTCCAAGCAGTTATTAATGTGACGTTCAAAACAACTCTCCTTAAAATCCAAGTAGATGGTTCTTAGTCCCTAACCTACTGAGATTTTCTTCCAGCACATTTATTCCTGGTGTAAGTGGTTACAGCAGTTGCTCCCTCCTGAGGATTTGCATTGTTGTGGTGAGTTGACCCCAGCCAGCAGTCAAGCACCCACACAGCTGCTCACTTGCTCCCCTCTCCCACGGGATGGGGAGAAAACAGAAGGAAGAAGAGAAGACTTGTGGATCAATATAAAGACAGTTTGACATGGGAAGCATAAGATGCATGTGCAAGCAAAACAAAATACGGAATTTTTTCCACTACTTCCCATTGGCATGCAGATGTCTGGCCAATTCCAGGACAGCAGGGCCTCAGTATGCGTAACAGCTACGTAGGAAGACAAACACCACAACCACAAACATCCGCATTTCCTCCTGCCTTCCCCCAGCTGTTAATGCTGAACAGTACATCATATGGTATGGAATATCCCTTTGGTCAGTTGGGGTCAGCTGTCCCGGCTGTGTCCTCTCCCAACTTTTTGCCCACCTCTGGTACAGACACTGTGCAAGCACTGCTCTGCGATAGCCAAAACACTGGTGTGTTATCAGCACGGTTTTAGTCACAAATCCAAAACACAGCACCATACGGGCTGCTATGAAGCAAGTTACCTCCAGCCAGCCAGCCCCAGTACAACGATTCAGATCTACAGTTTAGGAAAATGAGTGGAGCACCCACATGTCTGTGACGTTCCTTGAGCTCCCTTTTCGCACAGCCAGGCAGCCCTGCTCAGCTCACAGACCTGATGGTCCCAGTTCGTGTGCTTCCTCTGGAGCCAAACATGGGCTCACCTGATGCCAACCTAACACACTAGCCTGTAGAGTACTGAACAGAAGTCTTGGCATAATGAAAGCATAAGCAAAGAGACTTAGGCAAATAAGTAAAACTGGCTACCTTTGGAGTGAGTAAAACCAGTGACTTAAACCATCCCCTTTTTTGCTTGTTTGCATTTTAGACCAAATTATTATTCATAGATTTAAATCAACTTTCTCATTTACTTTTACCCACATTTACTTCATCCATTTATTTCTTGGATTATTTAAGTATTTCTCAGCACTATAGTATCTGAATGCTTAATCGCATCCTTTAATCTCTGTGTTTCCACACAGGCTAGAGTGTCCTCAGAATTCATGTGCATATTAAAATGTTCTCTTTGGCCATAGAATCAAGTTGGTGGGGAATTACTTCAATGTGACACCTATGTAAGCTTACCATCATGCCTTCATGTTAAATATTGTAAGTCAATGAAATTATATTGTAGCCATTGACAACACATACAATTTTGCCTGTTTGATATCCCATTACTGCAATAGCAGCCACAATGGTTTTGGAAAAAGCTCTTTTCCCATAAGAACGTGCTACCATTTTTGCGCTCACAAGTAGGGCATATTCGTAGGGAGCACAATAATGCCACTTAAGTGACTATCACAAAGTATTTGCTTGTTTCCAAGAGAATGTAAAGTAGTACACCCACATGCCTATATACAGAATTAGTAAAAGATGACCAACAGCTCCTACACAGAATCAAATAACTCGCACAAACAATTGATTCACCTGTGCAGTCAAAACAGCAGAAGTATTAAATATTTTCAGACTAGATACTTAGCTAGGACATGGGATCAGTTGTGTAGCACCAGGATATGCACACAGATCTTCCCTATTTGTATGTAAAACTCTAGCAGAAAAGAGAAACTGTAACCTCTACATAAGTAATGCTATTTGTGCAGTTCTTCCAGCAGTTCCCAAACTTCCCTCTTCTGCTCATCTTTCAGCTTCAAATCCTAACATACACAACCAAATTTCTGTTGGGCTCAAAAACTGCCTCTTCATGTGGGAAGCCTAGAAACTCACAAGCCTTGAACTCTGAAGGGAATACACTTCAAGGGAAAAAAAAAAAAAAAGAGAGAAAAGAAAAGAGTAATGCCAGTTTTAGAGGACTATGAGGATTAAGCACAGAATATCACTTTCATTATATTCTAAGGCCAAGTGTTGTATGGAACAGAAGTTAATAAAATAAGGAGAAATTCTAAATCCACAATAATCAAAAAAAGCTGGACTGCTTTTCAGTTTTCTAGGATCATATATTAAATGCGAAGAAACATTGAATTCCGTTCCATGTATTAGTTAAAGAAAAGCTACTGAGGGGCTATGCTATAACCCACTTAGATTAATCAGCAACCCTCCAGGGATCGGGGTGTGTTAACATGAATTGCATGCTTAAGTAGCAATTGCCTGGACTTTATCACATCAAAATCTGCCTTATCTAGTAGTTTAAAGCCTTTATGATCTTAGAAGTCTCACATGGCCACATGCACAATCCTGTACTCAGAGAACCCTTCCCAACTCTACATCACTCCCGAGCCTGATTCCAGCAGAGCAACTGAGAATAAGTAGTAATAGGAGGAGAAGGACAGGCAATCTAACAGTACAAACAGTTGATCAAATTACTGGCCTTGTTTTCTGAAGACTTCTAGCTGCAGACTTCCACTATTTTTTATTCTGTTTTTACAGACATCAGGAAAGAAGAAAAAGTGAATGAACGTGCACTTATGATGACAAATTGTTAAATGAAAATTCTTTAATTTCCACCTCTCTCCCTCACAACAACTAACACAGGTAAGGTAATGCTTTCAAAAGTACCTAGACACACAGTTCCTATGATATCAAAGTGATTTAGAAGACCACAAAGAAGATGCATGACACTGAGAAGTGACAATGCAAATGAACACTTACACTGGGCTTCAAACCACAGTTTTTAGTGAACTCAACATGTAACCACCCCACCCCACCCCCATCCCCCCGCCCCGTGCAGTCACTCCCATCTATAGGATTTCTTTCTCCTAGATGACCTAGTGTCTGTACATATCTTTAAGGGTCTTTAATGAAAAGATGACAACATGCTGAAAAGCACTACAAGAAGCCCAACCAGGTATGTTAAATTTATTGTGACAGAGGAACTGAACTGCTGTGATGAAAACAAAGCCTTGTTTATGCTGTGGTTAAATTATGGCTTTAAGATATGTTAGTCATTTATCTATTTCTGAAGAGTATGAACTGGTCCTTCAAGCATGTAACCCTGCACTAAGTATACATACTGGAATCAGTGGGACCACTTATGTGATCAGATTTTGTGAGGCTGGAGTGCAGCAGTTGGGGCAAATTGCTCAAAGTAACCACAGAGCGAAGTAGGAGGAAAAGGATGAAAATGACATTGAAATGCATATAATGGGCATTATGAGTGGGGAAAAAAACCCAGAAAAGCCAGTGCTTGGACTACAACCTTGTCCTGAAAAGACAAGTAGAAAAAGCTCTTCAGTTTGTGATATTTGAAGTTCTACTGGACATAGGAATGCGTAATACAGGAGTGCACAATCATGCACAGTTATGGTGTCTTCTAAGCTACATCACCAAAGGTCTTTCACCTCGAACTTGCTGCGAGTCAAAGAAATACTTTTTGCACTATTACCCAGTGAAAAAATTTAAAACACTGCACTGACAATGAAAGTAAAAATGAGAGAACATGACAATGAAAATAAAAATCAGAGAACATACGGTTTTGTGCTTATTTTCTCCCCAAAAGTCTTTCCCAAGTTTGCCGGGTTTCCCTCTAAATGCTGTCTCTACAGACCCAGCCTAGGATCTCACTATCAAAGTGGGTTCCCTCCTGCCTCGTATACCATATTAACATCATTAATAAGTTATGACCTCAGTAACACCTATTTTAATCCTATTGCCTTCACTAGGGTTCTGCAAGTGTAATTTAGCACTTCATTTAAGGTAATGAAATTGCAAAGGCAGTCTAGAAAGTGGAGCACAGTTTATAACACTGCTGATGACAATGCACAGCAGAGTCCCTTTTAGTCTCCCAGCTGGTGTCACAGATACAACAGTAGTAAAATCTGATTTTGCTTAGTATGCCTGTTCCACATATGTTTACACTGATATGATACTTTTAACAAAGAACTATAATGTGCATAGATGTTATTTAGAAAACAATCTCACTTTAACTATGAACATGACAATTATATAATTTCACATCAAAGTCCTATTTTTGGCTCCCTGTACTGCTTCAAATCCCATTGCTTTGGCTTGCAACATTTATTTGCAAGGAAAAAAAAAAAAAAGCCAGGTACATTCTGAAGACCAAAGAGAAAAACTTGGGGAAAATTTGTCAGACAATTCCTATTTGCAGCTCACAGGGGCAGGGGGGAGAAGTATATGCTCTGAAATTTTTCACTTATGACTAATGTGCCTCTGGTTTCCTCATAGCTCAAGAAAACTTATTACCAACGCCAAATATCCTTATATAATGTGAAAATATTTAAAATGTTAGAGCTTAAGTCTACTGAAAGAAATAAGCTGTGAGTAAGTCACGTTATAACTGAGTATAGCTAGTCTGTGTGAGAAAAGTACCTACTTTCTCAACAATTTTTGGGGAGGACTCAGATCAGGTACTGTAATAACACCCAATTAAAAAGAAAAAAAAAAAACCCAAGCAGCTCCTCAAAATGCTGAACAGCTATAACTGATGATTCAGTTGGAGGAAGGGACAAAACCTTGAAAACAAGGCAGCTCAAAAGGAAGTTTTCTGTAGGTCTTCATCTGTGCATGGAGACTCCAGCCTTGAGGCTTCACTTCTTGTGCCAAATTTTGAGAGCTCAAGGTAAAGGCAAACCATACCAGGGGTGTGGGTGAAGATTAGGCAAATTTACCAGACATGTACTTCCTAAGAGAATGCTGGAGGAGTTCCGACTCGTTCACAGTGACCGTACTGCCATCCAGAGGTAGGCTGCAGCTCAAGAGCAAGCAAAGTCATCTTGAATTGGCACGGAGCAAAGACCTCCCTTCAGCCCACATGGCAGACTCCAGTTTTCAAGAAGCCGTACAACTGATGGGGCAGTTTAGTTCTGCAAGGGCATGAGGTTTATTTACTGTTCGCGCCATTGCCAAGCATGGATCTGTTGCAGAATAGCCTCCAAGCAGGTTCTTCTGGTTTAGTACCAGCAGTCTCATTTTTCAGGACAGTTAAATGCATGTACACAAAGCTTTGTGGGCACAAAGTATTGTTGGTCTAAGTTGGTCTAAAAAAAAAAAAAAAAAAAAAAAAAAAAAAAAAAAAAAAAAAAAAAAAAAAAAAAAAAAAAAAAAAAAAAAAAAAAAACCAACAGCATGGGAATAAGAAATGGGAGGGCTTTTACAAAAATGTTCAGAACAGTCCAAGATTTATTTTTGGACAGTAACCTGAAGAAACATGGAGGTCTTACTGAGTCTAACCAAGAGATCTGGTTGATGGAGAACTCCCTAGGAAGTGGTACTGGCATTCATACATTTCCTTTCCAGGCTTCTGTAGTGAACACTTCCGTTTATAAGAGGAAGGCAAAAGATGGAGGACAGACTCCCTGTCTTTTTACTTCATTCAACAAGTCAAAGGAACGCAGAGATAAAATGTGAGAGATCATTTAGACCATAGGAGGAGGTGGGAATAAGGCAGGATAAGGAAAGTGAGCTGCCTATCAGCTGGTGACTGTGATCCAAAGCCTGATCTATAAAATTACATTCTGTGGTTGCACCTGGCACCAGTAAGTGAGGGGTGGCTAAGTAGCTTATTTATCTAAATGAATACAAGCGCATTCTTACCTCTTGACCTAGACTGAGAATAAACTGTCATTGCAATAAACATATAGTGTTGAAATATGCAGTAATGTATCTTACAGTTTAATATTAACAATTAAAAAATGCAAAGTTATTTAAGTATTTTCCTACCTTCTTAATAAAGAATTTTGCATGCTTGGAATTCTTAAAACTGAAACATTGATTTTAGGTTTAATTTACAAGGTAAAAGGGGAAGAATATTTGTCTGATGAAATAAACAGCACAAGTCACAGAAGACATTCCCACTCCATGTGGTGCATTAAGTTGCAATCATCTTATTCTGTAGAATGGAGGCTTGACATAAGATATCTATACTACTACCAATAGTTTATAGACTCTTAGCATAAGAGGTGTATCAAATTGCTTGGATAGATATAGCAAAGGGCATTGAAGTAATGACTTGGAATCCAAACACGATTACACACATATAGAATTACATCCTTGCCTTGGAAAGAAATCTTTTGTCTCCACACTATCCGCAGCCAATGCCACTGAAGACTCTGGAGAGATGGAGAAAGAACTCACTCTGGATGAGGACAATCAATCAAAATCTTCTCTGGAACCAGAACTGCTGTTATAACAGATCAATAAATGCTACCTGTTGATCTACAACAGTAGAATCATGAAGGCGTCTACTCAAAATGATACATAGATGCGTATTAACCACTGCATGTGTGTGTGTTTATTTAAATATTAATTCTAAGTAAACTTCAGAGATTTGTTTTTATTAATGCATGCACATACATAAGCTGACATTGACCAAGACCCTCTTACTGCTCTATCAGCCTGAAATTCTGCAAGAGGAAGAAACAGAGAAGTCAAATATTAATGGAAAGTGGGATTTTCCTTGCAAAGCCTCAATAAATATGTCAGTCGGGGGAAAAAATAGGTCAAAAATAGAAAGCTTATATCTCCGATATCAAAGAAAAGAATGTTTGTGTCAAATCTCTTGGAGAAATTGCCATGAATGGTTCATCTGTGTGAAAATATGATCCTTGTAATGCTGCTAAGATCAGTGAGACCTAGGATAATATGTTGAATAAGAGCTGGTTGCAGAAGTTAAAAATGTCCATGGGAAGCTTTAATTTACGTGTCTGTTTTCCCAGTATTTTAAAATGGGTAGGAGAGGAAAGTGTAAAAAATGGCTTTTCAGGATGGTTCATTAATTAGTATAAAAAGGAATGCATATTAAGTGTAAATATTAAGGTGAAGTCCTTAGAAATGACATTCAACGTTTTCCCAGTGTGCAAAATTTTTCATTTGAACTCATCTGTTTCCTCAGTTTTGGATCATTTGTACTTCTTTTCCCTGTGGCCCATACGCTCCTGCTGTTGTATACACAGTTCATCTTCCACCTTTCCTAAAACACTTAGAAAGATAAAGTACAATGAAGTGTACAGTACCTTTAAACCAGAGAATCAGAAAAACACCTTTGTATTAGCCTCATATGCGAGGTCTGCTCAGGGAAGCGTGCACTAATTCAGCACCTAATTCTGCAGCAATCCTCGCACAGAAACCCAGTTGCCGCTGCTCTGGATTCTGCAAGCAGATATTTCACCATAAATCTCAAAAAACTTTTTCATGAGTGGAGACTTGGGAACTTGACCCTGTTGGGGTTGGCTGTAACAACCAGCAGATCTCTCTGGGGAGGCCAAAAGAGGTTGCGTATGTTTAACTCAAAGAAAGTACCTTAAAGGGCAGCAGTCATTGCGTCTACAGCAAAACACATAATTTAACTCTCAGTGACTCTTCAGTGAGAATCATGCCAGGCCTGCTGTCCCCAAAAGACAGACACCTCAATATTGGCTAAAAAAAAAGTTAGTTGTGCTACAAATTGACAACAACTGAATTTGTATGTGCCATGGTTTATCACCTTCCTATGTTTGCAGCCAAAGAGAAGGAAAGAGAAATACTGATAACCAAGGTGTGTCCAGAGAAGTGTTACAGATGTTGCGGTATTTTCTCTCCCCACCCTCCTTTTCTGTATCACCTTCTGATTTATTTTAGGTTTCACAGAGAATCTGGTGGCTTATTGTGCTATTGTTTGAGTTTTATATAATCTACCTGCAATTGCTTACTCTTTCCATTATCTGCCGGAGACCTGTTTTACAATGGAACGTGGTTACCGCAATGGGCTTTTATTGCCAATATCTTCATATACAAAATTCAACTAATACATTTCCTTCTATGCTTTATCAAAAAGGCTTAGCTGGAAAATGTTTAACACATCCTAAGAATGCAACACTAAGGACCATTAGGAGAGGATGTTGAAGTGAAGAATGTTTTTCTTTTTTCCTTTTAATGAGAATAATATAAACTGAAGTGTTCTTACTCAGGGCATACATGAAAACACAAATAAATCATTTCAGGTGAGCATAAATTCTGCTTGAATTGTAAATGACCCTGCTAACAGATATTAGATTGAGGCAGAAGCTTAAGTTCTCTTCTGTACACCTACTCTTCTTTGGGGCATTTTTCAGATTCTGGCAAACCAATTTAGACTTGAGCTGTAGAAAATCTATGATTTCTAACGCTCTTCTCACAAATCTTCAATTACTCTATTTTTAAGATGTTTAAATGAAAAAGACTGTCAAGGCCTTGGCTTGTTTCTTTGTTTTGGAATTGTTTTGTACCTGTGTTGAGGGGATAATTTGATTTTATTTGCTGTCATCAAAAAGGCCATTTTTAATAATAGATTGAAAAACACAGGGGGCTGGGTTTGCTGCTTCCCCTTTTCCTCCCTCATAGCCTCTGGTGGACATTTACTTAGGCAGTGACGTAGGATAAACAGTCCTTCAGACTGAATACTTAAATTTGTGAAATGGAAGCTCAGAAAACGCAGGATGCAATCTACTGAAAGAGGATTGTTGGGGAGGGAGGGTGTTAGCTGTTTTCCTTTTACTTTTTAAAAACAACCAATCACATCATTGAAATCCCAGATTTGAGTGGCTTTCTCATTCACAAAGTACAGCCCAATAGCTGACTTGCTTTGAAATTGAAAACGGTGTCAGGACCTATGTCTGTTAGGGCAGTGTAAATTCGGAACAACTCCATCAACTGCAAAGCAGTTATAATCATATATATCGTGATTAGAAATTGGCCTATAACATGCTTTAATTTCTTAACCATTTCACAACAGAGGTAAATCTCCTCCATATCAGTCAATTATTTGCTGTTGCCAGTGTTACAGCTATGTCAGACTCACTGATCACATTCTTCCTGATTGCTTCCCTCATCCTAGAGAGATAACTGTACACAATAAAGGCAAAACAACAGATGATCTTTCAGCTGCCTGAAAACTTCAAGGAGAAAATTATCAAAGCAATTCTGTCCCAAGTATCCACTTGCTACTCAAAAGAAAGAAGCTTCTTAACCAAAGGCACGTAAGAATTTGTTTTAATCCATGGAAATGTGAATCGTTTCCAAAGAAATTGAGGAATTGGCTATAATGATTATAGAGGACTAAGAAATTAATAGGAGAAAGTATATTTTATAGAACAGTTAAATCCCACATGATCTTTAACCAAATGATTCAGTCATTCTCTAACCATATTTTAAGGGTTATCTAAATGCCAGGCAATTACAACTCTACAGAAACAGAATAAAAACTCGGTGTAATTAACATTCAAAGTAGCTGCTAATTTGTCCATTTATTTGCAGCTCATGCAACTTCATAATAGAGTTTGCCAGACTAACCTGTTTAGATATACACCCCTTGTGCCAACAGAGTTATTAAAACAAACAATACATTTACAGTGCATCTTTCTCTCAATCTGCTAAAGCTGAGCAAAACCACATTTGAAGCTCTGAGACTCACACCCAGCAGTGTCCACTTTAAATAGAAAAATCTCATTGATTGCATGAAACTCAGGTCTCATTTTTGTCCATCGATTCCCCTGGTGACCTTCTGCAGCATCAAAGCCCAGAGCGAACCCAATCTGACCCCGACTTTATGTGCATTATTATATTGAGAGACAGGAGCTACTTACAGTCCATGCCATTGTCTCCGTAGATATGTAATAAAGTATTCTAGAACTGCTCCGGCAGAGAACACTTCATGCACTCGGCATTTCCTTTTCTCTGTCTGTCTCTCTCTCTCTCCTCCAATCTTAAAATTCTTCTTTGCTGTGCCGAATGCTTTTTTCCCCCCCTACGGTGGACAGCTCAAATGAGCAACTTCAGACTTTGAGTAATACTCACATAACTCTCAGTAAACAACATCTTTCACGCAGATCTATAACTAATAATAATGCTCTTTATTAAGCTCTCCTGTGAAACAATATGTCTAATAAAAGCTGCTCTCCATGCCGTTTTAATTATAATAAATCACCTTCATTATGATGCATACTTCAATATAACATGCCTAATGCTTAGCTACCTAGGATACTACAATAATGAGGACAGAGAGTACACACATCTTGAAGAAAGTTATTTACACACACTGAAAAATTCTACAGTACCCTACTGCTTTGCAACATGAATTTCAACAACTTTTATCTTACCTTACTGTTCATAACATCACAGCTGAGAAGAAAAAAACCCCCTGAAAAATGCTGTTTACACAAATAACAGGACCCTGAATACATCCACTAGCATGGAAAAATAAGTCCTTGCAGTGCAATCATTTCTCTATAAATGTATAAAAGTATTTTACCACCCTGTGCAACAAATCAGTGATGAGACTATAGGCTGTTGTGCGCCGGTACCTAGGGATTTCATGTCAAAGTCAACTTCCTTGGCAATCCCTAGGGAACTGCGCTGTGCACATTCTCATGAAAGGTGTGAAAATCTGATTTTCTAAAATGGATCAGTAATTCTCTATGAAGGGGAAAAGGATCGATAAATCTTTGCTAAGTAGATTGTAAAGGAAAAATTATTCTTTCAGTGACAGTACATTAGGATCCTCCAAACAATCTCAATAAACTAAAGACATAGCATTTCTCCACCAGCTACTTTTGACTTCTGATATATTTTTGTAATCTCAGATCATTCTGCAATGCACATACATTTATATTTGCTAAGCAATGTTCCATGTTGATGTTGATTTATGAGTATATGCCATTATAATGCTTGGCTGTGAGTAGAAAAAGAAAATTATTAGCTGCTTGTAACCTGATAGATGTGATACGAGGAAATGTCATTACACCCATGCACACATATATGTTTGTTACTATATCGCTCTCTCTGTACCTACACAAATATTCTGTACTCTCTCTCTATATATACACACACACACACAAGTATTTACTACAGTGTGTATTTATATGATTTTTTTGTACCTGCACATATATAGCTACATTTTCAGGCACTGAGAGTTAATTATAACATACATAGCAACTGTAACTCTACTAGGTGCTTCACAGACCTGAAAGGTGTTCAGCCAGTTACTGAAGTAGCACCCGCCATCTGGCATTTACACTTTCAAATCAGATAGCCACGTTGTACTTAAACATGTGATTTTTACATACGAGCAAAAGCAGCATCTGCCTGAAGACAGCATGATAATATGGCCTACAGCAAGCAGTCCAAATGTATTGCCAAGTCAGAAGTGGGCTACGCACGCAAGCAGAGGAATTCATTTGTCCTTTTTACACAATCTCTTTCTCCTGCTGCAGAGAGTAAGAGGATCCTGCCAGAAATATCTGTAGTGTTGTTTCTGCGGCGGTGGTAATATGCACAGTCTGGACACTTAAATGTCCATTCCAATTTTAAATGCCAGTGCCGGCATGAAACTTAACATGCTGGGTTGTATTTCTATTCCTGGCGCTCCCAGCACAGAAGCATTCTGGGTGGTAATCTTTGAGGGGATGCATGCTGAGGAAAGGAAAAAAGAGCTTTGTCCCTCTCCCTAACGCTGAGAAACCAGAGAGGAGAGGAGGCAGCCTCCGCTGCCCAGAGAAATCTACAGTCTGGAGACCAGGCTCTGTAGTGCAAGTAGGTTTTGGAGCAAACACGGAAAATCAAGTCTAAGGAAGCCCAGAATAACATGAGAAACCAAATATGACGGGAAGGCACAGGCAGGAAAACTTTTGAGTTCAGCACTCTGAAACTGCTTCATGTTTGACTGAGCCCCCCCAAAAAGGATGGGGTTTGAACCCTGCGGTGCAGTTCTGAATATTTTAAGATGCAGAATTCTAATGGAGCTAGTGACATCCTGAAAACCAAACTGTGCACCTGAATAAGTTTCTCTGGCATTTTCCAGATGGTGGAGTGATGGTAGAAGCCATCATTATTTATACTCAGAAGATCCAATGCCTTGTATACTTCCACAGTTCAAGGAACCTGCTTGCATAATTTCCTTAATCTTTTCAGCTTGTCTTTTGTTGGTTCATGTGGGTTTGTTTGTTTGTTTTGTTTTCATAAACAGGGCAATACTAAGAAGACTGCTCGAGAACAGATGCTGCCCTAGGTCCTAGTTGAGCAGAGGGTATCAGAATGTACCTGAACAGGCTGGGCCACTGCACTATTTCACGCTTGAGGGAGCATGTAGTTAAAATTACCTGTTTTTTTCCCATCCCTGTGTCCACCGGAACAAATGAGACTGGAATAAGTGGACTTACAGTGGACAAAAATATATAAAGGAGAGTAACAAATGTGGCATATCAATCCCTGATAAAGTCAATTCATATCACTGTCATGAGGGACAAAAGGATAAAATTAAGTTCTTTTGGACTGACAAATCTCATTTTTACACAAGGACACCATAGTAAGGGATCCTCAGGACCCCGCTGCAGCTTCTCCTCAGACCTGCATATTTTCAACCCTTTCAGTGGAGCTTCTCAAAGCACTTCACACCTTTCAGATAATGAAGCTTCACAACACCTCCTCAAGATATGGCAGGGAACAGAAATAAGGCCCACACATGCACATATACATGTGCATACACACTGGGGTACCACAGGGAGGCAGGGTCAATGTTTTGAAGCTGGATGCTTAATCTACTCTAGTCTGAAATTTTGACCTAGGTGACTACCACACAGGAAACCAATGCCAGACTAGTCTTCCCTCTTATCCTGAATGCACGGAAACACACTTGAAAGCCAGAAAGACGTAGCTAGTCAGTAGCAGCCCATGGCCAGTACCCATCAAAGGGGAGCTCTGGCCCATACAGATACAATAATATACACACACAATAATATACATGCTCTCATCCATCACAGAAACCCCAAACAATTTTTGGGAGAAATACAAAATCGTCTTCTTTTACCATAGGTTTTGGAAAAGGATATCTTTATTGAAACCAAATCAAGGAACCATTCAATCTCCCTGCAGCATCACAAATAAGAAACAAAAAACGGAAAGGACCTAATACTACTTGCAAAGCAGCATGCTAGTGCTTCATCTGTTAAAGAAGAACGTGCCTTGCTAAGGTAGGAGTTCATGATCCACCACACCAGCAGGACATAACAGTTGTATTTTGGGCTCTATGTCATACTGAATAAATTCCATTCTCTCTTATATCAGTATGTATCTTGCACTACACTTCTGAGGATAGCCCCCTCCTGAAGTCATAGTTCAGACCCACGTTCAGCGTTCCAGCTGTGACCAACTGACCCAGAGTAGCATGAATCACCTGTTTGAGTCTGTAAGCATTTATTCAGACCATTCTCTAACCTGCATAGCCAGCACCTCTAGGTGTTTGGTTTCCTCTGTTGTTCACAGAAACATTGTGGGTTTTTTTTTTTGTTCAGTGACATGGTTTTCCTGGAATGCAGGTAATACCACTTGCTTAGAAAAAACAAAACAAAACAATTTTTTATTCTTTCTTCATTTTTTCTAATATCACAGATTAGGAGAACAGTGAATGTAAGATTAAATGCTTCTCCTGTATCTGAAATTTGTTAATAATCTCCTCACAGAGGGAACAACACTTACCCCTACCTGTCTGCCTACCCAAGATGGGCCTGTTGCTACTGGACAAGAGCTATTTGGGTCAGGAAAGGGATGGACAATTTTCTTTTTTTTTTTTTTTTTAAGTTTTTAATCTCCTTTCGTTTTCTTATATTCAGACATGATGTAAATTTTGAATTAACAGTACTGTAACTGTTCAGTCCTGTTTTAACACAACTTTCTTTATTTACCCATTTTTTCTTTTGATACTGTGCCCTTTCACAAAGCATACAACAAAGGTGGATTCAGAATGCCTGTGTCTGCTCCTGGAATAATATGCAGTGGAGACCAATCCCAATTGTAGGACGCTGCCTAGCAGGAAGCGTTTGCATGATTACAGCCGAGACAAATCATGGTTGTCTATACTCACCCCTTTGAAACTACCTATCTATTCCTCATCTGCACTAAGAAAATCAGATACTAAATAGCATAGATCTCTGTTTAGAGATACTGGCTAAAATGCCTAAACACCAAAGGGCACATATACCTTCAAAGATCAATGGTTGTAACTTGCACAAAGGACCAAATCCTGCACCCACTGAAATACAAAATTCCCATTGCTTTCAAAGAGGGGAGACTCCATCCAAGAAATCCAGATGGGTGTTCATCAAGGGGAGGCCCATGGAAACATTGCATCTGAGGGCCAGGCTCTTTTTATGTCATCAAATGCCCACAACAAATTACACCAGTGGTGCAACACAACAAAATTACCCTTACACTAGGCACCTTAAGATGTTTTCCAGAATATTAAAAAGTCTCTTCCAACTACATTTTAAAACAATATTTTTGACTCATTGCTCCAAACAAATTATGTTAAAGACATTCATTAACTGAATTATATTCTCTGAACCCTTATGTGAATGTTACATAAGATATCCCATATATACATGTGCAAAATTCCAGGATATAATTCTGTAATAAACTCCTAGAAAGTTTCAGAAAGGACCTCTTCTATATCACGAGCTAAAAATTGCATTTGTATTCAAAGGCATGTTACACTCATGCTAATACAACTAGACAATGTGTATTTCCAAATTAAGTTATGGAGCAACCCTGTAGTAAAGGATGAAACTTACTTCCCCTCTTAATGCCATAAAATTTCACTGGATTTCTCAAAGAAACCCAACTCAAAAAGTTGTACACCATAGCTCATGACAGAGTAGAGCTTTTTCTGAGAAGTTTAAAAAAACATAATAAAAAGGAGGGTTTGGGTTTTGAAAACGAACCTGTTCTAACCTGTTTTATCTGCCCCATAGAAGAAAAATCATCCAGAGGGACCTCAACAGGCTGGAGAAATGGGACCTCATGAAGTTCAACAAGAAGTGCAAAGTCCTGCACCTGAGTAACAACCCTGTGCACCAGTACATGCTGGTGGCCAATCATCTGGAAAGTAGCTTGGCAGAAAAGGACCTGGGGTTCTGGTGGACACCAAGTTGAGCATGAACCAGCAATGAGCCCTTGCAGCAAAGAAGGCGAATGGTATCCTGGGCTGCATTAGACAAAGTATTGCCAGCAGGTCAAGGGAGGTGATACTTCCCCTCTACTCAACACTGGTGAGGTCACATTTGGAGTATTGTGTCCAGTTCTGGGCTCCCCGGTATGAGAGAGATGGGCATACTGGAAAGAGTCCAACAAAGGATCACTAAGATGAATAAGGGACTGGAGCATGTCATGTATGGGGAAGGGTTGAGAGAGCTGGGACTGTTCAGCCTGGAGAAGAGAAGGCTCAGAGGAATCTCATCAGTGTATATAAATACCTGAAGGGAGGGTGCAAAGACGACAGAGCCAGGCTCTTTTCAGTGATGCCCAGTGACAGGACAAGGGGCACACACTGAAACACAGGAGGTTCCCTCTGAACATCAGGAAACACTTTTTCACTGTGAGGGTGACCAATCACTGGCACAGGTTTCCCAAAGAGGTTGTGGAGATACTCAGAAGCCATCTGGACATGGTCCTGAGCAACCAGCTCTAGGTGGCCCTTCTTGAGCAGGAGGTATGGACTAGATGACTTCCAGAGGTCCCTTCCAACCTCAGCCACTCTGATTCTGTGAATTTTTAGCATTTTTCCTCCCCATTGGACAGAAGCAAGGGAAGGAAAGAACAGTAAAAAGAATCACCTTTAACTATATAAAGACTATATAAAGAAAATCTACCTTGTTTTGTTTGGCTTCAGGTTTTCCTATGTCTTACCTAACGGAAGAGGGAACTAAAAATGCTGCATGAGGAACCAAAAAGGGAGACAGATGGGGAAAATAAGCCCCACATAGAGAGGCTGACTTTGAGGGGGCACAAGAGGAACAACAGAGGAAAACAGGACCTGGAATGACATCCTGCCTTGAAGTGAATTAATTTCAGCTGTGAGCACAGTGAAACAGAGTAAGGAATGGAGGAATGTAATTTCCATGTTCTTCCATTATACATTTTGCAGATGGACACCTTGGAATCTGCAGGATGTCTACTTCGAATGGCCTGGTAAGCCTTCCACTCTTCCATTCATAATAAAGAAAAAAAAATAAAATTACCAAAGGGATAGAGTTCAAACATCTTTTCAGTGCAGTGCTACTGTCACCCTGAAACACTGCAGTAATTTCTGTAAATTTTTAAAGAACAACTTTAAGGTGAAGAGTCTGGGAAGGAGACTTAAGTGTTCCCATCAATTTCTGGCAATTCTGCACTGTTAACTGCTACTATCACTTGTTTATATCATCCACCTTCTGTAGTCACTCTCAGGTTTGGCTAACTAACCACTAACATGCTAACTCAGTAAACATAACAAGAGAATGTACTAATTACTGAAGCCTATATATGTTTTCAGAACCATATACCTGGGCTAATTTTAAGCAGATGCTCTTGACCCATCTCTCAGTTGCTTACAAAAATGAACTGGTTTAGAAATACCACAAATTAAAAAATTTAAGAAATAGCACAGCAGGCAGGTCCTCTGGAAAACACCTTTAAAAATCCCTGGGGACTACAGATTGCAGAGCATTTTTGCAGAGCAGGCCCCACCACTGTAAAGCACATATGCTATTCATATTAACTGCAGTAGACTTCTGCATGAACATGCTTAGATCTGTTGAAGACTGATTAATACAGATGAACATCTAGAACCTGATCCAGATCACTGACATCAGTAGAAGCAGGTTTACTGTACCCTGTGTGCAGATGTGGGCAGCATTCTTAGGATTTTCACAAGAAGTAACATTCTTATTTTAATTAAAATACTGTCAGAACTTCCACAATACTTCATGATGAGCAAACTCACTAGCCACATTGGTGACAGGCATAGATGATGGTAAACGAATGCCATAAGCATTTGAGACTGGAAGTAACCATCTTT
>NW_008823953.1:173246-200528 GCF_000699105.1 Pygoscelis adeliae | reverse complement strand
CATTCATTCCTTCCCTAACATTCTAGCATTATAACCAAAATCTTCAAGAAGTGTTTGCAGTTATGTCATCAGCTCTACCCTCCCCGCTGAAAAGCCACCTAAGACCTCCTTTGTGGGTACAAGCAGTCGTTCCCAGGTAAAGGTGGAGAATTTCAAGAGCCATGACTGAGGAAGAATCATAGAATCATTAAGGTTGGAAAAGACCTCTAAGATCATCAAGTCCAACCATCAACCCAACACCACTGTGTCCACTAAACCATGTCCCTAAGCGCCTCATCTACCCGTCTTTTAAATACCTCCAGGGATGGTGACTCAACCACTTCCCTGGGCAGCCTGTTCCAATGTTTAACTACTCTTTCAGTCAAGAAATTTTTCCTCACGTCCAATCTAAACCTCCCCTGGCGCAACTTGAGGCCATTTCCTCTCATCCTATCGCCAGTTACTTGGGAGAAGAGACCGACACCCACCTTGCTACAACCTCCTCTCAGGTAGTTGTAGAGAGCGATGAGGTCTCCCCTCAGCCTCCTTTTCTCCAGGCTAAACAACCCCAGTTCCCTCAGACAGTCCTCATAAGACTTGTGCTCCAGACCCCTCACCAGCCTTGTTGCCCTTCTCTGGACATGCTCCAGCACCTCAACGTCCTTCTTGTAGTGAGGGGCCCAAAACTGAACACAGTATTCGAGGTGTGGCCTCACCGGCGCCAAGTACAGGGGCACGATCGCTTCCCTACTCCTGCTGGCCACACTATTTCTGATACAGGCCAGGATGCCATTGGCCTTCTTGGCCGCCTGGGCACACTGCCGGCTCATGTTCAGCCGGCTGTCGACCAGCACCCCCAGGTCCTTTTCCGCCAGGCAGCTTCCCAGCCACTCTTCCCCAAGCCTGGAGCGTTGCATGGGGTTGTTGTGGCCGAAGCACAGGACCCGGCACTTGGCCTTGTTGAATCTCATACAGTTGGCCTCGGCGGATCGATCCAGCCTGTCCAGGTCCCTCTGCAGAGCCTTCCTACCCTCGAGGAAGGGAAGAGAGCAGGAGGTTGGGCAGAGAAAGCCTTTCTTTCTGGGAAGATAAAGAAACCAGCTTTGCAGCTAGCTCTCTAAGCAGTAACTTCTGCCCTACTGGTGCCATCCATGACAATTTGGTAACCCTACTGAGCTGCAGCCCTAGTTCTAAAAAAATAAGCAGGGTGCATTTGAAATAGGAATGGGGCTGATTGTGAACTCTTATTTTGTAACATAAATAATTTAACTTTCCTTAGCTACCTAGCATACCACCACTGTGTTAAAGCAAGGTACAACTTGAGAACAAGCAGAGAATCAAAGTAGGTAGAGTGTGAAAGATTAGGCATTTTGTTCAAACACTAAAAAGAATGTAACAGCCATTGGAAATGGCTTCTCTGTTAAGCTTTCTCTCTCCTCCTCTTCCTCTATAGAGTAGCAGCATGAACAAACCGGAAAACAAGACTGTAAACCAAACTGAAACAACTCAAGTCTATTTTATTGACCAAGCAAAGCAGGCAGATGGCACAAAAAGGTAACAGTATTTTTAAATACTTTTAGAAGGGGAAAAAGTTAAGTAATGCTGTTGATAGCAGCCATGCAGTTCATGCAAGGAGTGTCTTTAAAAGGCAGGGGATGTGTAAGGAGAACAGCCTCTGCAGAGCAAAGCAGCATCACAACACGCCTCCAGATTACTTCATGCACAAGGTTGACGAGTCTTTTAAATATTAAGGGCCATGTTCTACTCTAATTCCACACATGGGACTCCCATTAATGTCAGTGGGTGTTTCACACAAAGCACAAAAATAGAAAACAGCCCTTGGCATCTTTTAGTATTAAAGAAAGACGATTTCAATACGTTTACTTAATCCATCAAACTGGCAGACTCTAGCATTAACTCCTGTGATAGTGCTGTCAATGCTTGGTCAAGCCTAAAAAACCTTCAAGCTTAGGCAAGTCTTGACACAGCAGAGAAGCAGAAGCTCAAGATGGCCAACTGCAGGAAGTAAAAAAACTTTCAAAAGCAAAGAGAATAAAGGATTAAAGGATAAAGAAAATTATTTTCCCCCTTTATATCAACTTTTTCCAGAGAAGAAATATACGATTCTGAAAAAGAAACCCTGAGCTTGGCAGGCTGGGTGGAAAAAGAAAAGCAGAGAGAAGTTTGGTGGGTTGGCAGGAGTGGGAAGTAGAGTGTAGCTGCTAATCCTGCTAAGGGAGTTTTGCATTGACCTTAGTGTATTGGGGGCATACAAACTTTTTGACCATGCACTAGCTAGTTCCCTTGATAGCCCAGAGTAACTAGAGTTAAATGTCTTAGTATGTATCTTAAGTCCATGGGAACAGTGGATTTGTGGCCGAGAGAGTATTTTGCTGTCAGATGCGCAAGTCAGAGCTTTATCAAATGGTGTCTGCAAGGGAGGCAACCATAAGACAACTCTGCTAATGCCTTCCCCCCATTGCTGTCCTACCCCCACATTCCCAATAGGAACAGTCTCGTGACCACTGGTCTGGGTTGCATTTTTCATTTTATTTTTTGTTTAGAGATCACAGAGGCCCCATGCACTTCTTAGCCTAGGTTTTTGTTGGCTTGGTGGCTACCATTTTGGGTGGAGTGTCCTTGGCTCTGGCCTACTAGCCCTCATGATAATTGCAAGTGACCTAGTTACTTTGAAAGATGGTAGAGCCAAATCTGAAATATTGGGTCCCATTCTCATTGCCATATTTAGTATCCATCTGGTTCACTTATCACTCAGGGCTGCACTGTGGGATTTCTGTAGCAGAGAAACTGACACAGGTATATGGTCTGGCTGACAATTTAGCTAGACAAGCCTGTTGAAACTGTGTAAAACTTATAGGATACATGGCATTAGTAGTCTGACCTTGGTACATAAAAGATTTGAGGCAATTTAAACTGTATTACTGTCACGCAAAGGACACAATTCAAAGAAAGCAACAGGGTAGAGGTACAGGTAGTTGTTGGACAGTGTTATGCAGGCTTTTTCTCTCCCCCGGATATATTGATATACTTTATTTATAGCAGTAAAAGCATCCGAACACAAACAGCATTTGAAGACAAAGTTAAAAATATTACAGAATGACGAGCCCTAGAGCCAACTGTACTAACAAGCCTGTTCTCCCTTTATTTCTTTCTTCTAATTCAGTATACGGCTGACTTATTTGCACCCATCAGTTTAGCACATGAGCAGTAACAAAGCATAGCAGTCGACATGTTCTACTCCCTCCTTGTTCAGTTGCTCTTTGGGATGAACTCCCTCTTACTCACCACTGTCTTTCTTCCCTGTGTAGTTACATCAATCTCTCCTCGGATTGCTATTGAGGAAAAGCAATTGTCCAGAAGTGGAAGTTACATGTAGCTCTGAATGGGGCAGCTTCCCAGTGTTCATTATAATCAATGGAGTCTCTTTCATTGACTTCTGTAAAAGATGGATCAAAGCAAGACCCTTTCTTTAAGGTCCTTCTGAACAAATTTCACCTGAAAATGCCGAGATGCTGCCAGGAAATCTACAGAGAATTCAGGTAGAACCCTGTTTTCAGTTTCACAACAAACTCAGATTAAATGAATTGCCTTCTGTGGTTTTCCAGTGTCGATTCCAATTATGGCTAATGCTGTGTAAACCCTAGGCTTAAAAAACTACATCAAGAAAAGCAGGGTGAAGGTCAGCATGCATGTGGGAAGCACCATGATTTTGGTTTGAATTCCTTTTGGGGCAGCGATTTTCAAACCTACTTTGTTTACAATTTGTGGAAGGTGGAAAGGTTACACTGGAAGTGGTTTGAAGAAGTCTTTGCAAGAGGAAGAGACAGAGGCACAGCAGAATATATAAAATCATTCTAATGATATGCACAGAAAATAAAGTCACCCTTAACTACTTCCTCAGTAATCCACCAAAAAGACTAACACAAGCACATGCTAATCCATGTCCTCTGAATTCGATGGAGGAACTGAGCACTTCAGCATCAATGGCCTCTGCTTGAACAGGCCTTATATTTGCAAACAGACACTGTTACGAACTCCCAACCAGTTCCAATACTATGTGAACCACTGCAACTTAAAAATATAAATCCACACTAGTAGAAGGTAACTCATTTGGACCACTGAGGACTCATTACTAAAACAACCCTCCTCCCTTCCCTGCCTTCATATATATAGTCCTGTTGAATCCAATGGGATGATTCCTATAAGGGGAGCCTATTTTTGGAAATAAAGTTTTCATCATTGCTCAACAACCATACTAGATCATGGCAGAAGAGTTTGATCTAGCTGAATTCCTGCCAGGCCTAAGCTTCTTAAACAATGTTGCAGTTTCTCCTTCTCTAGACCCTACCCACTGCTCTGGGGAAAAAAAAAAAAGCATCAAGTATCTAAGTAAACCATCAGCTTTAGTATATAAATTAAGTATATACATTCTTTATAAACAGGACTCCTAATAGTGCATTTAAATTATAACTTGCACTTTTGCAGCATCCCCATGGAGTTAATTTTAAATATGAATGAATGAAATAATGCCACTAAGACTACAGAATTTCTCACACACACCCCTACACTGGCTTATCTAGTTTTAATGTCTAGGACTTACACAGTTGCAAACTACAGCTGCTTAAATGACAATTATTGTTCACTGCTTGATATTTGGTGAAATAAATGCTGAAGTATGAAATCCATTAGTGCCACATATAACATACACTGCATTTGCAAAGGCTTAGTTCAGGGGGGGAGGAAATTCCTCTCCCCAGATAAATACAGCTTTTAAAGGTTGTTGTTGTTGTTATTATTATTATTATTATTTTCTTCCAACAAAATATCTATTTTTTGGAACATCTCTATCTGCTGGTATCCTGAAACTCAATGAAATACCTCAAGGCAAGTATTTGTTCGCTATTTCCTGTTGGAAGAGTGCAAGAATGTTCTTTGTGTTATTTGAAGCAAGCAGCAAAGATGGCAACAACACATGGCTGACCACTTCCTTGGGGGAAGAGAAATTCCAACATATATTTAATATATATTTATATGCTGTGTAATTAAAAAGGTAACCCAAAGAGAACAACAGGCACTGATAAGTACTTGTTATTGAAAAGGGCACATGAAACAAGAGGAGTATGTGCCAAAGTGCAGTGGGGCAGAATCAGAGGCGAGGTCCTACCGATCAGCTCCCACAGAGACCACTGAGCTTGAAGCTCCAAACTAGGACAGCAGTCCTGTGGTTTTTGCCTGGTTTAGCTTCTTATAGACTCTAGTGACTGCAGAACGCGTGCAAACCAAACCAAACAGTAAGAGAAACTATAGCAAATTCTGTCTCTCTGTGGTCTTTTCCAAGCAGTTCGGAAACCAATTGTGCTACCACCTGCCATAGAAAAATGTCCTGGGTTGCTGCCACTCCTGGAAACTGAATATACACTAATTTGGATGAGGATAGCTTCCTTTTGCAGTGCTTCATTTGCTCTGTGATCCCAAGCTGAGAGGGAATCAGACCAATTATATTGAGTGCATACACATTACAAAGCAGCATCATGTGCTTTAAAGAAAATAAAATATTCTTCGCGTATTTATGAATGATTTAGCTTGCCTTTGAATGAAAATTCAAATACAGGCAACAAAAGCAGTTTAAGTAAAGCTATACTCTCATTCACACTCAGTAAAACTGTGATTACCTCTTTTTCCCTTCATGAAATAAACTACTACTCCTCTACAGTCAATTTGCAAGAGCCTCAGCCTATTAAAAAAAAAAAACAAACACAACCTCCCCCTCCCATAAAAACATTCAAAACAAACCTATCTAGACAAAAGGCCCAGTTTCCCCCCTGCTTTGTGCTAGGGTGGAAAAAAACAGTTGTCTGCTACATTAGTGAGAAATAACAACTTCAGAGAGTCAGACACATGCTGAAATGTTTCAGTTGAAATCAAACTCTGAGAAATTTTTTAAATGTTTTCAACACATCAGCATGAAGCATCGACCTAGTTGGAATCACTTAGATCTAAAGCAAATGCACTGATTGTTTTCACAGCATGCTTTTCTTCTTCAAGCTGCAACAGGCAGACTGGCAACTGCTGTTCGGAAAGGTTTTCAGCCCCCTGCCTTGGTCTACTGTAGCCTATGACACGATCAATACCAGGGTTAGAAGGCAGAGGAAGCTAAGGAAAGATTATGAAGATGAGGTGAGTGACAGAATTGCCTTACAGGATTTGTTCTCTCTCTCTCACCTTGAGTCTTTTCTGCTGCAAACAAAGATGGAGAACCATCCCAATTCTTTCTCTGAAAGGGGGCAGAGATGGTGGGGAGCGCAGACAGCACTCAGTGCACTTAGGAACATTCTGCTCAACAGATACAACAAGAAAGAAGATCCTGCCAGCAGATGTCTTTTTCTTTGTCAGGGTGGGATGGAGATACTGCTAAAGAAAGCTTTTCTCTCATTACTCAGTATAATTAGCATGCATGGTGAGCAAAAGTTCACAGTGAAATAAAACTCAAGCATTCTCCTTTAATCATTTCACCTCAACTCAGCCTGTTCTATCTGCAGGCACCTCTGCTCCAGCCCATCCGATAGGGACCATCATCTTTCAAACAATCCCCCTCCCTTTGCACTGGTGCATAATGGGAGAGCGCTTCAGACACCAGTCCTGCATAATACGCCACTGCACAGGACGCTTTCTCTGCCATGTTATGAAGATCTTAATGGCTTTCAGTTGTTCCGGTACCACATTATTAAAGAATTTTTACAGTAACCCTAACAATTTTAATACAGTGCAGCTCTTGTTAGAGTCTTCACGATTGAAAACGTGATTTTTAAACCCCTTACTGCAGATACCATGCTGTTCTGCTACTCTATTCTGCCACCAGTTTATGGAGATAGGTGACTTAGCTTGAACTTACTGTAGTAGTGTGAGAAGGGGTGGAAAGAAACAGTTCTTCAAGGGCAATTAGAGAGAGAAGGCCCAGTTTATGCCACTGTCTGTTTGTTCTTTTCAGTTAAGCATACAGAAGAATCCCAGGAGAACAGCATATTTGGACTTTAACAGCATGCAGCAGCCAGAATATTGTTGGGATTCAGTCAATCCACATTTATATTTTAATATGCTAAAAGATAGGAAATGGAACAGAGAACAGAAAAACCCAGCTTTTTTTCCCCCTTTTAGTGACATGAATTTTATATAGTTAAGTGCTCTACAGCACAAGCAAACTATTTACTGTAGATTACGTAGACCCAAGTTTAGTACACAACTCCAGCCAGGACAGGGCTCCTTAGACCCATGGCATACGCTTGTGTACGCACCACTCCATAGCAATAATTGAATTAACCCCACTGCAGACCTTTTGTTTGTAAATGGTTACAGCACCATTATTTGTGCTGTGCCTACAAGTACGGACTTTGTGCAATTCTTTATGCCCAAAGAGATAGAAAACATTCCCAGTTCAGACAGAGGTAAACACAAGTTAGCAGACAATAAATGACAAGCTCTCCAATATGCATTAACATGTTTTAGTCTATCATCTTGAACTTGAGATTAGCAGGAGCTATGGAAGTTGGACACTTTGCTCTCCTAGAGAGCAGCACAGTGGAAGAAAACAGCAGAATAGGTTGGGGAGGGGGGTTATTTTTTTGTTTAAAACCTTTTCGTAAAGTGACAGTAGGAGAGATGGCAGGAGGAGCAGCAAGGGACTGTGGCGAGAAGCCCACCAGCATGGGGAGGCACAGCCCCAGGGTGAGCACAGTGAGCACCCTGCTGGCACCAGAGCTGGCTGGGACGGGTGCTGAGGGTGAGCACATGCCAGCCCAGCACTGCGCAGGGGAGCACAGGGCCTCCTGCAGCAGCCACACAACTACAGCAAGGGCTGGCAAACCTCCCCGCCCTGCAGCACTCCTCCTATACCTCCTTTTCTTCTGCAATAACCCAGCAAGCATAATTTTGCCTCCCCCAACAGCACCTCTTGGATCCACTTCCCAATAGCTTTGCTTGACAAAACACACCTAAGTGACCCCCTTCCCCCACCTACCACCATCCCTTGGTCTGCTCCCACTCTCTGGGGCCCCCAACTGCCCCAGCCCCTGGGGCGAGCTCAGTAGGTCACCCCAGGGCCCCACTACATGGTGCTATGTGGGTTGCCAGTTCACAAAATTAGTTAGGGGAAAACACACCCAAAGTCTGCTTTGCTTTTTGTCTTGTATTTAGAAAAAACTTCATCTGGCTGCAAGAGGCCTGTTGTCAAGTTGCCATCCATACTTCAGGGGGTTCCTGACATGAAACATAAAACAAACAAAAAAAATTATTCAGCCCCATGAATTTGAGGACTTTTCTTTTGGGGAAGGAGTTCCCTACAGATGAGTCTGTCACTTGACAGTATTGTTCATGATCAGGCAGTAAGTTTGGTAATTGTGTCACACTGGTATCTGAGATCTCAATTAATGCCATCTCAGAGTAAGAGAGAAGTTTCACACGTCAGAGCATTTCCCCTCTTACATTGCACTGAGTTGCTTGGGGCAGACGGGTCTCTTGTTTTGTGTTCGTCTTTATAGGTTTAAAAGATGATTGCTGTAATGTAACAGGTAGTTGATAGACTTGAACAGAACATCTTAGCTGGATGGATTTTTGCTAAGGTTTGAAGATCTTTGGGAACCAATGTATAGGGTTCATACTGTAAAAATCGCTCTAAGAACATGTCACCACTGTCATGTGACAATTAAATATGTGTATATTCAACTTTATCCTGCTAAGTACCAGACTCGAAACACATCCCCCACTAAAAGCCATGGAATTTAACTTGGTCTGATGTGAAGGACGACTACAAAGTCTACATGTGACTGGGGTCTCCCACTTACCCCCTCAAAGTGACACATACAGGTAGTTAATTTGAAGGCTTTTCTGCACAGAAATTATTTTCAACCTCAAAAACCAAACCCACCGATTTTCAGTTACAATTCAGATGCTTCCTACCAGATGCAACCCAGACCTAACTTTTGTTTGCAGCTACACAATCAGCAACAACATAGCAAAACAGCAGATCTATAAGAGCGACATTTTTTATTGAAAACTCCCATTACATGCTGAGGAGATAGACAGCAGACACCTACACCCAAAAGTAGCATCAGCGCTAGCAGCATTGGGAGGGGTTGAATGAAGGGAGGAAGAAGATGGCAAAGCATCTTGGTCTGCACAGCAGAAACACCACCTGATCCTATGGGACCTGGGTCAGAGGCGTGCTTCCACATAGGGTCACTTACACAGGCACAACCTTCATATGTCTCCCATGGTGACGGTGGGACTACTGCTCAGAGCCTCATCTGGAGACAGCTTGGGTCTCCTAAGAGCTTTCACCTCCAACTCCTCTGGCATAGCACCAGCACCATGTTGGTTCCCTTTGAAACTCACAGCTTCTCTAGAAATTTCACGTGTGGCACTGGACAGCCAGAGGAGAGCAAGGAGGCTACCTTTAAGCGATCAGGGCTGCCTACAAGCATATCAGTATTTCCAGGCCTTCTTTTCCCCAGTAGATTTTGCCTGGACAATATCTGGAAATATAAAGAACAACAAATGGAGAACTTAAACTTTTTACTGTGAAGAAATTTATCAAACTATTGCCTACAAAAAGCTGTTTAAGGTTGTTAATTTTTACCTTAGACAATTTCTTTTTTTTTTTTTACTTTTGGTATTTGTTATTACTACATCAGTACACACCCTAGCAAGCCAAGCATCAGAAAAATAAACACCTTCAATTTCACACTATAACTTTGCTTAAAAATAACAAAGCAGTAAAACACGTTACAACAGCCATTGCTGATAGCTGATAAACACTAACCAACAAGCCTACTCCAGGTATCACTAGGTGTACATATTAAAGAACTTCTTGCTGTGAAGAACTACACAACCAGAACTTAAGACACACCAGTAATTCTCAATTCATGAGAGCCCAGTTCCAGGCTCCACAAAGGAACATGATTTTTGGACATTGGGCACTTGGCAAGTTCTGAAAATAATGGTCAAAAGGAGGTTCAGATAACATGGCCAAACCAGAGGCCTCCATTCACTAATAATTTCTTTACATTGTCCAGCACTAATCACTATGAAATGATTACATATTATTATGAAGTAATACTTGAGGGGAAAAAGCTTTTTATAAAAGTGGAACTTTTTTGCAAGATGCTTTTCCCTTCCCATCTACTGTTCAACTCACATAAAATTCACGTGACAGTCAGTATTTGTTCTGTGAAAAATCCTACTTTAATGGTATTTTTAAAAACTTTTTTGGAGGGAAACATATGTCCTCACATACCAGATGACTTCAGAAGAAAATCAAGATACTTCATATGAAAAAAATCCCTTTTGATTATTTAATCTAAATGAACTGCACTATGAAACACATGTCGTCCTCCTCCAATGAAGGAGAGTTGGGGCATTTCCAACCCTCAACTTTGGTACATTGCTCAGGACACTCTTTGTATCAAGTCAAGATTGCAGGCTTTGGAAATTCGTTTGCAAGAATTAACCTGCTAGCTAGAATTTCAAAAATAGTTTTTTAAACAGTTATTTGTTTATTACTTTTATATAGCGAAAGGCACAGCTCATTCTCCTAACTTAAGAGTTACTTACAAGAGTTCAATAAGACTTTCCAGTGTAACTCACAGTCCTTGCCTTCCTTTAGAGAAGAAAACAGGCTTTAGAGTCACTGGCTCAGAATTCGACATATAATTTTTAAGATGCCTAAGTCACAGCAGATGAATGCCGTATGAGAAATTAAGCATCAGAAGACATACAGACACACAATAAAAAAGTCTAACCATAAATACAGGTTGGAGGAAGAAACTTTCTGACAATTACAAGATTCATAAAACATGCATGTACATCTGGAAAATCAAAAATTCTTTAAAAGTCTCCCTAAATTATGTACATGGAGGCGTGCCAGGCAATTCTTCCATTAAAACATATAGTTGTACGAAGTGCAACATCCCTTCAGTTACCAGAAACATGCTGCAGTTTTATGTTGGTCTCCAAATCTAAGAATTTTAAAATGAATTAAGCCTCTCATTTAGGAGATAATTGTAATGATTTAAAATCCTTTCAGGTAACATTAGGTCTACACTAATTCCTAAAAATTGGGATAAGTGCTAATTCCCATTTGTGCAGCAACAATCTTTTTAGCAGATGAAAGTAACAAACTTCTGAGGGGAAAGAAAAAGATACCAAAATGTGTTTAAATCTGATCTTGAAAAGAAGTCTTTCTCTTCAGAGGAACTGAAACAACATATTAAGGTCCAATTATGGTATACTTGGGCAGGGATTTTAAGCATCCTGAAGTCTGCATGTCTGTCTGGAGGCTTATATACTGCCAGCATCTTAGATGAATACATGCCTTTTAGTTCGCATAAGTTGTATAACAGAAACAGAAAAACAAAAAAGTAAATGTCTCAGATGTTCTGTAGAAATGAATGCATCACTTGTGCATATTCATATATGATATTTCTGTTTAAGCTAATCAGATGACATTTGGGCCATTCAACATTGATCCCAAAGGTATGTTCAAGTTGATAAGGGTGATTACATACCTATAGCCCAGAGAGCAGGAAGAGAAGGCTACTGCATGAAGCGCACCATGGAGATTCCCACACAGACCTCATTTGCCCATTCAGTGGTTAGGCCATACTCAAGCAAAGGACTGCAGCATACCCTGAACTTTAAGGGCATGAGAAGCATCACTAACTTCAGCAGGCCTTCTCCCATACAAGCAGGGCTCAAAAATATTGCGACTAGAACAACATTATTGAAGTAGATCCATTTGAGCCTGAGAGTACATAATTTGAAGTTTGCTGCCGTAGTAACTTTTAAGTATCACAGGGTCCTAATGTACACATTCCAAGAAAATGTGTGTATTAATACTAAAATATTACATAAAACATTAAAATGCTGTATTGAATATTGTTATAAATGGGATATTTAATTAATTGGGATCTTGCATTGAATGTTCTTGTCACTCCTGAAGCAGTGAATGGTTACAGTAAAACATAGGTACTGCCACAAAGCAGAAGGGAGCAATAAAAAAATGATTCTTCCTTGGAAGATAGGGTTCTTTAGACCACTGAGAATGAACATACCTTCAGGTTTTGGAGCAGTTATTTTTGAACTTCCTTCATGGTACACTGGGTATTAGTCAATACATAGCTTTTGGAAGGTAGAAATTTCTCCATAATCTCAGTTCATCAAGATCCTTCAGAGCAGATTTGGAATTGTTCTGACCCCAGCACAGACTTTCTGTACCTGTAACTGCTACAAATTCTCCAGGCAATATCAGTTAATGAATAAATCCCTGTTGACTTCAGTGAAGCCAGGATTTTCACCCTTTTTCCACAGACTTTTGTAAACAAGCTTAACAGAGTTTGCAGCTTGACAATACAGTAGAGTTGGATAAATGCCCTGTGTTTTAGTTATACAAGTAAATTTCCATTATGGCATTCTTTAGGCAGCAAGGTAGTGTTCGCTGCTGCTGCTTCTCTGCAGTCAGTTCATACTTGTTAAGATCTTACACATTATTTCCAGCAAGGTGAAAACAGAAGAGCTTTGGAACATGGGAGGACTCAAGTAAACAAAATAGTCCCTTGTTAGCAAGGTAATTTTCTCAACTGCAGAGGCAGAACCCTGCTAAAATAGTGATTAATTCTTTACCTTGGGACATGTCCAAAGCACACTGAATCTTGCCACAAACTTCAATAGATTTTTGGATTAGGCCCTAATTAGTATGTACACTTGGTCTGACTGTACTCATGATAAAGGTCTGTTTAGCAATATTGATAACTGCATGTTTAGCAACAGTATCAGAACCATGTCCATGCGTGCAGCCTGTGTTTTGAACAAGGTTCTGTATTAAAAAAGTCAATGGGAGTAAATTTGCATGCCATTTTATATTCTAGCTCTGTTTCCTTCGGTACAGGAATGGAGTGGGCTATTTTATCAGGTTTTGCTAGAAACCAGCAAATACAAAATGAATGAATGCCTATTTGTGAACTATAGAAAGAAGGGATATGAAGTGAGCCCAGTACACCTGAGCTCCATCTACTGATGCTGTTACCCACCCAAAGTGGAGCCCCAATTCTGGGAAAGCACCTGAGGGAGGACAATCTCCTAGATTGGAAAGAGCACCTGGTAGAAACACAGAAGTAAGGAGGAGAGTAGGTGCTTCAGAAGCCAAACGCTACCCCATGTTTCTAAGCACACATTAACATCTGTGATCTATTCTCTAAATGAGAAACATGGTTAAAAAGCAGCCTGCACAACTGCAGCTGCAGAGCTACTTTCCCCCCAGCTTTGAGCCTATCAGAGGGCAATGGAAATCCCTCCCAGAGTACTGCTGATATCCTGCCCAAGCTCCACACTGGAATTCCTTTAAACTCCACTGGTAACACACCTACTTCCATACACACACTGCCATATAAAATCACTAGGCTCAACCACATATTTTTCCATTTCATCTTACAGGTAGCTGAAGGGCTCGGAAGCAGGAGAATATTGCATTTGCAAAACACTTTGGAATATATAAGTACACTAAAGAGAGATTCTTTAAGAAAGATGCAGACGCACTGACATAATATTATCCGATAATAAAACCCTTTGATGTAGAAGTCCTCTACAAGTAGAGAACAAAAAAGCAGTACTAGTGAATGCTAATTGTTGTAAACCCAACACACCTTCTGTTGAGAAGAAAGCTTGTTAGCAATACTGTAATGCAATGCTTGATGCAGCACAGCAAAGGACAGATTCTCAAAATAATTTCAATTTTTGCCTGACTGTGATTCTGTTTAGCCTAACAGGAATTTTGCAAGTGGCAGTATAAGAGTTGAGGTAAGAGGATGCATCTGTAAGCCTCGGCTTTCTCATCTTTGCTGCTTGAATGTCAAAACCTTCATCAGGCTATTGAGAAAAAGAACCCAATATAAAATCATGAAACCCATACCTGGTAGAATAATTATTCTTTGTTCCTCCTTTTAAAAACAGCTTTCAAAGCTCTCTATTAATGTTCTACTGTTTCACCTGTAATACATCTTTCCTCTTTGAAGAAAAGATTTCCACCTATCAAAAAATTCAGTCTTGAAACTTTTTTTTCCCAGCCTTTAAACAACAATCCATGGGAAAGTCAGACACTACCAAAACAAAGAAAAATAAACAAACACTTTTTCCAAACTTCAAGTACATGCTGGAGAACAGGCTACATCTTTATCATGGATCTCTGATCTGTATTTCATACCTCTGACTTAGGAAGCAACTCAGAAAGAAATTATAATCTTTTAACAACAGTTGCCCAAATATTTCCTGACCAACGACCTTTTGTAACAGTCTGCAGCTGCTTGTAGATTGCCTACACTCCATATGCAATTAGCTTCCCTGAATGTAACACAGATGAATTCAACTACCATATTTTCTCCAGCATTCCCTACGCATCTAGTACAGAGAACCTCACCTGCAAAATTAAAACTCAACAATGCTGTGATCACGCTTAATCCACTTTACTGCCTTTCAACTTTGAAGAAAATTGCAAAGAATTCCAATCATTTTACCTTACATCTGAGATCAATGAAAGGGTTTATTGATCACTCATTGCAGCTAGCAAACAGATACACTAAACCAAGTACAACACATCATAAAATAACTATAGAGCTCTGTAAAGCTTGGCCAAAGAAGTTTTCTCCTTAATTTCTTATTGTTATTTGCATTTTACTAGGATATTCTCTAGGTAAGTGGATCCCTGCACCTGCCTGAGTCTATTCCTGGACGATTTTAAGACCTGGAGCTTAGCACTGGATCAGTTATGACAAGATGGAAGCTCTTGGCTGAAATTCAGCAGCACCCTTTCTGTTGTACTTACCTAGTTTTTAAGTTTCTCCAACACGCATTTTCCAATGAAAATGTAGGGCATATCCTTACCCTATTACGATTAACAGGATCTTTGCTGGTTATTTCATGCGTACTAGGAGACACCACACAATCCAACAATATCTGGGTTACATAAACAGTGCCTGTCACCACAGCTACAGTGATACTTATGTGAGTTGTGAATCACGGGAGCGGCAGGAGCCCCGAGCACCCTCAAGACATGGCATTAAAACTGAGCCTGCATTTGTGTGCCTGTAGATCCCATCAGCCGCGTGGCCAGCAGCCTCAGTGCCCTCTTGGCTGGGCCCAGCATCACCTTGCCGGCCTGGCACCAGTCACCCAGCAGCACCAGGAGGACAAGGACTGAAGACCACGCTCTGCCCCTCCTAAGGGCACTCACACGCAGAGGACATTTATGCACCTCCTCTGCTCCCTCAACCCACCTTCCTTCACCCCATATAGACTTCCCCCCAAGGAAAAAATTTGGTCTTAAATCCGGGCTCAACGCAAATTGGGATTTTGGGTTTAAAAGGCCCAGAAGGCAGAGGCACTGCACCATACAACAAACCGTACCTCAGCCCACCCAGCTTTTTCTTTATCGAGCAGGACCATGGCCCAGAGGCTGGCCTGGTGTCCAGCTGCTTACAGCTTCCTCCCAGGGAAACACCAGGCCTTAACTGCCCTGAGCAGCCACACCTGGGGCCTCCACAACCCTGCCCAGGACCCCATTTAGCCCAGCAATTCCACCGCTGTGCGGGCCTCCAGCTCTCTACAGCCCTGCCATGGGCCCCATGTCCTGGCATGGCCTCTTACCTGACTGCTGCCTTGCATGGTGGCCTGGACTCGGCCACCCCCGGCTGCCATCCTGGGCCTGCCCTGCTCAGGTGCTGTGGGGACAGGCCCCTGGCTGGTGAGGCCTGGCCCTGCTCCCCAAACCTTAGGGGCAGCGGCTCCCTCACGCCTCCCTGTGTAAAGGTGCTGCTTGATTTCCACCGCAGCTGATGTAAATAAATGTCCTTGTATAATTAAGATCCAGCCAGTGTCCTCTATACCTTTTGTATCTGCTATATAAATTTAAAAGGATTATACATGTGACTAAGCTTACTCATGACCAAGAAGCTGTAGGGGAAACGCTACAGTTAAAACTCTGGGCCTAACATTTTACAGTGTAAGAATTAAAGAAGCTGATGTCACTGCACAGACTGGCAAAACTGGAAGTTATGGAAAAAAATAACCTTCACTAGAAAATTTGCTGTGTATTTCATGGCTCGTTCCCCACTGTATTGCATGATACTATTGCAATTACATGTCTTACGTATGCCACCCTTGAGCTAAAGAACCAAATTTTGAGTCTCCCTACCTGGCATTTGCTGCCTCTGATGCCAGTAGCAGCTGTCCCTGAGCACAAGGGCACCGATGTGGGACTACAGCACAAAGTGATTCAGTGATACAAATACACACCCCAGATATCAATGTGAGCTTGCATAGGAAACCCATTCTTATCAGATCATTTGTGAAGAAAAAAAAAATAATGTATTGTTTTAGTAAAACTTAATCAAATAATAGTTTTTCTTCTCTTTCTCTAGCCTGAAGGGTAGACATTTACCAGAGGAAAGCATGAAAGGGGAGCTAAAATATGTACTTTATCCTCCTAGCCTTACTCATGCTCGAGACAGCTGCAGATGCTGTGAGTGTCCAAGGTGGCACGTACCAAGCAGAAGCCGATCCAAAGCAGAAGGATACTGACCAAAAAACAAAGTGTCTTTTAGAACAGCAATTTCAAAAGAATCATTAAATCACGTTGCGGAGGGGATCGGTACCACAGCCAGCAACGCCTCTGCTAACAGAACAGCTCTGGATGTAAGTCACTTTTAAGGACAGCTTCATAGACTTGTTCTTGGTTTTGTAACCTTTATCTGAAACGTTGTAGGCCCCAATTTGCCACCAGACGATTCCTATGCCAATATACCTTCAGTTAAAGCATAAAAATGGAATTTAAGAGATTAACATTAATGTTGGTAACAGCTAAAAGTTTTGCAAAGTATCGATAAAGAACAGGAAGGTGACGGGATCGAGCCATGGTTTTACACCTGTCCCAGTTGTTACTGCACCACTACCACAAGCATGCTTTGCTGATGCTTGGCAAGATGGGTCCCTGAACTTGCATCTGAGCAGATGCTGAATGGATAAAGGTGAAGAGAAAGGATATAACATGGATGTAGTTTTATTATCCTCAGTCTTCCTGTACACAACTGTTTCACGCAGCTCTGCCACAGCCTAATCCTGGCTACTAGTCCTAATCTTTCAACCTTTGTGAGTCATTATTACCAGTAGTTCAACAGATAAAACTGTAACAAACCTATTAAAAAATAACTCTGAAATTTTCAGCCTTACCAAAACACCTTTTCTCTAGCTGCCATGCCCTCCTTCCACCCTGCATCTCCCCCTTTCTTCTAATCCTGCCTTTTTCACACCCCCATATTGGCAATTACTCCTTTCCCTTTGCACGTCACTGCCCCCCATAAGTGGTTTGTACTAGCTATCTATTCCCAGTTCTCCTTCGGTATGATGACATGCTCTTACTAAATCATACATTAGATTATAGTCACAATTGTAAATAATGCTGAAGAAAAGCTAAATAAGTTTCAGAAAATTATGCCCTCCCATCAGAGATAAAATTGGCGTAGTATAGGAATTAAAGTGACTTCAAGCTGCTGAAAGTAGCAATTATATCTGTTCAAATGATAATTCAATGTTGTTTCTCTGTAGTAACCTGAAGCTTTTACTTTGCAGTAAAGAAACTGTATTAGACACTTGAAGTGAAAAAGCACTTGGCTTTGCAATGCTTCCTTTTCCAACATTGTAAATAACTAATTGAGGCTGTGGAGAATTAAGAGCCAAGTATCACCTATTATAGGGGTTTCATGTGTCTACTTTGTACAAAGACTAGTGTCTATATATATCCAGAAATCTAGATGTCAGTCACTGTTCTAGCAAAACTACTGGATAAGTTGATAGGTGTTGTCTGTTGGAAGTAGTAATGGCAAGATCTCTGGGAAATTTTTCATTCAAACTGAAAATTCAGCTGTATTAGAACCTTTAATCCTACCATTTCTATGAAAAAGAGAGGAAAAAAGTCCGTATGTTTCAGTTTGGCATTTTGTAAGCGGAAGAGTTTGAGTGCTTAATTCAAACTTACTTTTTCTTTAAAAATTGTCTTTTTTTAATCTTTAAAAATTATGCAAATCCAAAAACCCCCAAACATTTAAAATCAAATAAGACTCTTCTGGAATTTGGCCCATAATATATATACACACACATACATATATATGTGTCTATATGTATACACACATACCTAAAATTTCTGCAATTTCTATGAAGCCAAAAAACATTATATATCAAATATAAAATTAAAAAAGAAGTATAATAAAATATTATCTATATTGTCAAATACTATTATGGAAACATAAGTGGAGGTGTGGAAGTATAGAGGTCACACTAAAGGAACCTAATCTGTGTGGCATAAGTAGTTGTTTACATAATTGAAGGGTCTATTATTATACATATTTACAAGGAAAACAAATTATGACTCTACAAATACTTCATTTGAATTATGTGACTTAACAATACAAATAACGTTTTTCACATTTTGCGTGTGTAGCTTCATATTTTTTAAAGGAAAACTGAGATACTTTGCCAGTGGGATTTGCCAGCAGAAATTTCTGAGCAGTGAGGGAACCTGCCCCACAGGTTTTCTGTTTCTGTCTTTATCCCCTAGCCAGGTCCAGTCCCCTCTCCATTGCTGCTCTCCTCTCAGCTTGCCCACAGACGGGGCAAGTCCTCTTCCCTACTGTCCCTCACAGTTCCCAACCTTTCTTGGACCCACTCTTCCCTCAAGCTCCTACTTTTCCCCTCCATCCCTCACCACTCTCTAGTCCTGGTTAACTACTTGTGCACTCGTTGTTTCAATCTATACCAATATCTTTCCTGGCTCTTGTCGTGTCTTCATTTGAATCACACCTCTTCCTCCTACATCTCTCCCAGAGGGTGGTCACTGAGTACATAGAAGAGTGAGGGTCCCTGGTGCCACCTCTGCCATTTCCCAAGATGGGCCAAGTTAGAAGCTAGGCTTTCAAGGGGGAACAGAAATAACCTGTTACCGCTAAAAGAGGGAAGAAGATATGGGCTTAACTTGGAGCAAGAAAGATTCTTTTTGCCGCAAGGAAAACTTTCTAACAGTGCACGCTAAGGCAGGGATAGTTAAACTCAACGAATAGCACGACGATACTGTGGAATTGGTGCTGCTGGAGTTTTTCAAGAGGCACTTAGACAAATACCTGTTGGACGCGACTCAGATAAGCTGATCCTGTCTATGTGCAGATGACTTTCTGAGGTCCCTTTCACACCTTTATTTTCTGTGAATCTTTAGGGGATGTAGCTGTTCAGAGTTGCCAAGTAAACATGTGCCAACTACCTTTCTCAAAGGCTTGGATCATAATCAAACATGGGTGGATTGCCACAGGATACCAGAAGAGACATCTCAGACACAATGCTCCTACTCCTCACCAAATTCAGAGTTTTGCTCTTAAATATGGGGTATCTTTAAAATGGGCAAAACTATCCCATATTTCCCTATCCTCCGCAGGAACTGCTAAAGTATTTTAGCTGACATTGTCTTCAAAAATATTCAGGAAGAGGTAGCCAACCAGGTGGAAATGCTAACAGCAGCAGCAGCAAAGGTCTTAAGATAGGAAATACTGGGCTACTTCAATTACAGAAGGTTCTACAAGCCCTGCCAATATTTTTCCCTTGGGCTCTCACAAAATGGGGAGGCAAAGAGAGAAATATCTCACAACCTTCAAAGAATCCCTTAAGCCTCCTATGTGCCTGTTTAAAAGGGATTATGAAATAAAATGGAGTAGGAAGCTTCTCAAAATTTCAAAGAAAACTCTTGGGTCAATCCCAAAATTGCTATTTTAATATTTTTTCCTATGTCTGACTAAATTTTAATATGTTTCCCATTAGCATAACTGTTATTCTTTGTTTTGCTGCTTCTCTTTTTCTTTGCTGTTTTTATTCACCCTTTGACTTGAAGACTTCATCTGACAATATAAAGTATAGAAAGAAGGAATTTAACTGACATTAATTCCTATGAATTTCATTTGTTTTCTTTTTCACTAATCCAGGTGTACTCACTGAATAATGCTCTGGAAACATAGATCTTTGTCAAATGTTGCAGCGAGCAACACTGCAGCCCATGGGGTAAACAAAAAAAAAAAAGGGAAAAAAAAAGATATTAATAGATTAAGCCTTTTGTTTTAAGCATGCTCATTTTAAAACCATAATGCACTCGATTGATTGAGAAAGCAGCCTTTATTTTGTTTTGGTTGTGTTGTCAGGTACTGGTGCTCACTTCTCTCCCTTTCACGTTTTCATTACTGCCAGCAAAAGTATGGATGGTGGCTGGTAAAACAGGATTTGGCCCTTTCACCTTCTCTGTTTTTCAATTCAGAATGGATGTTAATGAACGCCTGTTTGTAGCTAAATAAGGCTTAGTCCTTCCTCTCCAGTCGGATTTCTGCCTGTCCCTTTTTCACTTCCATCTGAAAAAATGGAAATTCCAGCCCATCTATTTGGCCCTGATTCCCATTTACACTATGGTGGTTTTCTACCACTCTGGAAATATAAAAGAGCTTTGAAGTACACAAAGATAAATTACTCTTACACCCACTTTACAGCTGGTTTGTACTGCCAGATGGTATAAAGAGGTCTCAGTATAAAGTAGAATCAGGCTACTATCTCCAGGGGCTAAGCTTCTCAAAAAAGAAAAATAACCAAACACAAGCATTAAAAAATGAAACAATAATGGCTATTTTTAATAAGATTTCTCTTTTCAGGTGCCAATTTCAGTCTTGGTTTCTCCATAATGAAGGGAAATTACATGAGAATTTTTACAGTTTGTCTTGCAGGACTGATTGGGAAAAAAAAAAAAGAGACTAGTTTGGGTACAGTATAATTAATATCAGTCAGGGCATGGAGCACACTGGGCTCAATTTTAGTGTCCTTCTCTTTTGCTTTTTGTGCCTTCTTGCTGGTTAGCTTGGGAGTCACATCACACAGTTCATAATTAATCAAGCATTGTAGACTACACTGGTAAATTTGCTCACGTAAGAGCTTCTGAATCTGATGGAACAAGCTTAAAAGCTGCTGGTGATCATGTTTACTCAAATGTAACTCTCTTTAGCTCCACAGAGTTACTTGTGATGCACCCTGGTAAACATCAGATCAAAAAGAGACCCCAAGAACACATTCTGAACATACTAATTTTTAACATCTGTTTGAGGTTTAGCGTGCTTTTATTTTCTTAGGGAAATATGAGGCTACTTTGCAGAACTGAAATTCACCTACATACCCTAAAAAATGCCTATTGTATCAGAAATGAATGATATCATGATACCAACGAGGTAAAAAAAATTCTCAACACACTGGCCAGATTAAAAGCACAGATCCTATGCAGTTCTTAATTCAATAAAATGCTGTGGTGCTTCATGGTCAGAAGGAAATACTCCTTCGGCAGCATGTGTTTCTACTGTGTCCTTCATGAAAGAGTCAAAGGGTACTTTACAATCCAATCCAATGGTGGATATAACCTTTTAAATAAATAAACTGTGGTTTAAGGATTTAGAAAGCACTAGATCAAAGAATGTAATCTTTGAGATCTAATAACTACGGTGATGGGTCTAGCATAAGGACATGAGCAGAATGGAACAAAGGTTTGCTGAATATCCACAGTGCCTCTTGGGTTAAAATTCATTACAGAGTCACTCTAAATCCCTAGTTAGGGGGCAACCCTCAATTTCTCTTCTTGCTAAGAATCCAGCATGAACTTAAAAAAATAAACAGAAACCAATACATTCAGGGGAAGAAACTCCAGTCTTCAGCCCTTTTTTTTGTTGTTTGACTATTCAAAATCCAGGCCTCACTTTCCGAACACCTGCCAACGAGTCCACCCCTTCAAGATTTCAGATGCAGCCTCCAGGTTTTTGCGTACACCACCACCACCACCACCTCCCGCCCCGCCCCAGACTCCTACTCTCCAGGATTGACAGTGCAGTTGGAGAACTGGCTTGCTTTTTTTCCAGCTGTACATGTCTGTATCCTGTTGAGGCCAGGTGAGATCCAAGCCTTTGGTGTCACATAGCCTAATGCACAATATGGTGCTCATGTGAGTTTTCCCAATAAGTCTGTGGGGATACTTGTGGATATGCTTAAATGGTTTCATGATCACCTTTCAAATAAGCAACAGCACTAAAACAAACAAACAAACAAACAGATTACTGTGTTCAGAGCCATTGCAAACCCTCACATGCTGTTTTAGAGCACTCCGGTTTCTCTTCTGTCAGGCTTATGAAATTGTGAGCTTTGCTCACCAACTTGCACACACAGGTTTTCTTGCCTGCTTTGGTGAGAAGCTGGAGCAGGTGGTAAATACTGCATCCAAACTTCTGGAAAAATCTTCTTGTCTTTCTTTATTTCCCACCATGGGCATTACAAGACACAAACCATCACTTCTGCCTACTGTTCAACCAGCGTCTTGTCAAATCTGGCTGCAAGATTAAGCTTCCCCAATTCTGAATTCAATATTGCAACCCTAAGGATATAAGAACCAAGCTGGAACATTCTGTTTTTTGGGGTTGTTTTTTTCCTCTGAATGGACAAAATTGTTTCAGCTCTGAGATCACAGTTTGCCCTGACTATAATGATAAATCATCATGAGTGACACTAAGTGAAATGAGTTTGATGTTCTCTGCTTTATTCTTCCACATTAGAAGGCACTTTTACATTTGCCACAACTTTCAACCTTTCCTCCAAAAGCCTGAGAGCTTCTTGTTTGCAGATATTATTTCTGCTTTGTATAATCCATTTGAAGAATGTGAAGCACGTTTTGTACACAGAAAGGGATGGGCACAGTGAAGGGAAGGTAAGACTTACGGCCAGGAATCCTGCGATTGCTGTTTGTTTCTTAGAGCAGCATAATTCTCCTTTATTCCAGCTTATTTTATTTCACTTTAAACAGAACAATTTTCATGGGAAACCTTTCAATTTTTCCTTCATTAACAATGTCTGAGCAGGAAAAAAAAAATCAAATGAAAAATTTCCCCTTGTGTGCTTCAGGGCCTAATCCTGCCTTCAAAGAAGGCTGAAAACACTCAGGCCTTGCTGGAACAGAGTCCTGCCTAACAAAGCTGGTGGGAAGTCCAGGAGTCTAGAAGCATTCAGCACTTGGCAGCACCTGGTTCCAGTACCAACAGCTGCAGCCACCACGACAGTATGTCAGAACTGCCAGACTTAAAAGAGTATCAGAGTTATTTGCATCTTTAGCCCTTTATTTTTAAAGCTGGATTCATTAACAATCAGGCACAATTCTCTATTGTTATAAATAAATAAATAAATAATCACAGCCTTTAGTGAACAAATGGAAGCTGATGCTAGTTTGTCATTGATGAGAGACAATGTGATTTTAAGTCATAAGCTTGAGACAAGGACATGAAGTGTTTTAGTCATGAATATTGTGCTTCAGTCTTAGTCGATGATGCAAACTTTTTCAGGCTCTTGCTGATTTCACAAAGGTGAAACATTTTCAGAAGGAAAATATTCTAGGGGGTGGAAATCCAGAGTAAAGTCAGCTGAACATTAAAAAAAAAAAAAAATCAGACTTTTTATTCTGGTAAAACCCCTCCATACTTCATTGCACATGAAACATGAGGAAAGCTCAAGTAAAAGCCAAGTTAGAGCTTCACAAGTTGGCTCAGCAAGTGGAAAAGCAGTTAGAGATGTAAACAGTTTAGTGAAAAGGACAACATTCTGATACAGAATTATCTCTTGTAATATGTCAAACAGCAGCTGTTCTGTAATACTATTAACATGACTTTCACTAATCTGCTCATAAAAGCCTCATGCTCTGTTATTTTCTATAGCTTGAAACTCTTGTTTCCATAGCAGGGGGTGACTAAAAAACCACTTTTTTCTTTTACTGTTGGCCTATAATATTTCCTTTTTGGAAGTGCCATTACACAGCTGGATTGTGTCTTCACGTGAGTCCAAGATCCTTGAAAATGCTAGAAACTTGTAAAATAAAAATTACTTGATGGAATCAGTGACTGAAGTAGCATGAAGTTCCTTTCTAACATTGTTTTTCTTTTGCTTAAGGACCTGTTTCTCTTTACAATGCCCTTCCTCATCTGCGGGTTCAGAACCCCATCCTGGAAAGAGTTACCGATGGCAATAGATCACATTTAGCAAGTAGTTTAGGTAACGCTCGTTGGAAATATCACAGGATCAAAAAATTACTCTTGCAAGTAAGATTTTGCAGCGCTGCTATTGGACTTCTTTTACAGTAAGGTGGTACAGGAAAGCCCCTCAAGACAAGACCCATCTGTTTTGACAAGAACAGCTATCGGTGTCCTACCCTGTAAATCCTCATTCACATGAGCAAAGGGCATAGGACAGCTGTGCAACTACACCAGAGAGCAAGATCCGTTTCCGAGGCTCTCATCTCTGAAACACATTTCCTCAAAAGTATATGCACCAGCGTTAATGACATCAATTGTTATTACTCATGTGAGTAAAAGCAAGACTATGCATAAAAGTTTGTTGGACCTAGTTTTGCTATAATATACTACGGCACATACAAATTGTACCACTCTTAGATAGAAAGAACAGGCTTATTAATAACTACAAAATGTATTCTAAACAGCTTAAGAAAATTTAATTTATATCATTCACCACGTGATGATGGCTTGGAGTAAAGATTTTTGGGTCCCCCGTCCCCCTCTCCTTTTTTTTTTTTTTTTTTTAAACTTTCTTCCGCTACCACTTTTAAAAATGGCTAGAAATTTAGAACAGTCTCTTGATCTTCAAAATTTTCTTTTGAACTAACAGTTAGATAAAGCTCTCCTATCCAACAACACTACCAGTCAACAGAGAATCAGCAGCAAATATCAACAACTAATCTTTCTCTTTTGAAGAAATAGTCCTACATATCACAGAGGTTTCAAAGCCAATGATAAAACAAAACCCCTGAAGCTATAGTCCATTTACCTGTAGCCCTGACATCCTCAAAAAATAAGTGTTCGAGAGCCTTGAGTTACTATCTTTAATCCTAATAGTCAGTTCTAATCATAAAAGAGTTTGCATTGCAATTATTTAACTAGCATTTAAACCAGACTTTGTTATATTTATTAGCGAAGACAGTTACTCAATAGGCAAGTTGGACCAGATCCTGCAAAGTGTGATTTACGTAAGGAGTCCCGTTGAGCTCAGTATCGTACTGTGCGCCTGAAGATTTAGCAGCTGAAGACTTCTTATACTGAGTGGGCTTAAGCGGTTTGCTGACTAACTTTTAAGTACACCTTTAAGTCCTGTTAAGTTTAACGAGAGATAAACACGCATATATTCGGAAGCGACTGATCTGAGCTTCTTCCTGCCATTTTTACAATTTCAGAGTGAGAAGCAGCATTACAAGCAAATGCCACCGAGAGATGTAAATCACAGGAAAAAAGAATATTTTGCCATGTCCTCATCTAATGTTGAAAACGCTATATACAATGTCTTCGATTGTCCTTTTATTTTCTTCCATTTGAGTTGCAGTTCAGATCAGAGAATAAAAATAAAAATAGGTTGTTACAGCTACAGGTCAGTGTAAGATAAGAGGCTCAGCACAGTCACTTCTATGTACTGTACATACAAAAGTGGCCCACATTGGTATTTAGTTTATCAGTCTAGAATCTAGGAAACACAGCAGAGGTACTTGAATGTAAATGCATTGCCTAAAGATAAAAATCTACATCACTGGACGAGTGTCGCTTGCCCGGCAATTTAAAGGTCATCTGACATACTTTATTTTTCTCTTACAATTAAAATAATAGTGAATATACACAGAGTGTAAATCACAGCTTTTTAAAGATTTGACCTCTTAATTGGCCTGACCCACAAAGTAACACATGAGACAGCAGAGTAGCACGGAACGGAAAAGAATAAAGAAATTCAATAAGAAAAAATGACTAAAGATGTTTTTAGAGGGCTGATTTCAATTAAAACCCGATTTTGGTGTGAAAACAAGAAAAATCTTTTTATGCGTGAATGAAAATGATAAAAACTCCATCTTTTCTGCTGTAAAAACAAAAGTCAACAGAGAAATGCATTCTTCTGCTGGAATCCAGGCCTAGGACCAAAGAATTTACATATATTAAATTAACGAGATCCAAACTCCTCTACAACAAATATTTATACTGTAAAATATTACAGCCACATTCCTGCATCTCCTTACAATAATAATTCTTGAGGACACAGTATACTAGAGAGTGTATAAAACAGTGGGTTTCTGCGGAGATGGAATGCTTCATTATCAGAGTACCAGCTTGTTCATAAATATTAAAAAAATATGGGTTTGAAGTTTTTCAAACATGATTCTTATTGTTTACATTGTCTCTCTACTACTGAAAACAACCGTCAGTGTGTACCTGTCCATAAGTCTCTCTCTCACAGTCTCGAACTGCCGAAAACAACTGCTGGTGACTGTAAAGGACAACAACGTGTGTGCTGGACATACACCACGCAGACAAGGGGACAAACAGTCTGACCTTACTCATGCAAGTAGTCAGGCTTACAGCGATGGCTCTAATTCTTGCTAGAAAGAACAGGATTTGGCCCAAACCGTAGACAAAAGGTATAATACAGCACAATTCCTTGCTGTATTATAAAAGTGAGTCTTCAATTTATGTGTAAGATGGTTCTTTTCTGTTTGTATATGTTATAGGAACTTCTGTATATTAGATTAGAGATGGAAACGGGTATTACAAGAGAAAAAGACCTTCCCTACTACTCTAAGAAGAATCACTTAAAGATTGCTCAAGACAAATTAACATTATAGATCTGATCTTCATTTGGTAAAAATTAAACTCCTGGATATGTATTGATCTGCATTACAAAACAACACTGACAACAGATCAAAATTCTGAAAAGTGACCCACGAGTTACGGAAATGAATGGCTTCTCCGAAACATTTATCCCCCTGCTCTATTTTTGTTAATCGTGGGGAAAAAACCCAAAACAAAATAAAAAAAAGCAACAAGCTAAAACACAGATCAGGAAGACCCACCTTGGCTGCAGCAATGTATCAGTCTCACAAACTGGGCTTCAGAGCAGAACTCTCTATGGGAAAAGAGCGCATGTTTACCCTTGCATAAATGGCTTTTACCAGATGATGAGATCACATGGAGGATATCATTGAAATACAGAAAATAAACATGGTTAGCATGTAGAAAGAGAACTCAAACATAGCAATAGTAACTGCAAACGCCTGCTTATTTGAAGAAGGATGTTATCTAATTTACTTCCTCTCAGTTT
>NW_008823953.1:148370-173045 GCF_000699105.1 Pygoscelis adeliae | reverse complement strand
TGTGCAGCCAGCCCGGGCCCTCAGGCCGGTGGATCAAGATGGCAGGCTGGCCTGGGCTCCCCCGGGGACAGCAGAGCCAGAAGGGTGATTGGACACAGTGACCTGTCTGCATGAGATGAGACAAAAACAGGAGGGCTGTAATGCTGATGAACTAACCTGTCACTCACAAGCTCAGGTCTGAAAAAAAGGAAAAAAAAAAAAAAAAAGAGAGAGAGAGAGAAAAAAAAAGAAGATGGGGAAAAAAGAAAAAAAGAAGAGAAAGGTACAGTACAGATTTTAGAAAGCATACAAGGTAGAGAAAATACAGCATAATTGGAATAATTAGATGACACATTACCTGTTCATTTAGATGGGCTCAGGATATATGAGGAATATGGCATAAAAATCCAGCTAATAGTTTCTATAAGAGCAAAACACATTTGAAGAAATAACGGGTATTATGGTTCAGCGTGCAAGGAAGGATGCTACAGACTATTGCTGACAGGGATCGGGGTTTCATTCCAAACACTCCAGTTATGAATCAAAATCACAATGAGCAATGAGCTTCTAGATCTTGACACGCGAGGCAAGGAGGTTGTTCTTCAGAGTACTTGGCTGTTTAATTGCTTGCTTGGGGGAGGAAAAATCCAGAGGGAAGGTATACAAGCAATTCCGCACCTTAGAGCCAGTACACCCAAGTGCTAGGTAATGGTCAGGATTGTAGCACTCTGCCTACCATTGCCATCACCAGTGGGAGCCACTGTGGACACTGGTGCTTGCAGACAGATGAAATCAAGAATATTAAAAAAAAAAAGCGGAAAATGCATTTAATGATAAACAAGTACTTGGTGTTGAAAATGGCTTTAAATCAGCATGCTCCTGCTATTACTTTCGTGTCATACGCAGACTAGTGTTTGAACTACAAATAACTGCTAGTGTTTCTGATCTCCATTGGAGCAGAGATATACATGTATAGTTTGGGTTTTTAATTAGGCAAGTTCACACTCCATTAGCAGCAAACAAGACTGAATTTAAAGCTACATCTGCAGGATTAGTCAAAACAAAATTTAGTTCCACAGCTGGAGAAAAATACAATTCTGAAATAAAAAGGCCAAGTGATAAACACTTATTTAAAGTTTTTGCTTTCAGAGGTTTGAAAGTTAACAAGGACACTCAAGAACTTTTTCTAAAACAATAGTGTCAGGAAATTAATGTGTCTTCTAAAAATATACACATACTGAATATGCAAATCTTTATTATTTATGAATACTAAATATAGACTTACAGTGTGGAAAGATTTTATGGCATAGGGTTTGTCTTTTGATAGTTATTTTCTCTTGTCAGCTGAGTATTAGAGTCCACAGAGAAAGTCTATTTCTACTTTCAGCAACGTATGGCAATTATACTGATTGCTCTGTGCTTCCCAAGTTTTAAGTAACTCTTTTATTGTACAACTAGAAAATACATCATTTTTATCTGAAAAAAATACTAACGCTTTGTTCTATCTTCACATGTAGCTAATAAGAACCAAACATTGGACAATTAATCAAAACAAAAACATACTTGGACATTTTGTGGATTTATGAACACATTTGGATGTGCACACTTACACACATGATATGTAAATATGCACACATACAGATCTAAAAAAAAAGTTTGAAACACCTAACATATTAAGTTGCACAATAATAATATCCATAAATTCTGACCTAAAAAACCAAAAGAAGTTAGCCACCTAAAATAGTGAAATGTATTTTTCTTTGAAGTGCATGCCCTTGTTATTGATTTTTAGGAAATGAAACACACTAACACACGATATAAACATTTTACCAGACCTTCACTGAACTTTTTTTTAATTGATGAAATATGGAATGTTACACACAGAAAAAAACACGCTCCCACCCTTTCCAGTCTCAAAACTACTTTCTGAAAGCTAGCAAGCTTTAAACATAAAATAGCCAACTTACTTACACTTTCTTACATGCCAAAACAAAAGTTACATTAAAGAGATATTACAAGCTTTGAGATTTATCAGGGTTTCAGGGTACATTTTCTGCTAAGTGTACTTGCTCAAAACCTTGCCATTGTATCTGCCTTAGAATTATTAAATATATTTCTTTAAGACTGAACAAGTTTACACAAAAAGGTAATTAACCCGCTCTAAAATACATATTTTCACACAATGTCATACTGGCAAACATGCCCCGCTTTTTAGGTGTAAGCCAGCCTAATAGAAAGCTGTTAATGTTTGGAGGATTTTTAATAAAAAATGTATCTTCTATTTTTAAAATATTTAAAGCAATAAAAGTCTGTGGTAAACATGGTATTACATGTTTGACATTTTCTGCCCAGAAATGCATTACTGTGTGCGATGGTATTAATAAACCATGTGCTTTGAGGGACTTCTGTGCTTTGCCATAATTTAGTTGAAAACAGCGTGTAGGATGCGTATTTTTCCACCATTGTATCAACATATAGGAAACACAAATACTATGTCATCACCTCAGCAGCATGCGTTCACTACACTGGAAACATATGCAAAAAACCACAAACTTTTGAGAGTTCAAAAAATACCCTTTGCCAGAGACTGATTTGCAAGTCAGTGGTTAATGAGAAAGTGTTGAGCACTTAAAATTTTGTTAGAAAAAGAAAAACAGACACCCTCATCCGACTCCGGCTGCATTCATAGGAAAACAGCCCTCCCTGTACAACAGGACAAAATAATTTAATTTCTTTCCCCACTTCAGGTTATTATTCGAAGCAAATGAAAAGACAATGATTCTTCTCTCTTCAGGCTAAAGCTAGAAACAGCACGGTTAAAACACACACATTAAAAACTACAGACTTATCAGAAATCACAAAACAGAAAGAGAAGGACTCACTGACCCATTTGGAAGACAAAGACGACAAAACGGAAAAGCTCTAAAAATCAGCTTGTGAGGCCTTTGAGAGATATTCTTCTGGCATTTCATCACAGCAGCCCCAGACCAGTTCACTTCCCTGGATACAGGGAGGGAGAACTAAATAGAGCTGTTTATTAAAGCTGTTGTGCTGGATTGCATTAGGAAGCACGAGCAGACCACCTGGACCTTTCAGATTGTGGCAGTGTTTAATTTGCAGGCTGCCCCTCTGCAGCAGCAAAGACTACTACATTTACCAAGCTCAATCACACATTATCTGGGTTAGGAGTAGGAGTAAAAGAAGAAAAAAAAAAAAAAAAAAAAAAAAGAAAAAAAAAAAAAAAAAAAAAGAAAAAAAAAAAAGAAAAAAAAAAAAGAAAAAAAAAAAAGAAAAAAAAAAAAAAAAAAAAGAAAAAAAAAAAAGAAAAAAAAAAAAGAAAAAAAAAAAAAAAAAAAGAAAAAAAAAAAAGAAAAAAAAAAAAGAAAAAAAAAAAAAAAAAAAAAAGAAAAAAAAAAAAGAAAAAAAAAAAAGAAAAAAAAAAAAGAAAAAAAAAAAAAAAAAAAAAAGAAAAAAAAAAAAAAAAAAAAAAAGAAAAAAAAAAAAAAAAAAAAGAAAAAAAAAAAAGAAAAAAAAAAAAGAAAAAAAAAAAAGAAAAAAAAAAAAAAAAAAAAGAAAAAAAAAAAAGAAAAAAAAAAAAGAAAAAAAAAAAAGAAAAAAAAAAAAGAAAAAAAAAAAAAAAAAAAAGAAAAAAAAAAAAGAAAAAAAAAAAAAAAAAAAGAAAAAAAAAAAAGAAAAAAAAAAAAAAAAAAAAAGAAAAAAAAAAAAAAAAAAAGAAAAAAAAAAAAGAAAAAAAAAAAAAAAAAAAAGAAAAAAAAAAAAGAAAAAAAAAAAAGAAAAAAAAAAAAATCCACAGCCTGTAGTACAGGAATACAGTCAATATAGAAATAATGAACAGCATTAGAAATAGAAAGCAACTCCCCAGCAAACGTAACACTGTCACTCCTCAGTTCTTCTACTTCAGAACATTTAAACAAAACACAACGGTAAATTAATAAATAGATTGATTTGGCAAAGCTCAGACTAAATTATAAACTGGGTCTATTAGAAGAAAAGCATGGTATTTTAGGTTTAACTAGTGATTCCCTGGCCAGATTATTGTGGTTCTTTTGCCTTTCTCACTTTCAGTACTACACTCACTGGTAGCTGAAGATACAGACAGAAAGATGGTACTGTAAATATGAATTATGTGAATCATATGGTTAGACCCTTGTGAAAAAAAAATAAAAGGGGAGCTGAGAAATGGCTGACTCCATACCTGACCAATTACAGCTTGCATGGTCCCTGTGTCCTGCTGAGCTGAAAGATCGCAATCCATCATATGTAGTCTTTGAAAAGGAGAATGGGGGTTTCTGGCATGCATCTGTCAATCAACTTCTGCACTCACAACCATCACCAAAAGCAAGGGAAAAAAAGTCAAGCTGCTCCACCAAATAGGATGAAACAGTCATGTGACCTTCAGCACACTCACACACATACATACTTCCATACAACGTATGAATTTTCTGCAGATATGAAATGACATTGACAAATACCCAATACCAAGTAAATAAAGTGAGACAAACAGCTACTCACCAAAGACAAAACACTTGCTGTAATCTTCAGCCTAAAGATTTAATAAACCTAAAAGGTATTTTAAACCAAGGCTTTTCTTTTGAGCCTAAACTTTTCAGATAAGATGATATAATTTTATATATGCAGACAGTGGTCAGACCTTTAACCCCTCGTGTCCTCTCGCAGCCTCTATTTTTTATTCCCCCCTTTGTACTTCCACTTTATGGCTGTTTGAGTTGCCGACTATTTTTTTTTTCTTTAAGTTTCTTTTGTGTCAAAGTGAAGAGTCTTGCATTGCCTTCTTTGGACGTGCACAGATCATGAAAACTTCATAGAAGAAAATTGCTAACAGGAAAAAAAGGAGCAAGGGATGAGAAACCTGTGTCTGTACTCACAAGCCAAAACGCGTCTCACTGCTTTACTCCAGCAGAAGTCAAATGTTTTCTTTATTGGAAATATACATTTAAGTATTAGTTTGTCCGAGCTGTGGTGAGCACTCAAAATATAAAATATTCAGACTATGTAAATCCTACTTACGGAATCCTGTCCATTTTGAAGGTTAGCAGAGTTCTGGTTCATTCACTGCTCCACTGAACTGACATAAAATGTTGTTACTTATGAAGGAAAACATTACCATTTTTTCTAATGGAAGCAGTTTGTTTCATATATCTTCCCCTCCGAGTTAAGATTTGCAAGAATTTCCAAGACTATTTTTTCTTCTTGTCAAAATGTATCAGCCACTTGTCTCCAAAAATTGAGTGTCGTGAACAACACGCTGCAGCATTGATTGCTGATATGTTATTGGCCAGTGATTGCTGAAGGGTGACATTAATGTAACCCGGTAGCACTTTAACCCTTTGAAAATCAATACAGTCCTTTGGCAATATAGTAGAATAACAGCCCATATAATTTTTGCTGTATTACAGCTTCATATAAATATTAGTGCATCTTTCTGCCCTCCTAAAATTGCATTTCTGTTACTAGTGCAAACAACCTGCTTTTCAAAGACTGTCAGAAGCAAAAATGCAGAAAAAAGCAGTCCAGTCTCTAAGCTTAATATAATGCACCCTTTCCATTTGAAGTAAGTTTCTGGCAATATTTTGAAGTTATTATCTCATTTTTAAAGGTATTGACAACATTGACCTTAGCATGTGATAGCCAAAGAAATGTGAGAATATCAACAATATTCCAATTGTAGGCACAACACTTGCCAGTCTAATGTTTCCTACAATATAATTTTAAGATCCAACATCTAGGAGTGTTTGGAATGTGATGGAGTGCATGTGTATGTGTGTGTAGATGTGTAGATGTGTATATGCATGCACGTATAGGAGAGAGAGTATTTATGTTGAAGGGAGTGAGTTGGGCAGGGAATATCAAGTTTACTTTGCATTCTTCGAGTTTTTATAATACAATTTTTTTTTAATTGCTAAGAAAAAAGTGAAGAAATGAAGTTTTGGTATGTACTTCAAAAATCAGAAACAAGAAAAGGATTCACACATAGATGCACTGGGACCCAGAAGTACTCTTAGGCCAACAAGACATTTTAGCTTAAAAAGTTTTTCAAATCAAGCATTTTTAGGGAGATATACAATATTAACATTGAAACGCTGCCTCTAGGATGAGGAAGGAGTACTTGAAATGGTGCTTCCAACATCTGCTTTGCATTTCACTTACAAACATAATTAAAATGCACCATTTGTCCTGAAATCTTATCTGCTTCTTACTCATGAAAGAAAATACACTGAACTAATACCTTGGGCTGCCTTTTGGTCAGCTGAGAATTTGCTGCAGTCTCATCCCTCAAGACGATTCTATGGAAAAACCAGGTGGTGTTGTGAAGGCCATAATCAACATCCATATCATCGCAAGCAATCAAAAATACAACTGGTAAATGGGGGATTGAGTAGAGGGGATTGCCTCAGCTGTCTCCAGGAAAGCAGACACGCTGAAGGCAAATACCGTATATGAATTAGAAAGGAAAGTTAAGGATGTTTATTTTATAGTTTCTCTTCAGGAGGAGCCTTTTCGCAGTGAATATGCACAAGCACCTTTCAAATTCCCTTAACTTATCTAAGCAACTAAACCTGACAATTACTACTGCTGGGTTTTTATTAGCAAAGACACTGACCTAGACATACGTTGCAGCACACAAATAAGCACAGTGCTGTATGCACACAAATCTGCTGCACCTTTATGCACCAACAAACCAACCAGATGCTCGTGCACACTCAGGCAGAGCTGCAAGAGTTCCTTCCTCCCAAAGTGTGCTGCCTCTCTTTTTACCATGATTAACCTACTCTTCCAGGAAATGCCAATCTACTCTGTAAAATGTAAAACAACGTCCCTGCGGCTAATGCCTCTGCCTAAGTCACAGCATCACTGTCAACCCGAACAGCTGTAAGAGCCTCCTCTGCTACCCGTGGAGCTGCCCTTACTTCTGTGGAGCTGGAGGCCTTTTCCCCCAGCCAAATCTACCTGGTCCTGTAAGGGCTGCACAGCTGGTCCCTGGGCATCGTCCCAGCTTCACTGCTCATCCGTTGGGCCTTCCACCAGCCATCCCCCAAGAGGTGTCAGACCGGTATTTCTTTTCACTTACCATGAGGAATTGTCTCCCTACTCCTCACCCCAAACACCTCCTTGCTTTGCTGCCTGAAAGGTGATTTAGCTCGCCCGTCAGCAGTTGAAAAGGTGAGGGAGCAAGGTAGCTCCTAATCTGCCACAGGGCAGACTTGGGTGGAGAGCAGGGTGCAAAGGGGAACTTGGCAGGCCAGGTTTGCTCTAACGCTGCCGACTTGAGGAAAATTGTTGAAGGACAGAATGACAAATATCGTTTCCCAACCAGCTGTGCGATATCCCTAGCAGAGACCTTCTGGTCTCCTTTGAAACTTTTTATCCATGACTCTCCCTCAGCATACCCGAGAGGAAAATGGTTATGGTGCCACAGCAATATATGGCAGCTATACCTTCCTATAGGCCACTACAGCACCCGGCACAAAGGGCCAGGTTTGCATTGTTGTACCTAAAATTATTGAGAGGAGGGCAGTGATCAAGGCTTACACATGGAGGAGGCTCCTTTGTCACTTAACCTGTGAGAGCACAAATTCGAAGTGGTACAAGGCCTGTGTTTTGAGTGGCACACTGGATCTCTGCATCCAGCAAAAGTGGTAGTCCCCAGTGACACTGAATACTTTCTCCCTTTCAGACTCTACTTTTTTCTCTGATCAGTTATCTGCAGTATACTCCCCCTGTTTAATTGAAACAGTAAAAAATTAAAGCGGTACTTTTGAATAGAATAATGTGCTTGAATTTACCTCTCAGCTGCAAAGCCAAGAACTTGTGAAAATAGTATTACTGTATATAATACTTTCTCTTCTTTCTTCCAGGAGAATATATATATATTTCCTGGGTGAGAAGAGCAAGATTTAGAATTATACAGCAATGCAAACCCCAATTTAAACTTCATAGTTTAAATGTGTTAAAAAACATTTATTTTTTAATGCTCATTATTTATGATTGTTTATGGTTCCTTGCCTCAAAAACTACAAGCTTTGTGATCAACAGAGCCCGGGGTTTTACTACAATACCTTTACGCAGTTGCTCACATGCCATAGCAGAACTTGCAGCAGATTTAGTGAATCGAGCGAGAGATCCTCCTGCTTCTTACAGCACTGGTACACTAGGGGGACTATTTTTCCTCTTTTCTGGAGTGATGGATGCACGGCACTGTCAGAGCAAGCTGTTGTACCTCACTCACACTACAGGCCCTTTACTCGCCGGTGCCGAACAGGTTAAACACGCAAGGCTCGGTCTTGCACTCTTCGAAGATAAACAAGCGTAATTCTAAGCTGTCAATGGCTCTTCCTCCCTCTCTCCCTCTCTCTATCCATCTCTGCCAACCAGACACTATATTGCATTTTGCATCTTGATTTTCATGGATATGTGAGTGGGTTTTCCGTATGAGCAAAATTCTGCTCTCGTTTATGCTAATTCCAAAAGAATTGTTTTGTATTGAGAGGCACTAATGGATTACAGTCTCTCTCCGTGCAAGTCCATTCTGGTCATTTTTGCTTTTCAAAGGGAATTTTGCTATTAAAAAAACCCGTGCTGCTTCTAATTTCTGCTCCTCTAGATTTTATTAATGCATAATTTCTGGGTGCCTTCCACTCCCCCAGAGCTTCAGTTTTCAAAAACTGAACTACTAGGACATACTCACTCACTTCAAGGACTGCACTTCCTTCCCTTCGTAAGCGCTTGGCTATATCATGGAAAGGAAATTAGGGAAAAGAAGATGATTCTGTGCTTAAATTGTTGGAACAAGGCCTAAGCATAATCTACATTTTACTCATTCCTGTGCAGCCAGTGGGACGGCTCCCTTTCCCACAGCACTACCCTGCACTGCCTAAAGAAAATTTCTGCAAAATAACTTTCTTTCTCTTTGTTATTTTAGAGAAAAGAGGCTTGCTGTCATGCTTTGTATCCTTGGGAAGGTGGGAATAAATTCTCCCCCTTTCCTGCTAGATCTAACAAGCTGGTTTGGTTGAAAACTTATTTTTGTGTCTCAGGGAGGGCAATTGTTCAACACATCTTCCAGGTTCCTGATTAAACTAGAATTTATATAAAATGGAGGGCACTCCCTTAAAAAAAACTAGGAAATGGGACTGTTATTCCTCCTATCTACATAGTGAAGAGACTGAAGCTTCCTCTTCTGCTCTTATGTAAAGTGATGGGAGGTGATTACAGCAGTGATGCTGGAACCTAGTTAGTCAGATGACAAGCTAATGTCACACCTCTCCCAGGTGAAACGGAATTGTGGAGGAAAAACATGCCAAGAGGCAAGATGGATTAGCAAGAAAGGGCGATATTGACTGGGTAAGGTTTAAGAATATACTTCCCAGATGTGTTACTAACTACAGCAGTCTAATAAAACCACATTCCTTACGTCTCATGGTTTCTTCTGCAGTATCTTGCTTTTTAAGCTGTCTCCTTATTGGATATAGTATGGACAATAGTGGAGATTTACGTCATGTGAAGAACAGACTACATTTGGGTGAACTAACATCATTCAAGTAAGGCAGTCAAGAAGTACGAATGAGCAAAAAGATGATTCTTACAGTGAAGGGAATTATCTTTTTCCAAAATTTTTGCAAAATCTTTGGCAGGATTTAGAACATGGCATTGACAAGGACAGCAGAAACATAAAAAAATAAGGTATATTTTTCTGTTCATTGGATAATAGGAATTTATTAATGAGTTGCAGCATTAGCTGTATAACTCTTTAGAGCAGTAATGCTCTTACCACATCGACAGGGAAAAGCACTTAGTTTCACAGTGTGTGTGATGATGATTAACTTCATATTCAATGATACCTTTGCTTTAATTTATTTGAGCTGTAAACAGCTCATCTTGCATAGCTGCTACTCCGCCTTCAACACAACACAATGGAGTGACAGCATCATCAGAGACAAAAGGAAGAGTGGATGTGGATGTGGCAGGAGGGGTGGGTAGTGCCAGTGAAAGTACACATTTCCTGTATAGCAGTACATCCTCCCTGCCAGCTGAAGCCCTGACAGAAGAGACATCCCCTACATCAATAAACCCTGCGTGAAGAACTGCAGGGTAGAAATAGGCAACACAACGTCAGGTGGAGCGCCGTGAGTTTCTGCTCCAGTTTGGAAACATTGGAGTAGGCAAATGTCCCTGGAGGCATGAGGAGATCACAGGGTGACTATGAGCCACAAATGTGATACAGGCAAATGCGTTCTTGTGTGTCAGGCAAGGAAGGCAAACATTGTGCAAAGCCCTGGTGAGAACTCACCCGTACCCCTACGGACATTTCTCATTCCTCGGGTTCAGGAAAGACAAATTCTGTCTGTGATGAAGGCAGACAAAGACTAAGCAGCTGATCAGGGGGATGGAGGGCCTATAGAAGAAGATGATGACTGGAAGGAGCAAGACAAAGACTGAGAGGGCTGCCATCACTTTCAGGAAAGGTATCAAGGATGGAGGCCAAAGGAGGAAAAGAGCTATTGAAGTGGAAGGAAATATATGGTAAGGAACACAAAACAGTTCAGGACTTCTTTCCAAGAAGAAGACCTCACCATAAACAGTGTAGTAGCAAACGTCCCTTGGTGCATGAGTAAGGAATGGTGAGGAAAACCTGCATGCTCCCTACATCTCTGCAATGTTCACGTGGAGGGAGCCAAACCCCTTTCTTTCACCCCTGGCATCACCACAACCAAATGAAAGTCTATGGTCCAAATGCCCTTATTTACATAGTCCGAATGTACAGATTAATTTACAGGGATACCCAGCAGCTGTGCCCAGTGCATGGCCACCAAGGGCAGGGACATTGCCCTGGGTCTCCTGGGCACAGGGACTGCCTTGGGGCCTGCACCTCAAAGGCCTTCCTCTAAAGAATGCTGGGCGGAGGAGTGGCGGGTGGGGCTGCGCATGGGGGGCCCTGTCATCCCCATGTCACAGTGCCACCACCTGGCAACGCAGCAGTCACAATGCCCCAGGGCAGGATAAAAGGGGGCATCCTCCCGTGTCCCGCTGCCAGAGCTGCCCCGGGGGCAGCCCGAAGACATCCAAGAGGAAGTCCTTGAGGAGCCGGTGGAATTACTTGGCTGGGGCTGAGGGAGGAAGACCAGAGGCTGAACGAGGCTGCTGGAGGTTTTCTGCTGCAAGGCCAGCTCCTGGCAGGGCCACCTTCAAAGCTCATCTGATGGACGGAAATCCTGCTTCAACCTTCAGGAAACAGAGGCAAGCCCCTCAGGAGACGAGAAGAACCACCAACCCCTGCAGGTGCCTGAGGCTATCAGGCCTTTTCAGCTGGATCGCAGTGGCAAGACCAAGGGAATGCCTTCTTGAGGAGCACGGCAGAGCTCACTGTCATCATCCCCTGCGGAGCCAGGGGCAGCAGCCACAAGAAATGGGATGCAGAGATGTTGCCAGGGGTCCCAGTGCTTTGGAGCACCCACTGGTGCCCAGCCAGGCGCGGGAAGGATTCTTGCCCCCAAGGTCAGTCAGGCTGGGGGCATTTGGCCACTTTTGGAAGCCCCTGAGATGGCTCCAGGCTGAGGGAGAATAGGGCTTGGGCATCTCCTGGGAGGCGTGACCAGCCTGTGGGACGAGGAGGCGGGTCTTGCTCACGTGCTCAGGGAATAGCCGATCGCCAGCGCTGGGGTCAGGAAGGAATTTTCCCCCGGGGCAGATTGGCACTGGTCCCCGGGGGTTTTTTGCCTTCCTCTGCAGCACTGAGCATGACCACTTGTCAGGGCTCCTCTGGTCCATTTTGGCTAGGTTCCTGCCTGCTGCTCGTGCACCACGAAGGTGGCCTCTCGTGCCCTGCAGCTGGGGGGAGGAAGGCTTTTTTTTCCCCCTACAGTGGGCTAGCAAGTGTCCCCGGGGGTTTTTTGCCTTCCTCTGCAGCACTGAGCACGGCCCCTTGCCAGGGCTCCTTTGGGCCATTTTGGCCAGGTGCCTGCTGCTCATGCTCCACGAAGGTGGCCCTCGTGCCCCGCATCCGGGGGGAGGAAGCTTTCTAGACTCCTAGGGCGGCCCCCAGGGTGGTCCCCGGGGGTTGCTTCTTGTCCTCTGTAGCATTGAGCACAGCCCCTTGTCAGGGCTCCTCTGGGCCCTTTCGGCTCGGTTCTTGCCTGCTGCTCTTGCACCTCCAGGGCACCACTCGTGCCCTGGCTCCCTCTGGCTCCCTTGCCCAGTGCAAGTTTGGAGCGGGAGCGAGCTCTGCTCTTCCCTTGGCTCCATTTCCCCAGGGGTTCTTGCTTGTGCAAAACAGCCTGTGCTTGGAAGGGCTCCAGGCTTGCTGCCCCATCCGGAGCTGCCACTTTTCAGCTCTCCCTGCATGCAATGCAAGCGCAGGGCAGGCACGAGAGCGCTTTTCATGCATCACTGGCCAAGAAGCACAGCGGTGGAGCAGGTTTTGGAAGGGGAAAAAGTATGTTTGTCATCGCTACCTGTCATACTTTGGAAAATACCCCACGGTACCACACACCTCCTTTCCTTCTTCTTCTTTTGTGTGTGGTCGGTCCTGATCCTCGTTCTTCACGTTCTCACTCTTCAGCAAGCAGGGACTGCTTGGCCTGTATTCCTGCTGCTACTTTCTGCAGGTCTGTGGCTTGCCTTTGCCAGGCTGCAAGGGATGTTTTGTCAAGCTAACCTGAAGAATGCATCAGCCTGCTCCTGGCTACACACGCCCATTGTGTTAATGCTTGTGAGCATCGGCTCTGAAACAGATTCAGAAAAATACAAATACAAATAAAATCCTGTTTCCCCTTGTAACCTTTGTGTTCTGTGTCCTTGGAAGTGTTTTTGGAGCTGAAAACCCCCTGGCATTTCAGGCAAATAAGAGTCTCATCGTTATTCGAGTCATGGTGAACGCAGGGAATAGAATAGAATAGTTACGCTATGTTATGCCTAGAGTTCTGCGTGACAAGCTATGACCTAGGCCTGAGGGCTCCATCCAGGAGAGCAGCTCTCTGCAACGCAGGTCCCAGGCCCATCCAGGAAAGAGGGTGTCCTGGTTTCAGCAGGGATAGAGTTAATTTCCTTCCTAGTAGCTGGTACAGTGCTGTGTTTTGTATTGCATGAAAATAATGTTGACAACACACCGATGCTTTAGTTGTTGCTGGGTAGTGCTTACACTAGTCAAGGACTTTTCAGCTTCCCATGCTCTACCAACTGAGAAGGCTGGAGAGGGGGGCACAGCCAAACTGGCCAAAGGGACATTCCATACCATGTGACGTCATGCTCAGTACATAAACTGGGGGGAGTTGGCCGGGGGGGCCGCTGCTCGGGGCCTGGCTGGGCATCGGTCAGCGGGTGGTGAGCGATTGCACTGTGCACCACTTGCTTTGTATATTCTTCTTCTTATTAGAACTGGTAGTAGTAGTAGTAGTAGTAGTAGTAGTAGTAGTAGTAGTAGTAGTAGTAGTAGTAGTAGTAGTAGTAGTAGTAGTAGTAGTAGTAGTAGTAGTAGTAGTAGTAGTAGTAGTAGTAGTAGTAGTAGTAGTAGTAGTAGTAGTAGTAGTAGTAGTAGTAGTAGTAGTAGTAGTAGTAGTAGTAGTAGTAGTAGTAGTAGTAGTAGTAGTAGTAGTAGTAGTAGTAGTCGTTTATTTTATTTCAATTATTAAACTGTTTTTATCTCAACCCACGAGTTCTCTCACTTTTACTCTTCTGATTCTCTCCCTCATCCCATCGGCTCATAGAACCCATGTCGTTTGAAATTCTTGCTGCATAAAGACTGTCTTTTTCCTCAAAGCCCTCTGGACAGGGGGGCCCTCATGGCAAGGTAATTCTTCTCTAGCCTCGCTCTGCCTGCTGATCCCTCAGATCCACGTTTGGACACATGCAAGAGCCTGTCTCGACACGCTGAGCTTGCATCAAAATGTTGGGATTCTTTAACTGAGCAGACATAGCCTGGCAGCTTTCTGCACCCAGTCCACCAGTTTTGAAAACTCACTACCATGTGTGTGCTAGAAGATTGTTTTTCATAGTTTCTTTCATTAATTAAAAAAAAAAAAAGAAGTTTCTCCGTATCTGAATGACATCATCAGTAATTTCATCACACCGACATTCTCAGGTGGTTTCAGGTAGGCGTATAAAAAGCAAAATCTTCAGTCCTTCTTTGCAGCTGTCTTACAGGCGCGTAGTGATCCTTAAAGAGAGGCAGTTGCCTTTTAGTGTCAGACGGCCACCCGGCCAGCCACCTCCTTACCCATATCAGCATTACCAGCAACAGCCTTCCTCTTCACTAAATGCCTGCAGAATTCATTTAAAAAAATCATCAGCAACCTCTACTCACACTCCTGGAGAGCAAAGCATTTCCCCACAGACAGCAGTGCCACGAACTGCATCTCACTGACCCACCGGTGTTTCACCTCTTGTAGCTTTTTCAGTGTCTGGGCTGATTTGGCCCTTTCTCCAATGAAACCTCCAAAATGGAAGCTCAGTTAATACCCGCTGTGGATATTTTCTTCCCTAGGAGGCAGACATCCATTTGGAAAGTGGCTGGATGGACACCACCAGCTTCATGCTCAGAGCTGGACTCCAGCAGGCTGCTGATGGGTGAAAGTCCCCTGAACACATCTGTCAGGCTCCACCCTTCATGCTTTGCTGTCATCAAATGTGTGAAAGAGTGAAGTTCATGCTCAGGTCTTTTGAATTTAGATTGCAGAAAACCATTGTTCAAGAAATGTAGGTTTCCTTGTCCACATCACGTTCTGGATTTCATGGCATCCATGAGGCAGAAAAAACTCTGTCTCACGGTATAGTTCTACGGCCCTCATCCTCCCTACCAGCTGAAGCCCTGACAGAAGAGACATCCCCTACATCAATAAACCCTGCGTGAAGAACTGCAGGGTAGAAATAGGCAACACAACGTCAGGTGGAGCGCCGTGAGTTTCTGCTCCAGTTTGGAAACATTGGAGTAGGCAAATGTCCCTGGAGGCATGAGGAGATCACAGGGTGACTATGAGCCACAAATGTGATACAGGCAAATGCGTTCTTGTGTGTCAGGCAAGGAAGGCAAACATTGTGCAAAGCCCTGGTGAGAACTCACCCGTACCCCTACGGACATTTCTCATTCCTCGGGTTCAGGAAAGACAAATTCTGTCTGTGATGAAGGCAGACAAAGACTAAGCAGCTGATCAGGGGGATGGAGGGCCTATAGAAGAAGATGATGACTGGAAGGAGCAAGACAAAGACTGAGAGGGCTGCCATCACTTTCAGGAAAGGTATCAAGGATGGAGGCCAAAGGAGGAAAAGAGCTATTGAAGTGGAAGGAAATATATGGTAAGGAACACAAAACAGTTCAGGACTTCTTTCCAAGAAGAAGACCTCACCATAAACAGTGTAGTAGCAAACGTCCCTTGGTGCATGAGTAAGGAATGGTGAGGAAAACCTGCATGCTCCCTACATCTCTGCAATGTTCACGTGGAGGGAGCCAAACCCCTTTCTTTCACCCCTGGCATCACCACAACCAAATGAAAGGCTATGGTCCAAATGCCCTTATTTACATAGTCCGAATGTACAGATTAATTTACAGGGATACCCAGCAGCTGTGCCCAGTGCATGGCCACCAAGGGCAGGGACATTGCCCTGGGTCTCCTGGGCACAGGGACTGCCTTGGGGCCTGCACCTCAAAGGCCTTCCTCTAAAGAATGCTGGGCGGAGGAGTGGCGGGTGGGGCTGCGCATGGGGGGCCCTGTCATCCCCATGTCACAGTGCCACCACCTGGCAACGCAGCAGTCACAATGCCCCAGGGCAGGATAAAAGGGGGCATCCTCCCGTGTCCCGCTGCCAGAGCTGCCCCGGGGGCAGCCCGAAGACATCCAAGAGGAAGTCCTTGAGGAGCCGGTGGAATTACTTGGCTGGGGCTGAGGGAGGAAGACCAGAGGCTGAACGAGGCTGCTGGAGGTTTTCTGCTGCAAGGCCAGCTCCTGGCAGGGCCACCTTCAAAGCTCATCTGATGGACGGAAATCCTGCTTCAACCTTCAGGAAACAGAGGCAAGCCCCTCAGGAGACGAGAAGAACCACCAACCCCTGCAGGTGCCTGAGGCTATCAGGCCTTTTCAGCTGGATCGCAGTGGCAAGACCAAGGGAATGCCTTCTTGAGGAGCACGGCAGAGCTCACTGTCATCATCCCCTGCGGAGCCAGGGGCAGCAGCCACAAGAAATGGGATGCAGAGATGTTGCCAGGGGTCCCAGTGCTTTGGAGCACCCACTGGTGCCCAGCCAGGCGCGGGAAGGATTCTTGCCCCCAAGGTCAGTCAGGCTGGGGGCATTTGGCCACTTTTGGAAGCCCCTGAGATGGCTCCAGGCTGAGGGAGAATAGGGCTTGGGCATCTCCTGGGAGGCGTGACCAGCCTGTGGGACGAGGAGGCGGGTCTTGCTCACGTGCTCAGGGAATAGCCGATCGCCAGCGCTGGGGTCAGGAAGGAATTTTCCCCCGGGGCAGATTGGCACTGGTCCCCGGGGGTTTTTTGCCTTCCTCTGCAGCACTGAGCATGACCACTTGTCAGGGCTCCTCTGGTCCATTTTGGCTAGGTTCCTGCCTGCTGCTCGTGCACCACGAAGGTGGCCTCTCGTGCCCTGCAGCTGGGGGGAGGAAGGCTTTTTTTTCCCCCTACAGTGGGCTAGCAAGTGTCCCCGGGGGTTTTTTGCCTTCCTCTGCAGCACTGAGCACGGCCCCTTGCCAGGGCTCCTTTGGGCCATTTTGGCCAGGTGCCTGCTGCTCATGCTCCACGAAGGTGGCCCTCGTGCCCCGCATCCGGGGGGAGGAAGCTTTCTAGACTCCTAGGGCGGCCCCCAGGGTGGTCCCCGGGGGTTGCTTCTTGTCCTCTGTAGCATTGAGCACAGCCCCTTGTCAGGGCTCCTCTGGGCCCTTTCGGCTCGGTTCTTGCCTGCTGCTCTTGCACCTCCAGGGCACCACTCGTGCCCTGGCTCCCTCTGGCTCCCTTGCCCAGTGCAAGTTTGGAGCGGGAGCGAGCTCTGCTCTTCCCTTGGCTCCATTTCCCCAGGGGTTCTTGCTTGTGCAAAACAGCCTGTGCTTGGAAGGGCTCCAGGCTTGCTGCCCCATCCGGAGCTGCCACTTTTCAGCTCTCCCTGCATGCAATGCAAGCGCAGGGCAGGCACGAGAGCGCTTTTCATGCATCACTGGCCAAGAAGCACAGCGGTGGAGCAGGTTTTGGAAGGGGAAAAAGTATGTTTGTCATCGCTACCTGTCATACTTTGGAAAATACCCCACGGTACCACACACCTCCTTTCCTTCTTCTTCTTTTGTGTGTGGTCGGTCCTGATCCTCGTTCTTCACGTTCTCACTCTTCAGCAAGCAGGGACTGCTTGGCCTGTATTCCTGCTGCTACTTTCTGCAGGTCTGTGGCTTGCCTTTGCCAGGCTGCAAGGGATGTTTTGTCAAGCTAACCTGAAGAATGCATCAGCCTGCTCCTGGCTACACACGCCCATTGTGTTAATGCTTGTGAGCATCGGCTCTGAAACAGATTCAGAAAAATACAAATACAAATAAAATCCTGTTTCCCCTTGTAACCTTTGTGTTCTGTGTCCTTGGAAGTGTTTTTGGAGCTGAAAACCCCCTGGCATTTCAGGCAAATAAGAGTCTCATCGTTATTCGAGTCATGGTGAACGCAGGGAATAGAATAGAATAGTTACGCTATGTTATGCCTAGAGTTCTGCGTGACAAGCTATGACCTAGGCCTGAGGGCTCCATCCAGGAGAGCAGCTCTCTGCAACGCAGGTCCCAGGCCCATCCAGGAAAGAGGGTGTCCTGGTTTCAGCAGGGATAGAGTTAATTTCCTTCCTAGTAGCTGGTACAGTGCTGTGTTTTGTATTGCATGAAAATAATGTTGACAACACACCGATGCTTTAGTTGTTGCTGGGTAGTGCTTACACTAGTCAAGGACTTTTCAGCTTCCCATGCTCTACCAACTGAGAAGGCTGGAGAGGGGGGCACAGCCAAACTGGCCAAAGGGACATTCCATACCATGTGACGTCATGCTTCACCGGTCCCCCCAGGGTCGTCGCCGCCCGCTGCAGCCACCCCCGCCGCCCCTCCGCCCAGCATCCTTCAGAGGAAGGCCTTTGAGGTGTGGGCCCCCAAGGTCCCTTCCAACTCAATGATTCTATTCTATTCTATTCTATTCTATTCTATTCTATGTCCCTTCCAACTCAATGATTCTATTCTATTCTATTCTATTCTATTCTATTCTATTCTATTCTATTCTATTCTAAACATTCAATTTATACAACTGGTCCCTTACAATTTCAGTGCCTACGAATCGAAAATCACTCTTCCCATAGTTCTGGTCCTTCAACTCAGGGCAATGGGCAGCCCAAGTGATATAAGAGATGGTGAGTAAAAAACACAGGAGCTAGAAAGAGGGTGAAGAGTGGGAACAGTGTTGGTAGCAACTGAGGAGAATAGAGACAGGTGCTGATTCTGGGAAAAGCACATGGGAGGAGACTTGGGAGAGAGTAGAGCAATAAAGCTGTGTTTCTGCTGTAGAGGTCTCCCATGGAGGACTGACCCTGAACTGTCACAAACCTGAGGAGTGAGAGGCAGGTGAATGGCAGGGCCCTTATGGAGGAAAGCCCTTGGGATTCTTTGTCCCAAGGAAGGTATTCCTACTTTTGAAATTCCAAAACTGTTATCTGAAATGACAACTATTTTTCATTGATTATGACATACTTAAAGCAAAAGCACACTTAATAGGATGTGAATAATCAGGACAGCTGCTTTGGTGACACAAAATGCAGAGAAACCATTTTGATCCTATTTCACAGAATGTGTTTTGTGTCACTTACATGGCATGATCGCAGCTACCCAGGCTGCTTTCTTGGGATATCTTTGGGTTTTAATTACCCTGTCAATTAGAGTTAGAGGTATTAATGTGGCAGTGAAATGATACAGATTGCTCATGAGTTCTGTTCTCTACTTGTTTGCATTCATCAGTCTTGAAAGAGAAGGTCTTTACACATTGTCTTGACATGGATGCTAATAAGCCTGCAATGAGATATACACTGCATCAAATAAATAGGTGCCAGCAGCCATGAAGAGAACAAGCTGAGATAATGGCACAATGCGGTCCAGTAATGAAGAGGTGGAGACTGTAGGCTCCTGGCCAGGGCAGAACGCTCTTATTTTTCAAGGATGAATGGATTTAGCCAGTGAACGGGTAAAAGCATTTAAGAAGAGGGGACTGATGACAAAAACAGCCATATCTGCAGACAATGGAGCGGGACAAAAGTGCATTGTATCAACATATGCTCTATGAAGCTATAGAAATCATTTAAAACTGAGTATTGAGTAAATGGAAGTAATTTCCAACTGAATCCTGAACTAGGGTAAATCAGAGAAGCATTCTTGAAGTATATGAAGCTATGTTGACTTACATCTCCTGAGAATACAAAGAACCAGACTAAAAGTCCCATGTTCATGTGCAAAGCATTTTGGATCAACTTTTAGTTTTAAATGATTTGGATTAAGTTGGACAGAGTGTAAAAATGAGAACTATTATTAATATTGTATGCCACAGGCTGTATCAACTTGTATCAAATGTACATGGTTTTGTGCAGGCCAGTCCTTGCTTAGTGCTTTCAGCATCTTTAGTGGAGCAAATGCCTATGGTGTCCTTGGGTGTTTAAACTACATTGGTGTTCAAGGTAAAGTAAAACATGCATAAAGTCCATACACTTCCATATTATTTATTTGTGTGACTCATAGAAGTCATATCATGCTGTGATTTCAATGAGTTCTATCTTCACATGTCCTTACTCCTGGAAGACCTTTATGGCCTTGCTCTGTAAACTTATTCCCTCAAGCAGTTTTATACACAAAATAGAACTATTGCAGTTCTAAGATCTCAATGGATACATTCGGGTAGAGACAAAAAAGTATAAGCAGTTGATGTTGCTAGCCACATCAGTAATGAAATGGAGAGAATCCTAAAATTCAGAGTAGTTCTCATTCTTTTTGCTTTCAGTTTATAAACTATGATTTTTCAGATTGGACAAAAAATACACTACTCTATTTTCAATCAGTTTCTTGTGCCAATTTTAATGCACAATGTTTCCATACTTGGACTGAAAACACTGAAAGGAGAATGATAAGAATTCACACCATGGAATTACCATTACATAAAATCATTAGGTTTTATAATCACTGTAAAAACTACATTCATTCCCTCTCCAAAAGTTTAGGACCTAAACTACCTCTCAGCGGTCCCTTTAAGAATTGCAATTTCCTAATGGCCCATAATATCAGTACAAGTTCCCTCACAGATCAAGGGCAGCAGATCAGTTTAAGAGCATAGATTTTCTGAACTAAGGTTAACAGCCCTCTGTGTTTATTCCAGGAAGACTTTCCTGATTGCTAGAGATGATTCTCTGGGCCATGGTAAAAACATTATAAGCCTTCAGAGAGAACGCCATTTGGGACAGTTGCAGACACTGACCGAATACATATTAAGGTAGCATTTATTGCATATGCGACAACTTGAGTCTGAGACTAGATTTTACACCCTCATATTTAAAATTGTACAAACTGATTTATTGAAATTCCTTGCAGATTGTTTCTTGGATGTCTTTCCCCCATTTCCCTTCCCCTCCTCACATTAGAAATATCTAGCATAGCATCTTACCTTCCCTATTTTCTTTTGGAGGACTCTTTGGAGAGCTGGAAAGAGAGGCCACAAGCTCCAGCCTCCAGGAACCTCTGTAGATGGGATAAAGTGCTCTGCTCTCAGGTTTCACAGAGCCATCTCCTGTGCCACGCTTCTGCATAGTGAGGCTGCCATCTCACTCATTTACAGGGCTGGTCCCTTAGCAGGACCCTGTGCTAAGGACCTAGAGCCTTGCTCTCCAGCAGCACCTGCCCTCCCTCAGCTCATTCCTTTTCAGCTCACGTGGCCCAAGCATCATGAAGCCTGGCAGAACAAAAAAAAGGAGGGATTTACCTTGGTACCTTTCCAGTTCCTACAGTGGACCACAGCAAAGGACAGTCTGCTTGTTTAGAATAAGATCTGGAAAAATCGAGTCCCATCATTAAAAGCATTGTACACTGCTCTTTTATTGATCTGCTGGGCTGTTGTTATTCTCTGTTTTGTGCAAGTGTAGAGGAAGTAAGAAGCAGCTGGGAAGAATCTAGAAATTCAGGATCCATCAGGATTCATTGCTACCAGCCTCTGTGCTATCAGTGTGCTAGCCTTTGGGTTACTACATTTTTCTGCATCTAGCCATATCCAACTAGCAATGATCAGTATCATTAGCCTGTTTCACAATAATCAATAAGAAAACACAGAGCCACCAGATGTTGTGATGGGTAACAGGTTGATGGGAGCTGGGAGACTATGATGGGACTTCTCTGTTTTCCCCCACAGTCTCCTGCCTCCGGCCAATCTCACCTTGTCAGAGGATATGAACTTTTCCCTTTGAGACAGCGCTTCATGAAGGATCTGCATGACAGGGTGGCATTAAAGGCCTTTGGGCCGTCCACCCCATCTGTTTAAGGTTACAGCTCCTTTTACCCAGTACAGTCACTCTCTTTCAACTACTTTCGCAAAGAATTTCACTTTGTGAAGGAAACTGTCTCTCCCTACCTTTACTCATATAAGCTAAAGGACCTCTCTACTCCTCAAAGCTACTCTTTTCTGGGACTCGCAGATCTTCTTTGCTCTCACATACATAGCAACTCTGCTATGCTCCAAGTTGTTTCTTTTTTTACCATAATGGAAAAGATGCAGGAGGTAGGAAGAAGAAGAGTATCATGGTCTGCCTCTAGGTCCTCTCCTTTTCTCTTGCTAAAATGGAAAACCCCTTCTGTTAGCATCATCCTTACTCTAGGGAGGGGAAGTAAGTAGCCTGCACCAAGGCGAAGGCCACAACTCTGACAGGCAGCACAGAAAGGGGCCTGGATGCCAAAGCGAGTGTAGAGCATGTCCATTTGATCTAGCATACATTTTGTATCTAGATACTTCCCTGGTATTGGAATATCGCTCTTGTCTAATCTTCTGTCCACTCCCAAAACCTTACCCACCCACCTGCATGTGCTTTTATTTCTGTTTTACCCCAGTTCAATAAGCACCTGCTATCGAGACATCAAAGAAAACAATAGCAACTGAATAATGTTAGCATTTGATGTTATAGAAATAAAATAAAATATCTGAAGCAGAATAAAGCCACAAGATAAATGTCTTCAGAGTCAGAAAAAAGAATGTCATGGCTTTAACCTGTTTACATGAAAGTATTTTCTCTGGTGGGATAATCAAAGTTTCAAAGATCTTGTCCTATATAATATCAAATCCTATTACTATTCAGCAAGGGAAAAGCTATTCCCTTAAAATCAAGGTCCTCTTTAAGAGCTTCCAGCAGGAAAAAGCTTGTATTGTGTGCACAAGCACACACAGAAGGCATCTCAAAGGGAAACGTTAGCCTCAAATTAATTTCTGTCAGATTTGATTGAAAAACTCACACATATCTGTCCATTGGAGGTTTGTGACCTGCCTCTGCCTGACTGGGATTTGGTAATCAAATAGAGACTCCTACAATACATTTACCAGTTTTGCTGTAGTCAAGAAATATAGCTGTAAAAAGTGTGTAATGACAGTAAAATTAGAACAAGGAGATTTTTTAAATTATCACTGTGCAGCTGCATTTGTTCATTGACTAAAAGAGTGCCCATAATTAGAAAAAAGCAAAATACAAATAAAAAAACTTTAAAATGTTATACTAATATTATTACATCATGTCTGAACCAAGTTGTATTGTTGTAGTGTAATGCACTTGAATGGATTTTTCCTACCAAGCCAAGATCAGATCCTTAATTTCTTGTGCACTTGTTGCTGGCCACTATTGCAGCTACTCTAAAAATAGGCAAGACCTCGATCCTTTCTCATGTGGCAAGTTCTGGAAAACTGTACCATTAATCCTTCACTTAAATTCTCAAACAACTCCTCAACTTTCTCTTATTTTCTCTCAGTTTCTTACTTCTAGAACTTTAACATCTAAAAAAGATATAATAAAAAAATAAAATAAATCCCTTGAGAAAAGGTTCCATTTTTTAACCACATGTAATAAAAATGAGGTACCCGAATGTAAAGGCAGCAGTTACAGATGTGTAACTAACTGCATTGCCACATAGCTGACATTACACTGGATCCAGCCAAACCCCTAGTTGTGCTGGAAGCCCCACGCAGAACTGCAGAAGCATAGTTCTTCTGACACAATAAAACCATACAGAATCCACATCTGCTGTCAGCCATTCAAAACAAGAATCTCGATTTTTATGGTCATTTATATCAGGACTGCACACTATTTTGAACTTTGGCCTCATTATATCACTTACTTTATTATGAAACACAATAACTGAGACACAACTTCTGATCCAAATTGCTCACTATTTAAAGAAACGGTGGAACCAGGAAAGACATTCACCCAAATTAAACTGAGTGAGGCAGCTGTGAGAATATCCTATCAGCTGGATCTATCTTCAGAAATTTTATTTAGTTTATATCATATCTCATTTAACCTTTTTTTAGTGGATCTTTAAATGAAGGAGTTTTGGAAGGAAGGCAAGTGGGGAATAGGAAACTGAGGGGAGGGAGAGGAAAAAATGAAATAGAAACTTTGGCAGAATGGAGGGTAAGAAGCAAGAAGGCAAAGAAGTGGGACATGGGCTACTGAATGATTGAGGGAATGGGAGTTGGACAGGAAGAAAAAGGGCAACAGCAGTCATTGGCAATAGAAGGTGAAAGATTGGAGGCTGAGAGAGAATGTGGAGTCCAAGTTTCAGAGCTAAGATTATGATGATCATCTCAAGAAGATTCCCTGGTTTCTTCCAGAGCTTCTGAGTAGAGGGAAACGAGTCTGCTAGGTCTTATGCCTGTGTAGGCCCAGCTTGGACAAGAGGATCAGCGAGGAATGAAAAGGCCTGACTCTTGAAAACTGAATGGTAGTGTGGTGGGTTGACCCTGGCTGGACGCCAGGTGCCCACCAAAGCCATTCTATCACTCCCCTCCTCAGCTGGACAAGGGGGAGAAAATATAATGCAAGGTTTGTGGGTCGAGATGAGGACAGGGAGAGATCACTCACCAATTACCGTCATGGGCAAAACAGACTTGACTTGGGAAAATTAGTTTAATTTATTACCATTCAAATCAGAGTAGGGTAATGAGAAATAAAAACTAAATCTTAAAATGCCTTCCCCCTATTCCTCCCTTCTTCCCGGGTTTAACTTCACTCCCCATTTTCCCTACCTCCTCCCTGCCAGCAGCACAGGGGGACAGGGAATGGGGGTTGCGGTCAGTTCATCACGTGTTGTCTCTACCGCTCCTTCCTCCTCAGGGGGAGGACTCCTCACACTCCTCCCCTGCTCCAGCATGGGCTCCCTCCCACGGGAGACAGTTCTCCATGAACTTCTCCAACGTGAGTCCTTCCTACAGGCTGCAGTTCTTCATGAACTGCTCCAGCGCGGGTCCTTTCCATGGGGTGCAGTCTTTCAGGAACAGACTGCTCAGCGTGGGTCCCCCATGGGGTCCAAGTCCTGCCAGCAAACCTGCTCCAGCATGGGCTTCTCTGTCCACGGGCCCACAGGTCTTGCCAGGAGCCTGCTCCAGCACGGGCTTCCCACAGGGGCACAGCCTCCTTTGG
>NW_008823953.1:127367-147981 GCF_000699105.1 Pygoscelis adeliae | reverse complement strand
TTGGAGCGGGCTGCCTTTGGCTCTAGCGGACATGGGGGAAGCTTCCAGCAGCTTCTCACAGAAGCCACCCCTGTAGCCCCCCCACTACCAAAACCTTACCATGCAAACCCAATACAGGTAGATATTTGGGACAGGAATGGAGCTAATTTCCCATATATTTGTTCCTCCAAATAATACTCCAAGTTTTTGGGGACTGATGAGGAGAAAACAGGGTCATTTACGCTCTGGTGAACCTGACTAGTACAACAGAAACATCACCTCCCTGCTATCCCTGCCTCCATAATGTAGATCTCCATAAAAAAGGCACGTTAAAAACTAGCAGAATTAACTGCTTCTTTCCTCTATTTTTATATGATTTTCTCAGTCTAACAAAGGAGGTGAATGAGGGGAAGAACACCATCATAAGTTCACTTGTACACTGAATGAAAACAGAAAAAAATTTGCAAGAACTGAGGCAGCAGCACTGCAACCAAACATCCAAGTCTCTAGCTGCTCGGGGCTTGCTGAAAATTTTGGGTTTCATTCCCTATTGCCTCAGTTCATGTGTATTTATTTACTCTGAGGCACTGTAGAATGTCACCATTTTGATTTGTTGTAACATTTTCCATTGTACATTCCTCTTTTATCTTCTTTATCTACCAACCAGATAACAGTGTATTTTTAACAGGCATCTCCATTAGGGTATTGACTAAGTGGCTCCCAAGTCCTCTGTCACAAGCCACTGAAACAACAAGATAGGTAAAGTAGTTATTGATGTTTTCTACTGCCTTGGTAGCTGACACTATTCCCAACTATTTTTGGAGGAGGAGGAAAAGAGGGAGTATAAAAATAACAGGATAGGGTCACTTCAGAATCTATCTGCAGTCAATTGCAGCCACTTTCCAGCCCCCAAAAATTACTGTGGTGCACAAATGTAATTTCCTGGCTATCATACTTTCACAACTCATCACATTCTTTACAAGGGATTGAAGTTGCAATGCCTGTGCCTTTGGGATGAATGATTTTTGAGGAATTATGGTGGATACAACTGAGTACCAATAAACATTAATGCTTTCATGGAGTGAGGTCTCTTAAGGACTATACTCCAGAGGTATGAGTTAAAGCAGGAGCCAGGCCAGCCAAGACTAAGAAGGAATAGAATAGAAGAAGGAAAGATCAAAACCACGTGTAATGGGGACAACTTGAACACAGAGTGGTTGGTTGCTGTTGCTTACAATACAAGAGCTCAAGAAAAGCAAGTGGCATGATCAAATAACATAGTTCAAACACACAGAGCTACTTTAAAAAAAGAGCATGTAATTAAATTATGGAACTCACTACCACAGGATTTTATGAAAGACAAAGGTACAAGATAATGGGTGTGGAACACAGTGGCCTGGTTGCAAACCCTAACCAAGTTCTTCATTGTGGGAAGTCAGGAGGATCACTTTATATGTACCTTATTTTTATACTATTTTGCTAAACACCTAGGACCAACCACTGCTGAAAACACCTGTGGTGTGAACTAATATGGCACTTACTATGCTCTTCAGGCAAAACGGCCCACAGACAAATGTAATTGCTAAGCCTTGCAATCATTGGTTTTCCTTAAAATTCCGGTTCCAGGAGTCTTTATTGCATGGGAATCTCAGATTTCATCTAAAAACTTAAACGTCTAATACTGGTATGTGTAGAGAAATCTTGAAAATATGACCTCATTGTGCTATATGGCCTGAAAAAATGAGAGAAAATAATCATATGCACATTTCATTTCTGTAAGTTAAGTCAGTCTTATAGTCCTGGCTCATGATTTTGGAACACTATGGGGACTTGCAGTTTAGTTCGTGCTTCAACTTATTAGTACAGTAAATATGTTCTATTAGGCAGAACATTATCAGAAAAAAATATAAAACATATTTCCAGCAACTGGTTATATAAAATATTGCATTTTTTCTTTCAGAACTTCAAGTAAGTGCTGTTGTATTCACTGAGCGCTCACTTCTATGAAAGTCTGGTCTAGGATCCCTTCATGAAGAGCCTTGTGTATAACCATCCCCAGTTTTACTGTGTATCTTGAATACCAACAATCTTATAACAGGCCAAGAAACACATAGATATTCAGGGTTTGAGCAGAAGCACAGAACTGTTCATTTAGAACTTGTAATGGTCTGGTGGACTCACGGGCAGGCTGAGGGGCAGGGAGAGGAACTCAGCCCTTGTTTCCTTAACAGGATCTGTAACCTGTGTTGACAGCACTGCTAATATTAGCCGTCTGAAAGATGGGCTGCTAATGACTGATTTTCAAACACTGCAGCTTTGTAAGTCTACTGGAGTAGAAATGAACTCTGCTCAGGTTCAGAAAAAATGCTGAAGGGCGTAAGCTGGGGTTTTTTTTATTTGCGTAATTTAATGCTTTGGAAGACAAAGAAGAAGACAGCGTTGGCATCACTTAAGCAACGACAAGCTGTGGCCCACCTTCTAACTATTTTACAGGTGATTTTTAATATATCCCAACATTTTATATTGTAGTAGATAAAGAAGGAGACTGCACAGATGATCTCTTCTAAAATTTCTGTTCCGGTACTGTCCTCAGCGAAGGGTTAAAAGAAATTGCAGCTATGCAGTCTAGTTACTGTCCAAGACACCTGAACTGAAAGGTGGTATTTGTGATCACAGTCAGTGTTGAACCAGTTAAAAGCTTTGAATCTAATCATGTCAGTTGCTTGGGAAAGATTTCACTAATACAAAAGCACAAGAGAACAAGGACAGTAAAATAATATGTCTCTTGACTTTATATTGCTGTCTTGACTGCAGTATTTAAGCATTAGCACAAAGTCAGCTAAAGTAACAATTCAAAACCAAAAGCGCTACTAAAACTACAGTCGCAAAAGTCTTAGAGTGTAAACATCAGGACTTTTGTTTTCTAATTCTTACCAGCATTAGTGAAATATATTCACTTTCAATTGCAGGATTTTAACTTCACTGAGTGTAAAATCTATTTTTATTTGTTCATTTGTTTGTACATTTTTTTTTACTTTTCAGTGATCTTTTTTTTCATGATCTTTAAGTGAACGAGTTTCTATGCTTGCAAGATAAAGTAGTTCTTTTTATCAAGGAAAGAGGTAAATGGCAGAAGAAAAATTTAAATATTCTCTTTCTAAAGGCAGAACAACAATCTCATATAATTGCTTCTTATCTCTGTAACAGTTTAACAGCAAGATTCAGAATTAGTTTAGTTTTTTTCACATTCTAGAATTTGGTTAGAGGTTGCAGAAAACACCATTATCAGCACTGCACCAGTTCTGCATTTAGTACAGAGTATACCAAGGGAAAAGAGGATTATAAAATGGATGTCTGAAGTCAAATTGCAAATGGTTAGAAAGTTTCTATCGCCACTTCAGAAAAAGAATCATGATCTTTTCTGTCCTGTGGACGATACCCATTTTTTAGCTCTAAAAGTGTCTTACTTTTAATGACTACCCAGGCTGCTTCCATAACATAATGGTGAATGTCATTTTGTCACTTCTCATTTTCAGAATCAGAATTTTGGCTTTTCTGCTTCTGCTCCTGTGTTTGTTTAGCACATACAAACTACAGTGTCATCAATGACATCCTGCAATAAAGCTGTGTTTACAGATATAGAGGCTTAAGACCTTCCTTTGTTTCAAACATGGCCTTTAATTCTCACAGCAGTGCAAGTCCAGAGATCTTGTACCTGGCACCAGGCTATTAAAACTAATATTTCAGCATTTTTCACAGCTTTTGAGTGTATCACCATGTAAGCATCTAGACAGATATAGCCTAAAACCAAAGTCAGTAGAAGTTCAACATCTCATGGTAGTGCAGATCTATGTGCCCAGTTAGTCACCCAACCCAACCCAACCAGTGTAACCTTTTCACTCAGATGTGGTCTCCTCACTCCTGTGTTTCATGAAGCTTGTTGAGTAATGATCAGGGAAAGAATATGGGTCTCCTGCTCTTCTGAAAAGGAGAGAAAGCATTTCTCTGGCTTATGGGAGCAATACTTTCCCCAAAGTCCTTCTGCTTCTTGAGCAGTGTGGTAAGGGCTTACGCGCCTGCAAAGCATACTTTATTCAACATATGACCCCACCGGCTCACCTGCTGACAAAAGCCAGCAGAGCTGGCTTGATGTAGAGCACAACAGATGGAGCACAGACTGCTGCCTACAGTTGCCAGGACTGTGCTCTGGTTTTGTTGCGACTGAAAGGCAAAATAGACTCCTCAGTTTAAAAATCTATCTATAAATTGCTGAGATCTATGGGTAAAGAGTTCTGTAGAAATGCCTCTGGATTAATAATGGTGTTATTTTTAATTCAGCTGCCATTAGCCACCACCTGTTTTCATAATTCATCTGCACTGCAATGTTACTCTAGTGAGACTCGCTGCTAGTCAGTATTGCTGCAGAGCTGTTCCTTCTCTCCAATCTAAAATATCAAAGGGCCAAAGTAATATGGCACCAGGAAAGGTATTTAAAATAAATTAACAAATGAGACATGCATTTTAAAATTGTCTTTCTGTAAACTGTAGCACTTCTATGCATGAAAGCTTAAATTGCATTTTGCAATGGTGGAGGAAAGAATGGAATTTTAAAAATTAATTCTCAAAATCTACCTCATTCCATTGCATTGGAGATTTTTGAGTGGCAGAAGAGCAGAAGAGAGTCACACAAAGGTAGAAATTTAATGCATAATTTAATTGTTTTCAGGGTTTTTTTTACTTAGGTTAAAAACCTAACGAGTTAAAACATTAGTCAGAGTGGAACTGGATAGGACTTAATTTTATTGACTTCAATGGACTTTAGAGCAGGCCCAAAGACCCATCTTGCTAGTCTTACTTGACTAACAAGTAGAAAAAAGAATACCACAGCATGATATAGAAGTAGGGCAGATATTCTGTTCCTTGATCGGCAAAAGCACAAACCTTCCCAGACTTTCACCTCTGATCTTCTTCTATGCTCAAGCACACACATTTGGATTATGTTGCTCTGGAACATACTCCTCCCTGCACTTATCAGACCTTGGTTGGAAGCTGGTGGAGGGATAGGGTCCAAAGTGTCAGAAGCAGCTCAGCGCTCAGGTGGGAAGGAGGCAGACTGAATGCTCCAGAAAGCCAGGAGGCGGGGTAGTTTTCTGCCTTCAGCCCTGAGCAAGGCCAAGAGAAGTACCTCTGGAAGCTCTACTAACCCATGGATTTGTCTACGTTTTCTGTGTATGTTTAAACCAGAACATAAATACTGAAAGACATTTGGCTATAGCACAAAGTTTTTCTTGGGCTAGTGAGCTCCCCCACCCCCTCTCCTCAACCTCCTATGCATACACAATATTCTTCGGGGAAAAAAAGATATAGATAGTTTTTTAGAATAGCTATTTCATAACATCTATTTCAGAAAATATCTACGTTTAGAAAAGCCATAGGGATGTCTTCCTCTGAGGCCCACTCCGTGAGGTGCCAATGTCCCTTAACTGCTCAGCATGTCGGAAGGAGGCTCTTCACATGCATCTGCATTGCTCAGTCTCTGTTTAATGTACCACCAAGACACAGAAACAGCCTATAATTCCTGAGAAGCTGAAACAGAAGCTTCCTGTGGTCCTGTATTAACGCTTCAGAGGGAAAAGCTGCAGGTGGATATCCACTCATTGCAGATTCTCATTCTCCAGCATGTGCCTGTATCAGTTATCCTATACACCTCTGTCGGCTGGAGATTTCCTGCTATTGAACTTGACCTTGGAAGGTACTTTGTACATTGTTTTGCTTGGAAGAAAGGTCTTAGAAGAAAACATAGATGCTAATCTCAGTAAGCCTGTATCTTAGGTATTCATTCACTAGCAGACATGACTTTGTGCTTTAGAGTAAAACTTCCAAAGGATAATAGTGGTGTTTATTACGCATTGTTGTGATCAGTTTGACACTAGAAGTAGTAGTCTTTAGGTGAGCAGAAATAAACCAAGCAGGGTGCAGCAGGAAAACAGGAAAAAAAGGTAATCATTAGATTATCTGTTAATCATTATGACTATGGTTATAACGGAACCTGTGCCCACCTGGCTAACGTAACCATGTGTCTGCAGCAGATGCAGTACAAATGGAAGAGTAAGTAGCACATAAGAAAAAAACAGGGCTTGCTAGGGTAGTGCTGCGCAGTGCGCTGGGAGCCTTAACCTTCATAATGCTAAGGGCCTTCCATTTGCATTTCCTGAGCCATGTTTATTACAAGATCAGAAACTTCATTTTCGAGCCATTAACCATGATGTACATAATTTGTTTTGTCAGTGTTGCAGAGAAGTGAATCTGGCATGTGACACAGAAAGCACAGTAAGAAGGATTCTGGAATTATCATTTTTTGTAAATTTTAGGAGCATGAGGTTTGCTACAATATCTGTTGGTATCTATATGAAATGCTTTCTCATCCATTTACTTGCCTGGGAGAACCTATTTCACTACAGATTTAATTATATATTTAGAAAACAAGATCTGTCATTACCAGTTTTCCTTTGCTCAATCCAATGATGTGTTCAACACACCATGAACAAGAACGATACTGTACATTTTGCTAACAAAGCTATTCTGCCCCTGACATTAATATCAGAGATACTTTCTTCCTCCCTGATGATTTATTCAAGCTCTAAAAAATTAAGTAACCTTAAGGACCTGTAGAGTGAAAAATGAATCCACTGAGTATTTTACTATCTTTTGTTATGATGTAACATCAGTTGAAATTGATAGGAAAGTTTCTAGTACTTTTAACAGCATTGGATCATGTTCTTAAACATAAGAAAAAGTACCAAAATCTTACATACAAACAATTCTGAAACAAGAATTTGAAGTGGAGAGGGTTGGCCCCTAGTCTGAACAGCCTCAACTTGTAGAAGAGTTTGGATATAAAGTTGGAATGTCACATTCTTCCCTGCAGTGCCAGAAACTTCCCCCTGTACTTCTGTCAGCTCAGATCTCACAAAAAGAAATGTACTCTTATTTATGCCTATATTTGAAAGCAAGATTGTTCACTTTGGAAAAGTCCCCAAACTCATAAAAGAAAAAAAAATTAAACAGGAGAAAAAGAAAAAACCCTCATGTTTACATAGCAGGTACGCTAGGAAAGGACATCTAGGATTAAGTCCAGTCTCATGATATCACATACTACTGTATCATGTATTCCCGCTTATATATTCATCTTTATTCTACTGCAGTTTTCTGGACTTAGCTTGGTTAGTAATTAAAAGTGGGTCCACTGCAGTTAAGGACATGACTCTAATTTAAAAGTGTTTATGAGTAAGGTGAGAACCGGGCTTCTATCTATTTTTACATGAGTGATCAAGTTTGTGATATAGGCTCAATTAAAGTTGTGCACCCAAACTCATGTGGGATAGAGAGTGTAGCTTCTAAGAGGATTGAGAGGCCGGGGAAGAGTGCACAGAGAACTTTGATAACGTGAGAGCGGGATGAGAGAGAACACTGAAATTTTACAAGCATACTGGAATTGAGCCCAATAATCAGGCAATAGTTGCCCAAGTTTCTCCAAATAAGATAGGTGACAGACATAGAAAAGAAAGTGATCATGATTTGCCATTTATTATAAAATCTTGCTTTCAGCTTGGTAATCAAGTACAAAAGATAGCAAGAGATGTTTTATTGTAGGGTTTTTCAATAGCATCAGCAGTTTCAAACACAGTGTTCATCATCCTGTTCTGGCCAGAGCTCAAGAAATAATAAAACATCTAAGGCTCTATTTTGATGTATGGTCTACATCTGGTTAGAGGGTATACATTCAAACCCGTTGACTAGTATTAGATCTGTAAGGAGGGCTCCAGAAGAAATAGCATTGGGCTAACTCCAACGGTTCTCCAACAGTCAAAGTCCTGATGGAAGTAAATTGGAGTTTTGTACTCCTGAGAATTTAAGCTGCTTTGTGATGCAAAACAATGACCTGGCAGGAGAAGACGAAAGGCTTCTGGAGAATGATGAGCTGGCTTAATGGTTTTTAGATGTAAATCACTTCTTATACGCTCTGCATATTTTCTATTCTAAAAGTGAAGAAAAATAGGAAAATTGAAGAGTTAAATTATTTTTCATCACAGGAAGTTTAATAAAAATAAATGTAAAAGTTTCCATTAATCACCAGGCTTCTGAAGTGGTCAAGAAAGATACATAAATGTCCCTATGGTATTAATCCCATTTAACAGATACCTGAGCTGAAGCAGAAAGAAGCTAAGTGGCATATACAAGATGCAGGGAATATGTGGTATAGCAAGAACAGAATGCGTATTTCCTGGATCTTTGACTTTCACCAGCGTGTGGATATTTCTGCTTTGCCAACAGCTAGTTCTTTCCGCTCCCAATTATATATATACACACACATACATCCCAAGAACGTGATATGTTACAGAAAAATGTGCTGAAGACAAGTAATGCCCCATCACAGTTAATAACCTTTGAAAGCTTTAATGTGAACAATAGCATGTGTCTGTTCTGCAGATTTTTCATTAAAGTACACAGACCAATCTTGAGGAAAAAAAATTAAAAAGAGATTTGAGGAAGTAATAACCCAGAGGTTAAAAAAATATTGATTAGGAAAAAGATTTTCTTCATAAAGATAATATTTCTCTTTTAGCAAAAAGAAGCTGCTTAGTCTCCAGAAAAAGAAAACAAAGTATGTTCTAAAGGCACCCATTTCATTTGTTGTGAGCTTTGTTGAATAATGAGCAAAACTGTCATTCGTCTTACAACCTTCTCTCACCTTACCTATCACACTGAAAGATTTAAAATTCTTCTGGAAAGTCTGTGCCACTTCATTTATTATATTGAAAAAAATTAAACACCAACTTTTAAATACTTTTAGAGGTTTTTTTGCAATCTAACTACTTGCCCTTTGGTGCCTAATATCTTCTTAGAAGATACGACCTGGTAAATTTAGTACGGATTACCACAGACTGCATTTACTTCTAATGAGACATAGTTTCTCCTGATCTTTTTCATCTATCTTCAGAGAAGAAAGATAAAAAAAAAAGCTTGTTTCTGTCAGAGTTCGTTCTTTGGTGTCAGGGAAACATGCTGGGTTTTTTCCTTCTCCATCTTCTAAGTTTTCACCTTGATCTTGTAAAATATTACAAATAATCCAAATGCATATATTGCACTGCTGTTTTGTAAATTCAAACTGAATAGTCAAATAGTTGAAGATAATGATAATGATTACTTGAGAATATATTTTTCCATCTTCGAGAAATGCGCTGGGTGGTACATTTCCAAATTTCAGGAGACTGGTGGGTGACTTGCAGACTAAGGCAAATGCAAATTAAGATAGCTGAATCAAGGGCCTTTTGAGGACTTCAAAGGACTTTGGATTGAGCCTCAAGTTCTTAGGACTTTTCATCTCTAGATATCAAAATACTTCACAACAATCAGTACATTTCATTACTTCTGTTTCATTGATGGGGAAACTGAGGTATAGAACCGTGAAACAATTCTCCCCCTATCATTTAGTGAGTCTGTGGCACATCACAGGATAGCAGTCAGCTCCCATGGCTTTCCCTTTCTGCCATCTCAATCAAGTTTTCTCACAAAGATTGCCTTAGGAAATAACAGTTAGGCTTGTTACTCCAGTAATTTTGCCCCCTTTCTGACTAAACTCTGAAGTAACATGTTATGTATCACTTGACAGAGGAGATCTGTATACTGATCCCTCAGGACTAGTGCTAGATGTATTAGTAAACCTTCAAAATTCCAGTGTGCTGTGCCTGCCACCACCAACTCTCATCATGGCAGTTCACTTGCATCTTTTCCTACCACCCTTTGATCCTCCCCATCTCTTACTAATCCCAGCTACTTCAAGGGATTAGACAGAATTCAAATGAGATCCTGTGTTGATTTAGAAGTCTGTTCTTCCAGACAGAAATTGTATCCTCTCATCTATGTTCAAAAATAAGTAGCATGCTATCGTCACCACCACAATATAAATGGCTAATTATAATAAGGCGCCGGATGCTCATAAAATAAATAACAAGATCTTTGAATGCCCCTGTCCCGTTTCTTCTAAATTGTATCATCTGTTTTATATGTTGGGCGCTGGACTGTCTGCATGATGTTAAATAGTTAAAGGGAAAGCCTGGCACTTTGTCATGGAGGGGCATTCTTAATAGCTGCTGTTTAACACATACCATGGGGAAAAAAGGTTGTGAGTGCCCATTGGATGAGCAACAGCAGTTAACTAATAAATACTGTTCCCAAGTGATTCATAAACAATGAAGTAACCAAAAAGAGCCATGTTAATTTTTAATTTCTATTCTGTTTTCAGGCAGGAGAACAAAATCAATATTTGCTTAATGGAAAAAGGCAATACTTGAGGCAGGCCATCAAGGGTGGAAGGGCTGTCCTGTAGCCAAAGGATAAGGCTGGGAATCAGGAGACAAGAGATTTTCTTTTTGAATTGCTTAAAATGAGTTAGTATTGCTCTTTGCCTCACTTTCCCCACTTGAAAAATGGGAAGTTGCTGCTCCTGATGCTGCACAAAGCAAACAGATGATAACAGTTTTCAAGCACTATGGGTATTTTCTGGCCTGGCGGTGAACACTGTGGAGAAGTGTTGCTGGTGACCTGTCACTATCACTGCTGACAGCAATCCAGGCACAGATAAAACTGAGGCTGCTTCTTAGCACTGTACTAAAAATCTACTTAAATGAAGTGGGAAGGTGAGGACTAGCATTCTGCTGCTGCTATGCACACTTAGCATGCAATGGGTAAAGCCCCTCAATACCCGACCCAACAGCTCATAAAAGTGTTATTATCCACAAAATACCTTCTTGGGGGCTAAAGAATGAGAAGAATGGAAAGAATTTATTTCAAATTCAAAAAATGTCTTTTTGGGATGATATCATCCTATTATTGCCATGTGGCAGCTGTATTTATCCACATCTATTGTCGAGAGCGATCCTCTCGTTAACATTTTTATACTCTAACCACATGCTGTAGGAATGCTGTGTAGGAATGCTATGTATAAAAGCTGTGTGGCCTTTTTTCCTATGAAATACTCATATCTTTTAAAACCTTTGGAGGTGAATCACTTCCTCAGCAGGACTGTAAATGTTTCATTAGTTTTGTTTCCGTGTCAGAGGTTGGTGGATTGTACAACACTTTTTAAATCTGCAGCCTTTGGATAACATAACATCAACAGCCTTACATTTGAATTTGCTGAAATCTGCTGATACATTACCAGAGCTAGGTATGTTTCCCTCATCAAAATAAAACTCGCTGAGAAAGTATTTGACTAAAAAGGTATTCCACTCCAAGGTGGAGGGAGGTAAGAGGAGGTACTTAAATAGTCTGTATATTACCTCAGGCACCACTCACAGGCACTACCCTGCACCCCAGGGACCTGGATTTTGACTCTGACATTGCTTCATAATCAAGGATTGTCCCAGGGTGAACTGTCAGACTTCAGCTACGTGGTTGAGGGTCAAATCCTGAGAGGATGTAAGAGGATGGGAAGAGATGGCAAGGAAAACATAGCTGTGCAAAGAAGTGGGTTGATACACGCAGCTAAAGATGTAATGAAAGAAAGAACTGGTTTTAAGAGTATTTTTCTAAGCTAGGTTATGATTAGAGCATCAGAAAACAGAACACACAGTGAGGATTGTGCTTTCAGTAAAGGGAGAGGTTGTCTCATAGGTACAGGAATTTGTGATTAAAAGGCCCGATGGCAATAAACGGATGAGGCCTTTTTTTTTTAAGTTTCCTGTGAGTATAAAAAGGGTCTGAAATGTAAATGATCATTTGTGTGAATGTCATACACAACTGGAAAGAAAGGGGAGTTCATTGAGATAATCAAGGGCTTATTCTGCTGGCCAGGATCCATTCTGCACCTCTGCTCAAACAGTGTAGCAACTTGGTATGGTGGTAGCACCAGTTAGAGGGGCTGTACAGGCTTGTGACACATTTAATTTAATGTTTTGGGCTGCAGGGAAGTTAACTGGACTTCTCTCATGAATGAAATTGCAGGATCTGTACCCCAATTAAAATGGTTCAGTTGTGCTGTAATAACTGGGAATGAAGGCAACCTTACATCATCAGAAAATACATGGACTTCTTTTTTTTCTGTTGTAACCAGCTATGTGCCTCTAATGTCATGTGTTCATACTTACTGATGTTTCAATCCTCGGTTTAACAGGGAATATGGAATATTTGGGTGAAGTCTTAACCTCTTTTTGATGAAAGGCAAAACCCTTATTCAATTTAGTGGAACCGGGATTTTATGTCACACCTGTCAAATGGCTGTATCAGTAGCTATCTGCTTGGCAGGAGTCTAATGGTGGCTTAATTTATTTTGTTGCTTCTCCTCCCTTTTCACGTTTTTAATTCTTTCCTTCCTTCCACTCTCTGGATCTCAGTTAAGCAGTATTACAAAATATATATACAAAGGTGGCAAACTTGAAAATCCACTTCAGAAAGTTAGTGTAATATGCTCTATGGTTATAAGCAGAATATTATGCATGGAAAACATACAGTATTCCTGAGGTAGGAACTCTGATAACCTCATCAATCATTTCCTGTACGTTATGTACACTATTTAAGTAAGTGGAAAGCTAAGTATTTTTCCTTGAGGTTAAGTGTATGTCAAGAAGACGACGAAGAAGAAAAGTGTTTTTCACTGTAAATACAAAATAGATTTTCCAGTGATCTATTTAACATTAACTCCATTAAAAACCTTCAGTAACACAGCAGATCAGAAGAAGTGAGGGAAAATAATTATCAGAAATTACACTTGTGAAGAAAAGGAATAGGAGAGCGCTTTACCAGGCTTTGGTGATTTGACTCCTGAGAGTCAAAGGCAAGATACAACACAGCTGTAAAGAAAATGGAATTTCCTGTATCTATATGCCAATATTTTAAATATTTATTTCTTATATATTAATTATTTGAAGAATAATGGTTGATATTTTCAAAACCATAAAATGTTGGTCTAAATCTTTTCCTACTGAAATCAATAATAAAACTCCCATCAACTTCACTGGCAGCAGGGATAAGCAGCTGCTTCTGAAAATATTACTTTATAGGAGGTTTTTTTTTTGGTGTGTGGAGAGAGAGGGTTTTTTACATGTAATACATGTAATCTATAGTTTTTTCACCTTGAAATCATACAAAATATGACAAGTTCAAAAAGAATACCGCTTTTGTTTCAGGTGGAAAAGACTTCCAAAAGAACTCCAAATCTTTAGCAGTGAGAAGATGTGGCATAAACAAACGGATTTACTGTGTCTTCACAACACAGCAAGTGAGGCAGCCTAAGACAGATACAGAGAAGCTTCATATTCCAGTGACAACTCATCTATCCACTATATATATAAATATACCATATTACATTTTCTTCAGGATTGTATCTGATGAAAATATCACTATTTAGTGACATTTAGGTGATCTGTTCCTTCACTGTTTTTGCAAAATTCTTCTCTAAGGCACTTGAACAAATGCTGCTACTGCTGACCCTTTTAATGAAAGCCTCTTAACTAACAATGGAAGAACCCTCATCAGGCATGAAATTTAGGATTAAAAGAAGAATAGCTTATGTTCTATTAATTTTGCTCTATTGTATCCTGAAAATTCCTTTTTCTGTAGATTAAAATACAAGTAGACCAATTATATCCAAGGTATGTCTGCGTATCACTGTAATACAGAAGATACTGTAACATAGAAGAATGTCACTGAGTAAGATTTGGAAAAGAGAGATTTTTGTGATGTGTCAGTTTAGGTAAGCCATTTGGAAAGATGCTTTTCAAATAGGTGGTCTTCTGTAAAAGGAAACACACAGTGGACAGAGCTGTTGGGAAACTTACTACTACGTCATCTTCTGGTTACCCATGATCGGTATCTGGAAGCAGCTGTGGCAGGTATGAGTGAAAGCAGCAGTATATTACTGAGATTAATGCAGATTTGTAACAGCCTAAGGAAAATAATAGCAAAATACTTGGGTAATATCACCTGTATATAGAAAGACCACAGGAGCACAAAATTATTCTGTGTATGGGTCCATACTGCCAGCTTGGCTCACTCTTTATCGCCAGTGCTCTGTTGCTCCAATCACCAAAACTGTGCACGTGGCTTTTCACATCTGGGCTCCCCTCCGTAGTGAGGAAACTAGCGTCTTCTATGACAGCTTGCTCCAGGGTCTGCTATAGACTGATGACCCCATCAAGTGTGGCTGCTTCCTCTTGAGATAGTCCTCTAGCGCTACCCCAGAAGGCTTTGTGCCTTTGCATGTTCATTTGTGTCTCCTTCCTGGACATGAAAAATCTCAGCATAATGCAAGACACCCACCTGACAGACAGAAACACTATCTTCAAATCATTTGAGGTACTTAAAATTGGAAATTCACAAGAAAGCAATGCCTCAAACCAGTGTGCACCTTGGGAACCAGGACTCTCTTGCTGGTGCAACCTATAAAAAGAATATAGACAGAAGTGTCTCGATAATTCAGTAATGACAAAGACTTCATTATGCCAGTAATGTACATGATAAACAGTTGATCATAATGAACATGATGATAAACAGTTCTGTTAAAGTCACATTGTAAGACAGGTAGTTTGTAAAGATTATCTTAACCTAGACTGAAGTTTTAGAAATTGGGATTCTGGATTTTCAATTTCAAATTCCAGAAATGTTAGTAAAACTATAAAATCCTAGAGTCAAGATTTGGGGTCCTACCTAAATACATATTTTCTTTGGTCTCACTTCTAAAGATAGACAGCAGCTCTTGATACATAGGAAGGAAGTCCAATTGCTAAAAGCTAACAAAACCTAAATATGAACATGGGGATTAAATTTAAGCTTGTTCCTGAGACTCCTGAACCAAACAGTATCTTAAGACTGTTCTAACCATTATGTGTTAATTTTAAATTAGATCAAATGTGAGTGTTTTCTTTGATGAAAATGCTCATTATTCAAATTACATTTATGTATGACCATGGAATACGGCTCTTACTAGAAACAAACACTAATGCTGCTTTAAAAAGATGGAACTAATGAATAACCAGCTAGGAGGAACACATAAATGGGAATTGGGAACTCTTAAAAGAATAGTGAGGACTCTACAAGAAGACAACAAAACACAAAATATCCTTGAGGAAGACGTGAAAGCATCGATTATAGGTTTGTATGTATAGACCTTCATTTTTATATTTTGTTTCAAAGAGAAAAAAATCAGTGGCAGTAACTGTAAATTAAAACCTACGAATCATAAAAATACATATTATAGGAAACAGGAAAAAAAGAAGTCAATGTTAGAAGAATTAAAGACAAGGAGTGTTCTAATTCTATTAGGAAGGAGAAGGAATCCCAAAAACAGAATGACAGCTGTAAATGGTAGAGTTATTCACAATAATAAAATAAATGCAAGAGGGGCGAGTATCTTGCATTAGTTTAACATTAATAGTCATGTCCCACTAGGCACAAATTAAGAAAGATGGTAACAGATTGGAGGTATAGCAGACAACAGTCACAAAAATTATTTGTAGGATGTAAAACATCTTTTGTGAAAGAATCAGTAGCATTTCTATTTAACTTAAAAAATAACTATGAAGTGATTTATGTTAGGATACGAGTACTCACATGGGGAACAGAAATCTTTTAATACAGAACTTTCAAAAGTTGCTGACAGACAATGCCATAGTGGACATAATGGAGTGGTTCAAAGCTGAAGTAAGACAAATTTAAATTTGCCATAGGCATAAGGAAAACCCATTACATACCAAGTCCTGCAATATTAGAACTAAGGGCGCTTATCAAAACTGGTAGGAGAGCCATAGCAGCGCAGTTTAAAACAGGAAAAAAAGAAAGAACTTCTTTAAGTGGCAGGCAGAGAACTTCTGGGCTTCATTACCTCATGAGATTGTGGAGGCAAGCAGCGTCAGCAAGTCCAAAAGAGACAAATTCATCAACAGCAGGTTCGTTAACAGATACTAGAAGGAGCAGTCAGGGATGTGCCTTCTAACATCCCTAATTCCATGTCAGTAGATGCGGTGGTAAGACAAGAGGAGTGGAGCTCAGAGGTAAATGGTCTCCCCAAATAGCATGTCTTATTGCCACTGTCGGGGACCAAGCACTGGGCTAGATGGATCACTGTTCTGACCTGGTAAGACATTTCTTTTGCGTTCTTTATTTTTCTAGCAGTGAGTATAACTGCCCTTGAAATGACTTATCAGAAGTGCAGGGAGTTCTATGTAATTGGAAATGTTATGTCAAGGTATGTTTTCTTTTAAAAAAATGGTACAAAAAGGAATTAATTCAGGTAAATCTCATGGCCCGTGTTAGGGAGGAGTTCCGATTAAATCACAGTGCTATTCCCACCTGGCTTCATAATCTATAGATCTATGAAATTTTCTCGTAGTATAATAATTTTTCAATTTCAGACTTGCTCCTTCTTTACCAGGCCCTTAATATTTTTAACTATAAGTTTTTTAAGAGAGTCCTGTACTACCTCTCCCTTTATATATAGCCCTTGTTTATCTTTAATAAATGGATAATTGTACTGGCTTTATGTTGTTTACTGTTCTTCACATTTTTTCATCTTCTCTGTGTGCTCTACCTAGCACAAGAAGGTATCTTTCAATAAAGATTGCCTGAGAGTGGAGATGAAGAAAGGGAGCAGAAGAAACACAGACAGGGAGTGAGGGTCAGAGGAAGAAAAAAGACTAAGGGAAATGGTATTCCTGAAGGATTTAGAAATATTTCACTATACTTTGGAAAAGTCTTTAAATGTCAGGGAACGCAGATCAACTATTTTAAAGAATTTGTAATAATCTTTCTGATATTATTACCATTCTCGTTTTTATAAAAATAGCTGATCATTTAAATTTAATTTAAATATGCTGCAGTGGTGGGACATAGCGGTAATGTGAACTTCCATTTCTTACCTTGCCTTTTTGGTGATATGGCAAATTACACAGGGGTAATCTTTAGCTACAGTTAAAGAAGGCAGTTACTATGATGCTTATACAATACTACTGTGTTTAACAAAAAGATATTTATATAACCTTGTTAATGACTTTTCCATGAAGATTTGCATGTGAGCTGAGCTTTATGAGCATGGTTTACCTAGCTTCAAGTCATTAAATTGTATTTATTTGATTTTTTAAAAATTTATAATTGAAATGTTTTTTATAGTCATTGTTCTGATACTTATTTCAGGAAGAAATGTGATAAATAAATTTTAGAGGCGGATTAAGAAGAAAAAAGTAAACAACTGCAAAATAATATAATGCTAGCAGGTGAAATAGGAACTTTTTTAAAGTACGAAGTTCCTGAACATATTCAAGATTCTATTTATGGAAGCTATGGTACGAATTGAAAGTATCTTCACAGAAATAATTCTTTGATAGCAAGGGAAAGAAAAAGAAAAGCCTTTGCAAGTTTCTTTCCACACACAAACAAACAGAAAGAGGAAAGCCTTTGAACTTCTATTGTTCTCACAACAATATTAGCTATGTTTTATCCAGCATAGTGTTTTTAAATGCTATTAACTTACAGACAATACTGCTTTTTTTTTTTTTTTTACTGAATAAGTGGTGGCAAGAGTGGCGAGAGATAACCCAGCTGAATATTTTGTTGGATGAATCAGTCCTACTTGAAAGCAACTGAGAGCTCTTGGAGACTGAAATACAATAATCTCTACTATGGATACTTGCTACTTGTTATGTTTCATAGTAGTCAGGGAGAAAGTATGTTAAAGCAAGAGATAAAAATTCTAGCAGTATTTGGAATCTGAATGTTGGTCAAGGTCCAAGTTTCAATAATAATTCTGATTTCTGTGGCAAAAGATAAATCAGAAACTCCTGGTGGAGTTGAATTTTAGAAAGCTGGATGGGGGTGTCAGCATCCTGTTAGAAGGGTCCTGCAGAATTCCCATCAACTGGAAGCTCTGTATTAAAGTAGGCGCTATGAACATTAAAAGCATCATGGTATGGCTAAGAAGTTTATTTAAAAAGCCGTATGAAGAGTGCTAATTTTGGTGAATCAAGTCAAAACTAAACGAAAAGGTAAAGCCAGCCTATCACTTGAGATGGATCTGAGCCAAAACGCTCTACCTAAACTTCAAAGCTTTCATAATCTCACCAGGGATCCCAAACCTCTCCCACTTGTACAACTGACTTAACCCAAACTTCAGATCTACGTGCTGGCAGACAGTGAGACAGAGTAGTTTTTAAGGTCAGGACAGAACATTTACTTCCCTTAAGCAATGCTATATTTTCCACTTATGCTGAACTACGCTTAAGCTTTTTATCTCCAAAGGTTGACTGGGCTGTTCTCAGGCCCAAGTCTGTAGGATGCTGAGTGCTTTGCAGGAGGTGCTGAAAGATTTTAAAACCCATTGACGTCATTGCTTCTTGATGGCTTTCAGCACTTTTGGAGGGTGGGTGTGGGAGGGGTGGCAGAATCAGATGCCAACATATTAAATTTTCCTGACACAATAAAAACCTATAATCATGGCAGACTGAATTCATACCTTAAGTCTAAACAAGAAAAAAACCTAGTTTTGCATGTTTCTGCCAGAAATAAGTAGCACACTGTAAGTAAATCACATTGTTTATACCACTTATTCTATGTGCAATGAAAACAAGAACAACTGCTTGTTTTCAATGAGAAAACAATGTTTGGCAGCTTCCTTTCACTAGATATACGGAGTCTTCAAGTACCATATAAGATAGCCTGTGCATTACGTATTACAGGACAAATCCTGGCTCCATTGACAGCAATGATATTTTTTTCATTGATTTGAACAGGACTAAGATTCAAGAAGGTCAGAATGGGCATGGAATGAGTTCTCTGGGTAAGCAACATGTTTGCTGTCAGCAAACATCTCTTACAGTCTCTTATATAAGTTTATTAAGTCTGATCTCTAAATCAGTTAAATTTCTTGCCGGCAAGGTTCTTCTAAGGACCACACTTGTCTGACACATGGGAATCTACCTCTCATTTCCAGCCTAAATGCACTGAAAATAGCTGATGCCTATTTGATCTCATACCTTTTATTTTAGTAGCCCTTTTTCCTCTTCAGCTCTTTTATTTCTAGACTGAAGAAGCCTAGCCTTTTTTTTTTTCTTCAGTTTTCTCCAGTAGAACAGACCTTAAATTCTGTGATCCTTTTAGTGGTCCTTTGCCCTCTTCCAGTTTGAATTCACCTTTTTTGCAACAAAAGTGACTGGAAATTTACTGTTATTTCCAGGTGAGGTCTCAACAGTATTTTGTACAATGGCAGCCAAACACCTCCTTCTCTGTAGATATCCCTTGGCTTATATGGTCAGGATGACATTTACGCACTCCTTTGCCACGGTACCCTGATAGTCCGTAGACATCTGGTAACAGACCAAAAAAGGCAGTTTTCTTATGTTATTTCATTTGCAAATGAAATGTATTCATGATAGTTATATTTTTATGTTCTTGTACTGACACTGTTAACTTTGATAGCTCTTTCTCTCACCTCAGTGTCAACCTCTCAGTGTGATTTTAAAGGACAGTTGTATCTTTTCTCAGTCGAAATTCTGGCTATTAGTTTCTGAAGGTATGCAACAATATGATTTTCATATCCAAGTTAATACTCTCTGCAACTAACTTTCATTGTATGGCCTTATGATCACCCAGCTCCAGTATAGTATTCTAAGATTTCTCTTTATTGCCAAAGTTGACCTGCACATTTTTAAATTCTTGGTTTTGATCCCAAGGGTAACGACTGGGTAGCGACTGTAGCTCCACCGTAGATTTGGAATAGCTCCACTGGCAAAACCTGAGTGATAAAAAGTACTGCCTATTGCTTTTTAGCTTTGGTTATATTTTTACCATATAAAGAAAGTAATTTGGGTTCAAGCAAGGTGTTCAGGTCTTGGTTTAAAGTTTTAAAGGAAAAAATGCAGCAGCTCCTAGAACTGCAGAGAGATATTTAGGCTTTCTAAAATCCTTCTTGCGCACTAAAGCATGTGTGGGCAATTACAATATTGACAAATTAAGTAAAAAGTACAGAGGACAGAGTCTGCTCCACATCTCACCAGAGGACCTAATGGAAACCAGAGCTGTGCTCGACCAAGTGCTGCTCAGATGGGCACCGATAAATGGGCCTTGTCCTGGAGAACTGGCAGTCCAGTACACAACACGGAGGTGGGCACGGATACGCTGCGCGTGGCTCTCAGCTTCAACTACACCCAAACCCCCGCTAACCAGAGGCCATGTCATCATTCACCGTGGTGGCCGCCTTCAGTCTCATCACAGCTGGGCCTACAAAGATCTCCCTGAAGGAGTCGAAGGAATTCAGCTTACAGAAGCGTCTCGCTTGCAGCTAAGGAGGGCAGAAGGAAAACCAGACCGGGACATGTTGTCCCTGTTGGGCCCAGCCTTGCCTCTGCTCTTGGTGTAGGTTGTAAGGCAGAGCCAGCATAACCTCAGCTGGGCAAGAGCCACCCCGCCCCCCAAAATAACCAACCACAACAACAACAATACAGAAGAAGGAAAAAATAAAAAAAAAAAAAAAAAGAGGAAAACACACCCTCCTCCGAAACTACATTTCCCAGGGTGCCTCCGCCCTCACCGTCTTCCGGCCCCTCACATGACGGCTCGCCGGCCGCGGCCTGGCCGGAGGCGCGGGAGA
>NW_008823953.1:122523-126993 GCF_000699105.1 Pygoscelis adeliae | reverse complement strand
AAGAGCTGAAGGGTCCGTCTAAAATGGTCGAGAAGCTGGCGTTTACCAAGTGGCGCAGGAGATGTGAGCAAGTTCATCTCAACAGAGGAGTTTTCTCCTGAGACAAAATTTGAGGAGTTTGGTGCTTGCGACCTGTGGTTCTCTAAAGTGGGTGTCCTCCTAAAGCTCTCCCTGACTAGACCGCTCCTTCCCGAGAAAAAGATAAAATAAAAGCAAGAAGTGAAGTTCCCAGTCCTTTCAGATACTTTCTCAATGTTTCTTTGCTGAGCCAGGACTTCGACACACTGCTAAGCTGTGTGATGTTTGTCTGTCTTGAATGCCTAAAGGTGGGAGAGTCTTAGAATTTCCTCAAGGGAATTGGCGTTAATTGGAGATTGGCATCTGGTTTCCACTTTCCCAGCTGTCAGGGTGTTGTGGTTTAACCCGGCAGGCAGCTAAACACCGCACAGGGGGGTTGTTGGGAGGGGCTGGCTTCTTTGGGGGAGGCTTCATCCCCTGGTTTGGTGAGTTTTTAACTGTGGCAGCACTTGGAAGGGTTCTCAGGATAAAACCAACTCTGACAAGTCTTCTCATCTTCTCTAATAGTATAAGAGATTAAAACAGCCTGTGTTTTGCTCTCTTTGGACTATGATAGGAAAGTTACCTTACTCATTTCTGTTTATTTCCTGTGGGAAGCATGCACACCCCTACTGAAAGGGATGGGTATGTTGTGCGCGTAGGTGAGTGGTGGCACAGTTTCTTTGAAACCCAAGTTTCATGGCTTTCCCCTCCCAGGTGCTTTAAGTTATGGGCCTAAACATACAGTGGATAGCATCTCATGTTTGTAAAGGCAGGGCAGGGAAAACGCTATATGCATCATACTGGAAAGCCCGCTTACGACTTTTTTGAGAAGTTGTGTTGGATCTGCTAAGTGAGAGAGTATAATGGTGAGAGATTATTTCACATTACTGTGGCTTCCTCATCCATGTTCTCTCTCTGAGGCTACTTGAGCAATAGCATTTGCCAGTTGGCTGAAGTGTACTGCTGATTTTCCCCTAGAGTCTGAGCCCTACCAATGACAGCTATTCCTACATCATTTGGGATTCTGGTCGTCTACAAATCCCTGTTGAGGGATTTCCTTTTCACAGTTACGAGGCTACTAAAACATAGAAGTGGGGGATAATCCTCTCCGTTCATACATTTGGAGGGAGGGGAGAGGAACCTAGCAAAACTCCAGGGCAGTCATAACTGCAGTTTGCTCTTCCAGTTTGCCTGCACGAGTGGGAGAACTCAGGCAAAAAGCTTTTCGTAGTAAGTTGCTAGCAAAGTGAGTTAGTAAGTAAATGTCAATTCTAAGCACCTTCAGCTAAGTTCTTCTCAGGGAACAAATAGTTTCTGCATTTCTTTACTAAGCCAAGACTCCCTCTGAATTTTTGCATGTTATTTTCTGCAGTAAAACATAAAGGCCATGAAGCTTTTGCCTGAATTTGTATGCCATTTATGAAATTTAGTACCTGCAGTTGCAGTGGCTTGTGAATATAGCAGGGATACCAGGGTACACGTCCCAGATCAAAACAGATTCTCATCACTGGCTTTCCTTACATTTGTGCTCTCCTGAAGAGCCAAAGCAATTCAAACTATGGGGGGAAAAATGTAAGTGGTGTAGCTCCACTAGAAAGACTCGTGTACCAGCAAAAATGTTACTTGCTGTAATTCCTTATTTTGTTTTGGGAAAACATTTTTTTTTTTTTAAACAAATTCTTCTGTTGATACAAACTATGTGAATTGTATCAAAATATCAAAATGGCAGTGCTAATAATTTTAATTTATAAAGGAGTTGAGTAGGCAACTCTTGGTATTCAGGAGAGAAAGGCAGTTTTTTTATTAGGAATCTGGTGATATTTTGCATTGGACTTCCTGTGTTGCTCTGGCTTGTCCAATAGGCTGACAGTGTTATACCACAATATTTTAATTCTGTCCTCATTTGGTTATTGTTGTGTAGAATTTAAGATGCGCAAAGATTATACATAACAAAATTGTTATTTCCTGAAAGGTAACTGCATCTTGTAGGTAGAGCCTGTGAGACTGGCAGACAAACAGTTGTGCTTGCAAAGTCAAACCCAAGCTTGAAAGGATGCCAGCATTTTACTCCCTCTTCATCTTCCCTTGACTCCCATGTTCTTTCTACTTGCAATTTCCTAACTCATGTCATGAATACAGACAACACAGATAATCCTTCTATGGGATGCGTGTTCTAGAGGTGGACTTGGCTGTAGTACGTAAAATGGAGGAAACAGATGGCAGTAATCATGGTAACACCTTCACTGAGTTGCAAGTAGAAATGCTGCTTTTCTTCTCCCCCATCTGTATCTCTAGTCTGTTGTGATGGTCGCTAAAGGTGAGCCTCCACTAATGCAAAGGAGGCATTTGCTTTTTGCCTGGAGGTCACAATCAGTGCATTTTATAAACACGGGAAATAAATAAATGTGACAAGCTAAAAATGACACTGGTTGTCAGTGCATTAAATTTTCTTTCCTTTCCATTTATCTTTAAAATGTTGGTAACTGTCACACTTTTTTTTTTTTTTCCCCTTCTCTGGTGAAATTCTGTACCTATTTATCTTACTGTCCAAATACTACTTCATAAGATTTGAAATGCTGCCTTCTCTCTTGCTTGTTCTTTGTTTATATCATATTTTGTTGTTAAAATGCTTACATTTGCTGTCAGTGCATTAGTTGTAACCTTTTATTGCTATTGATAACGATAAATACGTTAAGTAAATCTTCATTTTGCTGACCTCTTTGAGGATGCATTGCATCAGCAGATTTTCTCAGTGGACAGGTGAGAGATTAGCAGGAGTTGACTTACAAAATTTTTTTTTTGTAGGACAGTAAGAATCATTGTCTGGCCAGAGAGAGATGTTTTAAAGGTACAGTTGCTTCAAAGGCAAGAGAAAGCCATGTGGCTTGCATTGATATGGCATGGGAAGGAGAAAGTCTGGATTTCTATGGAAAATGGTTTGGAATTATTTAAGTTTAAAATAAGCCTATATTAACAGCTGAATAGTTGAATACCAAAGTTAGTTTGTGGATAACTTGAGAATGCTATTCTGCCATGCAAGTCAAGACAGGCAGTTGCTTTGCAAAACTTGCTACCACTTCTGGAAGGAGGGAAACTTTCACAGGGACAAATTCTCAGATGATCCAATCACTCTCTCTTTTAGGGTAGCTGACAATAGTATCACAGTCAGCTGGTGCCACTGAGTGTCAGTGTGGCCCTAGATTGCAAGTGCAAGCAGAAGTTGCGTATGAATGGAAAAGATGGAAAGTCTGAACTTTGAGTTGCTTCCACTTTGTCTTCTGTCTCTTAATAAAGTTTTAAAAAGTACTTTAAAAGGGGAAATACTGCTCAGTTATGTATGTGCTTAGCTAATTTTCCCTTTGTTCTTTGTGTCATTTTCAGGAAACCAGGTCTAATGAGGAATCAACAGATGAATCTGAGGTAAGCCTGCTTAAAATGCTTCATACTTGAACCTGTGTCAGTGCTAGTTCTTTGTCAGTATGGAGGGAAAAATACTACCTTATTGGTTGTTTTTAGAAGCTTTGCTGGTATTATGTAGCAAGGAATGTTAAGCTGGGCTTAAATTATTAAAAAGGAGCTGTGATTTGCTATTAGAAGCTTCTTTATATATTAAAAAAACACAGTCATCCCATTATAGTAAAATGAATTATGTTGAGAGGCAAATTCAAGTGCATGCACTTCTGTTTTGATCAAATGAAAATTTAATTTTCAGTATAATTATATATACAGTAATACTACATTCAAGTAATTACTGGGTTATTTTAATAACTTCACGGTCTAGATTTAATCATGTTCTGTAGAGTCTCTGTTCTTGAGATGATATTTTGTCATAAATTGTCTCATGTTCTGGAGAGGTCTGCCTACCCTGCTGTAGGTGCTGGAAAAAGTGGTCCAGGGGTGAGGAGAGAAAGGGAGCTACAGAGGGTTCAAGAATTTGTCCCTGAACAGTCGTGTACTAAGTCCAAACCTGCCATCATTGAAGGAACCGTAAGAGATCTGGAGAGAGATGCTTGACTTTAGCGTGGCTTTAGGATGGCTACAGGAAGGAGGAAATAAGAGTGCTTGAGCAGCTTCAGTTGTGGCCACCAGCAAGGACAGATGTTGCAGAGCAGGGTATTACCTTGACAAAGTGTTTTCACCCATTATGTGTCTAAATGAAAGTGGCTCCTAGACTTCCAAAACTTTAATGGACTTGCTGTTAGGAAGATCTTCTGTTCTTTACCTAGGGACCAATCATCATGCTTGGGATCTGGATTTAAACACTTACCAGGCAGAAATCCTAATTTCCAAGGCAGTGGCTACTGCAGAGACTGCAGCGGTGGATTTTGAAAAAGATCTTTTTGCAGATGGTGGTGGCTTTATTTTTTGTGGGATAATTTTTTTCCCTCTGCCTTTCATGAGTGGCTGTCT
>NW_008823953.1:115779-122482 GCF_000699105.1 Pygoscelis adeliae | reverse complement strand
CTTTGGCCCTTTAGTGTTGCTGCGTGGAGCAGCCACCTGGACCAGACTTTTTTGCCCAGTGTGAAATGGTTTCATTCTGGATGTTGCTTTGTGATGTGAAGCATACATAGGCAATGACTGGGCAACGACTCCGTATTTAGTAGAATGGTAATCCTCTCAAGGGTTGACATTCACAGCATAGTGAACACAAATACTTACCTGCCCAGGTGTGTTTGTTTTTTTTTTTTTTTCTTTAAAGTCTATTGCAAGTGAGAGCTTGTTTTAGTGGCCTTTTTAATGGCCTTTCAACATTTCAGCCCATAGTAAATAATTATTTGCAGCAGAATTAATCATAAATGGGTTGCCAGGTTGTGGGGTTTTGTTTGTTTTTACCTTAAGTAAAAAAAGGCATTATGCAGCTTTCACAAAATTGAAAGTCATACAATTTCAACAAGACCTTTGTTAAAGTTGATGTCTATTTTTAATGTTAATTTCACATGTGTAGACAAGTGAAAAGGAAATTTTCATATTGAGAATGTAGGTGTTGGATCTAATGAACAATCCAATCATCATTCTAATGCCTATGAAAACGCTTTTCATGAGTTGCCTTTGAATAGTAAGTCCAGTTTGTAGTGTCTTGACACTACGCAGGTAGGTGATGAAATGAATCTTTGAAACCATGTTTAGAAAATAATTGAAGGAAGTAGTGAACAATTTTCACAATCTTAGTGTTTACATCACTCATTAGACTATTTCTAATGATCATTCAGATAGAAACCAAAAATAGTGGTAGAATCACAAAGTCTAAATGTTGTCAGTGCTTGCTTATGTTATTTGAAGTATAGTCAGAGATAAGTGAACTGATGGCTTCACTCTTAGCTCTTGTGATCATAAAACTGTATGATTTCTTTGGGTGGCTCATAGCTTGAATAATCAGTAATGGATTTTATGGTGGCAGTACTAGAATCTGAGACTCTAATCCTTGCAGCCTGTGTCCTGTTTTACCCATGAAAAAATATAATATTTATGGCATGGACTTTGTAGACATCTTATCATAGTAATAAAGATTTTTGCATATGCAATTGGTCTTGCACTTAATTTAAATTCTTCCCATAAAATTGAAAATTATTACTAATGGTTTCAGAGGGCACGTGACACGTATCCAAGTTATACTATAGAAGTCTTTTCTATTATGGAGGAAGGTAATTTTTAAATTCCTGTTTTTGAGTAATTGATGTTCCTGTCTGAACTGGATGTGTAAACAAAATACTGATTTATCCCCCCCCCCCCCCCGTATTTTTTACACTGCTGTGTGGTTATCTTAGTAAAGAATCAAATACACAGTGATTCGCTCTTATACAGCAACTCTTTTAGTATCATTCCTTTAGTAGCTCCTAATAAATAAGATGCTAATTCTAACTTGCTACCTGCTTGGTTTGTTTTGAATGACAGGCTCTTTAACAAATGCCAGGATGCTTATTTACACAGATTTGGTGGTAGAGCTTTATAATAGGCCTCAAATGTGGGAGTCTGCAAAAATTGACTGTCTGGAATGTACGCCAGCTATGAGCCCTTCATTGTAAGTTTGGTTCCAACTCTTGCTTCCTAGGAAATTCCTAAGCCTAGGAGTTCCTAAGGCTGCTTAAGTGTTTAATACTTTTCAGGTGTTTAAATCAGAATGTGTAAAATTCAAAGGTGTTAATTAGCAGAGATGGTGCATATGTTCAGATGTTAAGCAGACCTTTCAGTGTGGAGATAGTGGTAGTTACTTGTGTCAGCACTTGTAGAAATGTAATAGATCTTTCCTGATAACTCCAGTACAGCTTACAGTTTTATTTCGTATCCTTATATATGGTATGGGGTATTACAAGCTTTTTCTTTTCCTATAGACAGACTGCTATATATTATACCACGATACGATGAGGAAGCAGTATATCTAACAGTCTTTTAATTCTCAAGAGAAAAACCTACTTGATTTGCTAAGTAATTCTACTGCGGTCTTGAAGCATAATTATTTTCTTTTTGTATCTCCTGGTTTTGGTTGTTTGGTTTTGTTTTTTTAATTGTGCTTGTGAAGTTTATTTGCTTTACTTCACCCAACCCTGTCTAATCATCATATATGCTACATTTGGGGCTGAGCCTGAGCAGGTTTCTATGGCTGAAAAGTCCTAGTACAGTGTGGTTTCATTGGCTTATTTAATTTTATTTTGCAGCACCTGGAGGTACATGCTTGGACTGTAACATTTGATGAGATCTTAAAAATAGACAACAAAGTAATCTGACTATTGGCTGTTTGTAAACTGTGGAGGAAAATGTCTGCATAAATTATATACAGCCTAAATCTGAATTTCTGTTTTCAAATTTATTTTCTTCCTTGCAATGTGTCTGTTTCTGTAAAATCTTACTTTTCTCAGTTAAGCTGTTTTCTGTTAGGCAGATACTTATATTTTGCCAGCTAATTAGCAAAAGATGATGCTAATAAATGTATATGTAAATAGTTAAGCTTTCTTCAGTAGCAGTGCAACGTGGTGGTAAGGTGAGATGCACAATGGTATTTTTCTTGCATTGAAGGTGATTTTGCTACGCAGCTTGTAATTTTGTCTTTGAAAGTTTTGCTTTTAATGAGAGAATCCTGTTATATTACATAATGGACTGTTGTGGAGTGATCTAAACAAATTTTAATTTAAAACAAGTGATCTTCTTTAATTTAAAACAAGGAATAATTAGAGTACAGTAGTGCACGCAACAACATGTATTGTGAAATGCACCCATGAATCACTTGCATTCTATGAAGAGAGGAACTGGTTTTGTATCTCTTAATTCAAAAGAAAGCTTATTAAAGAGCCAACTTGAGTCTCCCTGCACCTCCATGCTGCTCTGCACTGTATTGCTATAGAGTGTGTTTATTTACAGTGTGTTGTAGTTGCACAGTATGGCGGACTCACCATTCATTATGTTAAACTATGAAATCTTGTGAGGTCAGATGAATGTTATTTTTGTTTTCACTGTATATGTAGTGCCCAAAACATTCCCATGGATACTTAATTTGTACTGATAAAAGCATATATTGCACTATATGCTGGAACTGCACTATATGCACTGGAAAATTGCTGGTCTGCATAAATTAGTAACAGTTATTTCAGGTAACTTGCATGTAGCAGAAAAATGTTTGGAACCATGCATCAGGGTCCCAGGACTTACAGCTTCAGTCTCAACCTCAGACTTCATATACAGGTTAATTATGCTCTGCCTCTTTCTTGCCTGCGTGCCTCCCCCCCCCCAAAAAAAAAAAAAAATTAAAAAAAGTAAGAGGAGCAATAGTTTCCTACCTCTGAGAAGCAAAGAGGGTTTCAAACGCCATTTGTGAGTGTGAGGTACTGATAAAATTAAAATCATGATATGTCAAAAAACAGAACCTTCCTACTTGATGAGGGAATCAAAGCTAAGTTATCATCCTGGAATTTGGTTAGTTATTTGTTAAAGTTTTCTGCTCCTTTCTAATTTACTGCTGGGACTATGAGCGGATTGCTCTGGTCCAGTATGTATCTTTTTTATAGGGAGTACCTTTTCAAGAACAAGTGTCACTGGAATCATAAAGTGAGTGCTGTGTCCCATAAAATGATCATCTGATTATGTAAGGAGTTTCACTGTTTTTTTTTTTTTTTTTTTTGTAGGTGCTGCACTACAGGGTAAATTTTTTGTTTTGTATTGTTGGGCTGTTAAAGGAAATCACCAAAAAACAAGGCAGATGGGTGCAGATGTTCATTTTCTGCAAAAAGTTATTAAAAATATTTTTAAAAAAAGTTGCATTAGTATGTGCATTGCTGGTTTTTTTTTTTACTAGGTACTTGTGTGTGTTAGTCATCAGTGTTGCGTATGTTTCTGTTCTAGCACTTCCATTTTTTTATCTCCTGGTCTTAATTTTTTTTGGCCTGTTTTCTGATCTTTGATCACTGGTACCCTGGGAAAGGGGTGTGTTTGTTCATTTAGTTTATTCTTTTAGTTATTTAAACGTGATATCAATAAATTCTATGAGAGTTTGTAGAGAGGAAAGTATTGTAGAAATTCTTGGTTAACCCAGTGCTCAAACAATTTATGGTGGTTTAGAAATATCCCTCACTGATACACTTTTACCACTGAAATTGGTAGTGGTTTTGTTCTTTAAGGTTTTGAAAACTGATCGGAGCAGGAACACAGTTAGGAAACATGTAAGCCTTAAAAAGAGGCAACTAAAAAGCCTTGATGTTTTCTTTTCCTTTTCAGTGCACTCCAGATCTTAGTCTTGTAGGTTGGGTCTGGATTAGGTCAAAGCAATTAAATCATTTCAAGTAAATAAAGCATCTGGTAAAAAAGGCTGCTTGTCATACTCTGTTTCCATCAAAATGTTCTCTTAACATCGAGTGTGGAGCATTGGGCTGGAAGAAGTGAGCTCTTCTGTGGCTAGTAGCTTTTGAAGAGGCATCACCATTGCAACAAAAAGTGGATGGTTGAAAAGTAGATTTGGCTACTGTACCTCACTCCAGCTTGCCTTTTTTTTGTCTCCTGCCTGACCTTTGGTAAAGTACTTCTTTTCATCATGCCTCTTTTCCTTATTATTGAATAGCTCTACACTAGGTTGCCATTTTTCTCTTCCAGTTGTTTTAAAAAATATAAAATGGGAGAAAAATGCTCAAAAAGCATATTCCGTTTCACATACCTGAGCAATCTGAAGAGAGATTGCTTCCCCCTGCATGGCTTTAAGTGAAATTGTCCTTTTAAACGGGGAGAATGGAAGGAAGAGATATATAAATTCCAAATAGGAAGTTCTCCTCCTTATTAATGAGAAAATGTATCATGCAAATAATTTATCAATTTGAGTCAGTAGGATGAGCATAGTAAATTATTTATTGAAGTTTAAATGGAATCTTTTCATACATTAATTTGAAAAACAAGTTTGCAGTGACTAGTAACTAACATTATAATATACATTGTTAGAGGATTGACTTGCAGGAAAAATGGATTATTGCTATATTCTTTTAATATCTTCTGGTTTTGAGTGAAAATTAGATACCTCATTTAATGAGCTATTAATATTAACCAGAAATGTGTGTTCTATCTGTGTGTTGTGGAATACATAAAAAATAAAAAAGCTGCTGTGTGTGCTAAATAAATTAAATGCAATTGCAAAGCCAGCGTGTTAACAGAGTATGCAGATGTGGCTTTTCCAAAATACTGAATGTATTCATCTGGGTGGAATAACACTCTGGGCTGGAAAAAGGAAAGTAGTGGAGAAATTAATCTATTTACCATCTAGCTCTTATGCTGTGGTGAGTGGGTGAACTTTAAAAACTACTGTTCCCAAAACTGCACTGTAGGGTTTTCATATGCAGTACATCACAAGGTGGCAACCGGGCTGCTTGAGTAGTGTTCATGGGGGAAACAAATGTTTGCCCAAGTTCCTTACTCAGCAAAAGGAAAATACAAGTAGAAATGCGTACTTTCATTGAGATTTGAACTGTGTTTAGATTTTTCAGTGTTGGAATTGGATTTGGACGTGGAAGATAAAACAGCCTATCCTGTGCTGCCTACGTACGGTGCGCTTGATGTGGATGGACCGATCCTGTGCTTTTGAACACTGAAGTGGATTTGAAAGTTTTCAGGTGTTCTTTGCCATGCACAAAACTATCAGTAAAATAAAACAAGTTGATGGGAGTTGAAGTGAAACCAGATTGTACTATATGGACTTTTTACTACTTTTTACTACTTTTTTTTTTAACATGCAATTTATGATGATTGCTCATGTGCAGTATGTCATCTGTGTGTTACTTCTGCTTCGCAACTTGGCTGGTTCCCAGCTCCTTCAAACCTGTAGGAGTGAATCTTCAATTGCTGTTCCGCAAATATAGTGTGACATTCTGTATACCACAATAGTTTTGTGAAGAAATGAAATGCTCTCTGCTTTGCCTTTCATCCGTTTGTCATTTCATACTGTGAATGCAGCCCATTTTGATACATATTCACAGGCAGCCATATCATCTTAATTCCTTGCTCCTGGTATATATCTGCATTTTCCCAAAGAGGTCAAGGTATTAAATAAATCCCTGCGGAAAAATGCATGGGGAGAACAGAAAACTGTTGTGTGAAATTTTACCATGCTAATCCATATTTGACAATTTTACAGCCAGATACTGGGAAAGTATTGGTGATTTGCCTTATGAGGAATCATAAAGGAACTGGATGGGAGGTTATTCACTTCACTTCCTTCACTGAGCTCACATTACTGTATTTTCCCCATAGAATTAGGGGAAAATACTTTTAGCAGTATAAGTCACAAATGTGTTTTCATGGCTTAGAAAGTTTAGTCTTCATGCCTTTTGTTGTCTTGTGTAGCAATAGTTGCAGAATAGAAACTAATTCTCATACAGGTTGGAAACTTGAATAGGTTTTTAGTCTTTATTCCAAATGATTGTAACATTTATTCCAAACTATATGAATTCTCACAAAACCTGTGTTTATATAGGGTTTAAAATAGAGCAGCCTGTGCTCTTTTGCACTGTCCTGCAAGTGTTCTATGAAACTTGAGTAAATAATCAGGTCTTTTACCAAGATAATTGATATGTCCTCCATGCCCGCCTCAGTAATTTGCATCTTTGTTGAAGTTACTACCCAGGATGTGACTTGAGATCAGGAATTTTATAATATGGCTCTCTTTATAGGAAGTTGTGTGGGGGATTTTTTTTTCTTC
>NW_008823953.1:78343-115731 GCF_000699105.1 Pygoscelis adeliae | reverse complement strand
TGGCTAAGCAGGCTGATAAACAAGACCATGGATGTTTCTAGCTTTTATTCACTATTGCTCTACCTGCTTTTGAACCAGAGACTTCAAGATGAAATGCTCTTTGCTATTCTTATTCTTAAACCACTAATTTATTTTTTCTGCTTTATTAAAATTTTCTTGTGGGAACAAACTTTTTGATATGAAAGTAACGGAGGAAAAGAGGTTTATGTTCTCTCAGTAAGTTTTAGTCTCTAGAGGGTCTGGTAACGTCCTCGATATTTAAATTCAGCACAGTAAATAAAACAACGACTTGTAATAAAATTGCATTCCAATTTGTGTGCTACCTAGCAAACTGGGCTTTTGGAGGTTAAAGGCCTTAGTCTGAGTTTTTCTTGGCATCCCTTTAGTGTTAGAGACTTGATTGCATTGAGAGAAATTGAGTCAGGATCCTAAGCTTGAAAATAGCACAGGTAGTCCCTTTATCATTGAGACAGGAACACAAGTCTGGAAACTGTATCCCGGGGATGGAGAAACAGTAATGATGAAGCTGCACTTTGCAATAGTTATGCATTCTTCTACTATAATTCTCCTTGTTTGTTCTGTGTCGCTTGTTCCTTCAGCACAGGTGGATATATCTGCCAAAACTGCGGAGGACTGAGTGCTTTCTTCTGGTTTGCTTTTGGATTTGTTTTTTCTTTTAAAAGAAGGCAGGGTAAGACCTAGGAATGGGCAGCAGGGAAGGTATGGTGTTTGCATCATTTTAGAACACAGGAATCTTTTTAAAAAGCAGATATGGCCAGATATACTTGAAGATCTTTAATACGTGAATTTGAGGTGTTATCTTTTAAGGACTGAATGGGCTTTTTAAATTGCACTTCATGTGTGTCTTGATTATACAAAGTAACAATCCACTACTGTTTTTGCAACAATGAAAACATAAGTTTTGGCACATCTTTGTGTTGTGAATTTCTACCTACTTTTATCAGAAATAATGATTCTTAAATTATTTTCCAAAACCAGTGTTTAGGTTCCAGTTGTTTTGAGAAGAAACCTGAATTGGGCTAGGGGTTCTTCTGACTCCCATGTCAGAATGGTGGGCAATAGGTTGTCCTGTGGGTGGGTTCCTTCAAAAATGGCAGCATCAGGGGCAAACACAGAAGTCATCAGATGTTACAATGGAAGAAACTTGAGTAAATAACTACGTCTTTTAAAAAGATAGTGATATGTCCCCTTTGCCTGCCTCAGTAATTTGCATCTTTTGACAAATTTGACTTCTGAAACTTTCCAAAGGCAAACCTCCATCCTACCATTTCTGACTAGAACTGGTCATCACCTTCAAGTAAGGTGAGCTTTCCAAATGATGCTGAAGAAGAGTAAGACGTTGCTGGCATGCATGCTCAATGCAACATGTGTTAATAGCCAGTCAGGTTACTCAAAGTTGCTGTAAGGAAACAAAAAGCACGTTTGCTTTTGGGGTAGAGGGAAGTGGACAAATACCCAAAAATATTCTCGGATCCCTTCTTATATCAAATAGATGATACACCAATTCCAATTTAATATATGGGTTTCAAAGCTTTTACCTCTCATCTTTAAAGTACAAGTAGTAATCTGATGCCTGCAATCATAAGGCAAGAGTAGGATTTATGAAGACTGAGTGTTTTGTGACTATTAAATGGGAATATAACAAGGAAGAGGGGGAGAAGGCCTATTTACCCCATCACAGGTATAACCAAGGTGTTATCATACTTAAAATTTATCATACTTAAAATTATGAGCATGGTAAGACGTTTGGTAGATAAAGATTAGGAGTTTTTCTTCATTCTCCTGTTCTCAAAAAACAGAACAAAAATGCTATTCAGTGTTATTACCAAGTAATACAGGAACTTTAAAACATGGTCTGGGATGGAAGTTGAAGGCGTCTCCAAACTGTGTTGTGACATTATGATACTTCCTTAAATTCATCAACAGACATTAGAAATTTGTTGCAACTTGCATTTTAATATTTTCTAAAACTGCTTTAAGAATATTAATCCTCCTGCGTGTGTTATGTCGTCTTCCTCCTGTGTGACGTTTTCACTTGTAGCAGAATTTTTTGCTTAATTTTTTAATTCACTAGCCATATTCCCATGTATTGCAAATGGGCAGTGTGTTCACTTGCATATGTGAACCCTGAATTAGTAAAATAAAATCGCTTTTTCCTTCCGTGTACTTGAAGAATATCTATGCTGTTAAGGTATGGAAAGAGGACACGGAAATACAGGACGGTAACTGTCTGCATTTCCAAATCCTCTTGCTCAGTGGTCAGTCTTGATCTCTGTCACCCCACGCGTCTGTGAGTTGGTGTGGGTGTGCTGCTGGGATGGGAGCTGCACTCTGCTTTTCCTTAGATCCAAATGCAGTGTATCTGCTAAGCTGTTCGTGCTGGGTTCTGGTGTCTTGTGAAGAAGCTTCTTCATGTCAGGCTGTAAGCAGTCATTAAAAACTTGGTATAGGAAAGCTACTCTGCCATGAGGGTTGCCTGGCTGGAAGTGAGCTTCCAACTGAGGACGTGGTGGCTTTGAAGAGTGAGAAACCGGGGGTCCTGGCAGGCACACTGGAAGGTGTTGAAATTGGGATGGGAGTCCAGGCTGGGAGGGTTTGGTGAAGTGTTTGAGGAGAGTTAGGGTATCAGCAAAGGTCCATCTGAGGATCGCCAGGGGTCAAAGCAGAGCAGGTTTGGAAGGGGGCGGCTAGGGGAGGGTTAGGTTGTATTTCTTCTTGCTCGTGAGGGTTCAGGACTCTGCAGTCTTAAAAGTGGAGATTAAGTGTTACATTGGTAGCCAGCACCCTTAACCTGTTGGCTTTGGATAGTTGGGTTATAGGTGGGATTGACTGGTACTTTGAAGTCAGGCCGCCCCCTTCAATCTCCGTCTGATGTAACATTGCGGTGAGCAGAGTCACTTGTTTCCTTTTCCATTGGCATCCCAAAATCCAGGGTAGCCCGGTCAGCAGACCCAGCCCTGCAGAGCTGCAGTAAAGAATTGCTGTGCCTGCATCTTGCATTGCCCTCCAGACCAGGCTGAAGTGCCTGTTGTCCTGCCTGAGCAAGGGTGTCTAAACTGAAGCATTATTTCCAGGGTGGAGAAACTATGCAGTTTGTCAGGCCTAATTACTGCCTTCAGGTACAAAAAAATGGGAAGTCTCAGTGTTTTAGCATACAGCTATTAGAAAAAGTAGGTATTTCTGCGTGAAATATGGTAAAGCAGGAGCTGAGAAATGATGCACATGGATATTCCTGGGGTGGTACGGGGAATATGGAGACCTGTGCGGACATCTGGATTACCAGATTATTTGGGCCACATTTAGCCTAAGTATGATCTGGGTAGAGAGAACTACAGATGACAGATTAATGGAATAGTGAACCTGCTTGTCTGAGGGACTCGGTGTTAGGTGAGTATTTTCTCTGAAGGGGGAGTGGGGTTTAGCAAATCTAAAGTCACATTCATTTATAAATCAGTGCTTCAGTACCTCCTGACCCTGAATGAAGGGAGATAGTCAGGCCCTAACAAAGGTCTGGGATCTGAACTGGAGAGGGTAAAGACTGTGAAAATAATCATCGTTTCTTTACCAGGCCAAAGGAGGCATTACGACCCATGTGGTGCAATTCCCAGGTGTGGTAATGAGGTGAAGGTTAAATAAAAAAATTTAGCTGTATCTTTTGTCAGACAGTACTTGCTTCCTCTTGGAAATCTTGTGACAGTTATCCTAAAGTTTGTAAGGTGCTTGTTGGGCCCCCTTGTCCAAACTGAGGTTTGCACAGCCTCCCTGGTGCAGTCCTGCCCTCCCAGGCAATGCTGGTGATAGGAAGGGTTTGCGGATGGCCTGGGAGCCAGGGGTACCAGCGGGGGTACCAGCCACTTGGATAAGTGCTCATTGCTCCCATGTCAATTAGGGGATTTGTAAAGGAAAGATCCTTCCCAGTCCGTCATCCCACAGGCCCTGCAAAACGAAACTGAGACAACCAGTCCAACCCCCTGATTAAGACATGATTTCCATAAAAAAAATTAACAGTTGGAGATGGTTATGCTGATCAAGTCAAGATGTCAAGACCAAAAAGGTAATACATGATCTTGGCAACTGAGTTCTGCTGGGTATTTTGCTGCACTCTGTGCTTCTGTACATATAGAAGAGAAGTAATTCTCCCTGGAGACTGCATTCTGGGGCTTGAGGTCTTTTAATGTTTTTTTGGGGGGGGGGGGGGGGTGTTGTTGGTTTTTTTTTTCATATTTGTTGTTGAATTTCTGTAATAAGTGAAGCTGCCCCCAGCAGAGCACTAAGGATGTGTTTATTCATTTTTACATAACTGAGGAAGTTCTGTGAACCTTTATTTTAACTCAAAAATAAATGGACTTGGTTTCTTTGGTTCTACTGGAGATTTTCACATAGTTTGTAAACTAATAATTCTGGAGCTCTAACTAGTTTGTTTGACAAACCCCCCCCTTCTGCGGGACAGTGGTGACTGTTTAAATAAATAAAAATGCTGATTTCTTAGTAGGCTCTGTATGGGTTTCCAAAGGTCTGGCCCGTATTAAATGTCAAGAAAAGTTATTCTCACAAATTGCCAAGCAGCCTCTTCTCGCTTTTTAGCAGTAGTGTTGGGTTTGCACTTTGGCAGCGGAATGGGGTTTTTTCTTTTTGTTTTTTTAATGAGATTTTAGAATGTATCCTAAACATTAACTATTCAGATAGAGCAGAGGCAGAGCACTTTTAATGGCCTTTAAGCTAGGAGGAAACAAGCAAATTTAACATTTTTCTTATAATCTCTGAAATCGACGTGAACTTCAAAGAAAGCATGAAAAAAATGAAAATGAGCTGTGGTTTTTTTGTTTGTTTGTTTTGTCTTTTTTTTTTTTTTAAAGACATGGCCTTTTAGGAAGGCCTGTGACACTGGGGCCTTGTTGCAGTAGGATGCGAGTGTAGTTCCTTTGAAATTGCTTGAGTGGTGGACTTCAGGTATCTTTGTATTTGAGTTTAAATGCTTTGCAGGGTCAAAACTTGCAGGTGCAAACAATGCTGGGATGGCCAACTATAGTAATTGGAATTATAGCTGGGACTGGACAGAAGATGTGCAGCAAAGAGGAAGGGCACTTGCCTTATAATGTATGCACCGTTTATTTCCATAAAGGCTTTGAAAAACTTTGAGGGCAAATTGTGCAGGAAGGATGACACTTTGCTGTCAGTGCCCGTAACATAATTAGAGTATCCGCAATCAGTAGAGCATGTAGTTCATGTGACAGACTGTCCTGTGGGCAGATCCTCTGCTGCAGGAGCAAATGTGGGCTAATGGAATAACTCTGGGAACTGCCCACAGGTTCCTTCTGGAAATTCTCTTCGTGAGGACTGATTTCAGATTTTTTTCTACTTATTATTCCACCACAGTTGTTCCTGTAGGCAAAGCTGGGAAAGATGGGGCAGAATATCTGAAGAAGGTTGCGAGCCTGCATTCAGAAAGGCAGATGAGCATCCCTCGCAGTGGCATTGGCCTTTTGAGAGCTTATTGCACATTTGCAGTTCTCCTCAGTTTTGTAAATCTGCTCCAGAAGAAGAGTCGGTAGCAAGTTTCAGACCTATTAGGTGTTAGGTGTGGGAAGAGGAATTTGTTTTCAGTTCAGGAGTTCAGTGGTGACAAATGGAAGAGCTCTTAGTAGGAAGGGATTTGTATTAGTCTTACTGGTTAATTTAGAGTATTTCAATCAATTGGAAATGTGCTTTCAATGGGAAATGTTTATGGATACCTGTTCTTTCCAGGTTCTTTACAGCGTATTTTTAGCAATTTGACTGCTAGCTTCAGCAGTAAAAGGCAAGTAGAAAACTAAAAGGACTATGAGTTTCAAATTAGCATTCCTGTGGTTGAAAAATGGTCATTATTTATTTTACAACACCATGAAGGTAGCTTCCACCTTCCATCAGCTCTGTGGGTCTCCGTCCCTTTCAGAATTTAAGGCTGCCATGTGTGGACTGCTTTACACATTTTGTGCAGTATATATTTCTTTTTCTCTTAATACATTTGATAAGAATTTCAAAACTCAGTGTTGTTGGGCTTGTTTTGCTTTGGTTTTTTTTTAGGCAGAAAATACAGAAGTGTTAAGAGGTGGTACAAGAAGCAGTGCTATAAAATTTCTTTTCAAATGTTTAGAATCCTCTAGGATGGTTTAAAGGACTTCTCTAATTAAAAGTGCCATACACTTAGTAAAAATCCATGTTAGTTGAGAAATACATTTTCCTTTAAAAAAGGAAAGCAATGAGTTTCCTTGTATGGGGTAAATGTCACTCTGTTTATATCTTAGCTTTGCTGCAAGTCAGGACTTGTACTATTCCTCTAGGTTGTCATAGAAACACAGCTAACTGTCACCTCAACTCAGGCTGCTGATGGTTTTATTTGTAGGTTTTCGGGATTATTACAATTTAACAAAAATTATTGATTTGCTTTTTATTAACACTGGCTTGTGTTTGCTTTAGAAGTTCAGACTGCATAAAAGCTTTTCCTGATAGAAAAATACCTTTAAAATGATTAAACGCTGATATTCTGAATAAGAGATCATCAAATGCATTTAATATATGAAGTAGAGTCTGAAGCAGTAGAGAAATCTTGTGTTTTTGCAAATCAACTTTTTCATTTTGTTTTGTTTACAGCAAGGTCCCCCCACCCCATTTCAATTCACCTTTTAGCTTGACTTTTACTTAACATAAGATACCTGTCAAGAAAGCGTGAAATGGGTACATCCTAGTGCCTAATATTTGAAGTTTTCATTTTATTTACTCTTTTTGAAGCCTGGCAGAATGCTTCGGTGCACTGACTTTTGAAAGCATATATTTTTTGTATATGCATGTGCAGGAAAAATTACTTAGTTTTCACTCATAAATAAGACAGGCAAAACTTATTTACAGTAACTTTATCTAATGGTCCGTGGATGAATGCTTTTATGCAAACTACTCAAGAGACTAGAATTAACTTTTCACGTTGGTTGCACATTTGATGTCCAGACTCTAGCAACATGTGGGATCTTATAAAACTAGATGACTGGAGTTCAATTTTTACTTTTATGAATTTATTCAATGATTACCCATGCATTTCAAGTGTAATCTTTGTAAGCAATGTATAAAATGCAGTGATGTATTAATTGCTGTAAAATGGACGCATACTTCCTTACGCCCTCCTCTGATCACATGTACACTTTTTTCTTTGACTTTACTTCCTCCCTCTGCCCTGTAGTCATTTATTAAGGATCTCTAGGCACAAGGAATTTGGCTGATTTATATACAGCCCTGTAATTTGACATTGTCATTCTGTCGAGTAACAACTTTGTTCGGTGTTAGATTTACTGAATAAAATTGCTTCTTGGTGGACGTTTTGACACCTCACTTCAGACTGCTACGTCACGGACTGCTGACATCCCTATATTAATCTCATTTGTATTCTGTCATAAAACTCTCAAATAACATTTTAAAAGAGCCTCTCTTTGCAGCATATTTATGTAAGCATGGGGCTAAATATTGAATGTTTCCATAGGTCCGTATGGCTTTTATGTGCTTTGTATGAGGGTATGTACATATTACCGTGTGTGATGGTAGCACGCATGGTAAATGGCCATAATGTTTAAGTTCGGAAGGACTGGCTTTAGTACTCCAAAGGCAGTTTAAACAAAATATGTTTTATTAACATGTTAACATGTATCTTTTCCAAATTTATTTTTCACATCATTAGCTACAAGAAAATGTTGCACAAATATAGTTCTTCTGCTATAGGCTGATGCTGTGCATTTTTATTTTCTATTCTAGGGATTGGAAAGCAGTGGGTGGTGGGAAGTAAAGGCGCTCCTTTACTAGAGCACTGCACTGGTATATTCTGGTTGCTTAGGAGCGGGAGATGTTTCATGTGGGAAACACACTCAACGTTGACATGTTCATTAGAACTAATAGTGAGTGTAGGAGACTATTATTACAGGTATACTGTTTCCTAGTGGGGACCAAGGGCTATATATATGGGTTTGTGTATGTCTATGCATGCATAGAGATAAACTGAGGCTTACTGAAGCTTATGAAATCTCTCTCTGGCATTGTACTTCAGTTGACCATCTGTTACAGATAGATGCCTATGACCAGAGAGCTATTTTGCACCTTGGATTTTCTTTTCCTAAGAGATAAACATGTTGGGTGTTCTTTGATCAATGAATTTGCTGCTTGTGTTTTTTAGCTTGGTCTCCTTTCTCTTCACTCTGTGCCACTTGATGCATCATCTGTCTTTGCATCGAGGTAGTGATTGGGTGATAACACCTAATATGCTTGAAAAGAAAGAGAGGAAAGCTTTGGTATTTACCAGAAAAAGTTCCTAACATGCAGATGATATAGGTGATCCACAGGAATAGGCTGTGTCCGGATCCTTTTCCCAGACCGTTTTGCAACAACATATTTATACTCTTTTTTTTTTTTTTAACATAAACCCATTGGTGCATTTTATACAATTAACTTATTCCTAGTGGATTCTTTTTATTTTTGTTCACAGCATTTTGTCTCTATCCGTCCTACAGAGGTGCAGCATCTAGTAAAGGTCTTGAAGTTCCTTGTAACCTGCGTGCTTCAGTGTAGAGTGAATTGTGGCTACAGTGGCACAGTTTATTTTATCATCGTCTGTTTTTCCCTATCCATCCCTTTTATATTTTTCTTCTAAATTGGGAATGACTAACTTTATGTAACAAAGTACTCATGTACATTTTTTCCTGCTTTTTAGATATCAACTAAGTGCCTCTTATAGCTGAATGGATAACCTGCTATAGCGTCTTTGTTTGCACCCAGAACTTCGGAGTAAAAAGAGAAATCAATAACAAAAAAGCACAACCCAAGCCCCCTCCAATGATGATAATGCGAAAGTTTGGCTTTTGATTGCAATGGCTGTTGTTAAGAGATAATAGTGATCCATCTTCACCTGTTGCTGTGTGATAGTTTTGGGGTATCTTTTAATTTGTTTTTATTTAAAATAAACTTCTAAATGTTTGTTTGTTTTTTCTCTTGCTCCCTTTTCCTTACACTCTTAAAAATGTAGGAAGATGAGAGTGAAGAAGAACCTAAGCTGAAGTATGAACGGCTTTCTAATGGAGTGACTGAAATTCTCCAGAAGGATGCAGCCAGCTGCATGACGGTGCATGAAAAGGTATTACGTGACTTTATGGTAGACATAGAACTTCTGCTTGGTTTTATGTATACATCTGTGCTTATAATGCACCAGTATATTTCCATGTAGAAGTGCTGCCAAATCTAGAGGTGCATTGCAAGCCAACACTAATATAAACAAAATTCATGGTAAACTTGCATTGAACAGTACACACTTTCTTAGTGAGAAAATGAGGTGAGAATTATAGGTGCAGGGATTTGTTAGATGGGATGTTTACATAAGCTATTGGGAAAATGCTCACTCGGTTTTAATTGTGGACATGCTGTATTATGAACTATGTATTATGAACTAGAATTGGGATACAGTCCCAACTTTCCTTTATTCAGAAAGGAAAATGGCATATACTATGCTTATTCGTACAGCCTGAATCACTGAAGACAGACTTTTTCATGCCAGGGGCCAGCTTAGCATATATTCAGCTGTGGAAGGCAACAGAGTTGCTGTTAATACGGTGTGGAAGAAAGTAATTACAATATTCCTTTTTTCTTTGGTGGGTTTTTTTTTTGGGGGGGTGTCATACTAACACTTCCCTGTTCCCCTTCCCTGATTCAATATGTTAAAAACAAGGAGAGGGAATGCGCATACTCTAATACTGGTAAGGTTTGAGACATACAAGAGAATGAAAGGGAGAAAGTGATGAACAATGCAAAGTAAAGAAATTTTACAGAGAATCATTCCTTTGTTCTTACAAGGAAGAAACTTCATATGTTTCTTCAGTGATTTAAACAATTGCTTTTTTATTTTCTGAGTTTTCTTCTTTTATAAATACTGAATAACACTAAAATATTGAGGAATGCTGAAGAACATCTGAAAGTATGAGTTAATGATTTGTCAAGTAACTATTAGTATGTAAGACACAATAGCTGTTTTCTGAATGTATAATTTTTCACAGCCAGTAATAGCTCCTTAACAGTTATTGTTGAGGGATCTATCTCTATTATTTGGCTATATTTCTAGTTTGACTTGCGCTGTGTTTCTTTTACTCGAAGGACTGTTGCCATGGCTCGAGAGGCTCTTAAGATGAAGCTTGTATTTTAACTGTGCGAATGAAAACAATAAGTCTTTTTAAAATGTTTTTGACAACTTAGAATTACACAGATATTTGGAAAATTGGCAAGCATTTCCTCCTGGTCTGTGGCCTGTTTGTGTTACCTTTTTTTTTCCTGAGCCTCAGGTAAATTTTGAAAGCCAAGAGATGAACAGGAGTTTTTCTATAAGGATGTGGACAGATACAGCTTTAACTATAGTGTCACAGAGAGTGACAATACAGGAAAGCTGTTTAAGTATCCCGGTACTTTTAGTTTTCCAGCAAACTAGATACACTATTTATGAGAAGGATCAATATTGTTAGAAGCCAGGTACTGGAATCTTTTAGGAATAGGTCTCTTACAATAGAGAGCTTAAAAATGTAGCTGGATTATAGTTTTTGCGAGGGTGTTTTCTATTTTGTTCTGGGTTTTTTGTTTGTTTGTTTTTGCCCTGCAAGAGCAGGAAAAGCCGTACTAAACAGTCATCATTGGCAAAATTATATAGTACTATGTAAAATATGCCTCTGATTAAAGCAGTTTAACTTTGCTGGGAATCCTGAAAGTCTGGCTTCTGTATTCAGACTAATTTCCCCCCCCCGAATTACTCTTTTTTTTTTTTTTTTATTTTTTTTTTTTCACTGCTAAAGCATCATATTTTCACCAGGCTTGCTGTCTGCACTGGATGACTAATCGTCATGGCACCTGGTGCATTCAAGCAGGCCTGTGCAGTGGAATAGTCATACCTAGTTATGTCTGCACACCTGATGTTTTATTAACCAGTATTGATTTTTTTACCCGGGGGACTTTTTTCTTCCTGAAAAAAGGCAACCTTGCAGGAGTGAAAGGCATTGCAGGGGATGAATTTCTAATGAACCCCTTCCTTCCCTTTTTTGACTCCTTTTAATGTAGCTTCATATTTTAAGTGCCTGAACTGAAATTTCATTTTAAGCAATTCCATTTTGATGAATCCTTTTAAACCTTGACTTTCTGTAAGGTTATTTTTTAAAGATTGTGCTGCCTGACTGACACGCTTAGCAGTGCCTGTAAATTTGAGCATTTCATTATAGGTTGCAATGAAGCATGCTCACATGCAGTGAAATACAGAGAATTGAGGAGCCTAGACTATTTGAGTAATGCTGAAAGGAGGGGGGGAATAAAAGAAACCTCTGTCATAAATCAAGTAGTACCGAAGTTCTTCCTTTTCTATTTAGGTGTAGTTCACATGGTTCAATTAACAGCAGATCTCTCAGAATCAATTCCCTTCTTGTTTGTATCAAAATAAGTTTGTGATAGCACACATTTGTGTGGAGATTTCTTTATTTTGCTACTATTTTTTAGAATGAAACTCCTGAGATTTCCAAAGAAAAATGTATTTGTCTTGAGAGTGTTCAATGTAGGAGTGTTACTACGTGAAGGAAAGCAAACCCAGTGTTCATCTGTGTGCTTAAATGCACTGCCAGAAACCTTCCATAATTCAGCAGTATTTTACCAATGGCTTACTGGTGGCCTTTTGCTGTCTTTGAATGTTTTGGTTTTATGTTAACGATGAGGAAGAATTAAAAATAAAGCCTAAAGAAAACCATTATGATTGAAACAAAGCTGCAGAAAGGATCTAGGAACTATTTCAGGTCTGTGTTGGTCCTTGCTTTCATGCTGCATTTTTAATTTGCTGCCACAGTCCATCAGGCAGTGTGTACGGACTGCAGACACACCATTAGTTGTCAGTGGATGAGGGTCCCCATGACTCATTCTGACAGCTAACTTGCACTATCACAGTAATATGGGCTTGAAGCCCTGTTTTATTCTTTAGGTGCAGTTAAAATAAGCTTTGTCTATAGAAGGTGGTTGTTCCCCCTCCCCCCGCCCCGGTGCTCCTAATCAATCTGCTAAACATCCCGGAGTTCGTTTAGCGGTGCTGTAGTTTTGGTTGCGGTGTCTTTGTGTTTATGTAATCGGTCTCTCTCTTTTACAGTTTTTGGCACTGGGAACGCATTATGGCAAAGTTTATTTACTTGATGTCCAGGGGAACATCACACAGAAGTTTGATGTTGTAAGTATGGCATTATGCAGAACACATCTACTGGGATGTAAAAATGCTGCGATGTACTACGTAATAAATAAGTTAATGCTCTTGCTACACCTGAAATTTTACTAATGCATTTCATGAACTCCCTCCCCATAACATAAGAGGCAGTGTATGGTCCTTGCAAAAAGAAGTTACGCTGGATGGTTTTGTGATGAGCACATCTCAGTTTACATATAATAAAATTTCTTCGTGAAGACAGAAGAGGAAATACATATTTATGATTGTAAATGGCTATTACTAATTATGTAACCCTGAGGCTCGTGACTTCCATAAGGCATGAGCCTGCTCATTAGATGACTATTGTCAGTTGTTAGTGTGTGCACTATCATCTTATCTAGTTGCCATAAGTAATTGAAAATTGATTGATTGCCTTGCTGGTTCAGGTTATCTACTGCAAATATATAACGCTAATATTTTATGTGAATGTTTTGAAGCTTGGACTCTTAAGGGATTGTATTGATTGAAGGACAAGCAGCAGACTTTTTCCTTATTGTGGTTCCTGATATTAGAGGATGAATGAAATGCTAAATTTAAAGCTCTGTTCTAGAGTATTAAACGTTCCTTTAATTGTGGATATTTGTTGATTGGTTTTTTGTTTTGTTTTTTAATATCTCATTTTCAAACTCCCTGTCTTCCACGGGAGGTGGGAGGAAGAGAATTAGCATTTTTTTTTTCTCCTGGAGTTGTCACAAAATCTAGTAGCCAAGCATTGGTTTTTCATAGCAGTGTCAGCACTTGTCAGAGTATCCATCACAAGCTGTTGGCATGTTTGCAAAGGGAACGTATGTTCTAAAGCTGACACAGCTAGCTGCATGGGAGCGGTGAAAGGTTTTGTTTATATTTTTGAAAAATCTAATTATGTGATTGTGCAAGGGGGCGTAAAAAAGTCACAGCCAAAATCTAGACTCCTAGGCACAACCTTTGGAGGAAGATTGACAATGACCTTACTGGGTATTAATGAAGTTCAAGCTAACTATGTTCTTCTATTTCTTTTAACTTTGTATGTTCATCAGCCCCACAGAGGAGATGCTGACTGCATTTCAAAAGAGGAAAAGCTTTTGGTATCTCCCATACAGTTCTGAATACTTTACATGTATGCTACTTGCTAAAGATACAGTTTCTTTCTCTCCGAAGTAATCCATTCGGGGCAGGCCAGATTAAAGTGTACCTGAATTCTTCTCTTCCATGTCTGCAGTAAAAGACTGACTCAAAGACTCACTCAAATGAAGTGGAGATCTTCTATTGAGTCACGCATTAAATGTCCTAGACTTGCATTTGTTCCACTCTGTGTCAGGTACTTGGAAGAGTTCATTTGTAGAACTGCCATTTTTTTTCCTAAGTGCATCACCAACGCCCTGTTCTCCCACACTGGTTCCAAAAGGTGAAATCCTCCTCTTTCTGTAAAAACTTAGAGCACTGCCTAGGTGTAGAGCAAGGAACAAGGGGACCTGTTGTCTACTAAAGGCTATAAAATAAAATCCCTGCATCCTCTTTATACCCACCCACCCAAGTCTGCTATTCTTTTCTTTGCTTTTCCTTAATACAGTGCCTGCTGGGAGGGTGGTTTCTTAAGATGAAGCTGAGGTTGGGCTATATAAACCACTTTCTGCTCTACAGTGCTTACTTGGTTATCCCTTTTCCAAACTCGACCTGCTTCAGGATGAAGATTTTTGTGCCGTGTTTTCTTACAGAGATGGCAATGATTTCTTTTTAACTGTTGTTTGACTACAAACTGCTGTTTGAGATAGAGAATAGGAAAAAGAAATGTTTCTTGGATTCTATTCTTAATGTTTCTGTCTCTTTTTGTAACGTACATGTCTCCAGTGCAACAGATAAATTATATCATGGATCAGGTGAAAAGGGTGCTTCTTTTTTTCTTTTTTATAGTTTGAAGAAAAATTATTTTGATCTAGGACCATTTGTCTTTAAAAGAAAAGTTTTCTAAGGAACTACTAAGTACTGTAGAACAGAATGGGCTGCCTATGTGAGAAACAAAGCAGCTCAGTGACATCCTTGGCTGCTTAAACAGCGAAGTTTTCTGAATGAATGTTATTGGCTGTTCAACCCGTAGACAGTTTATTCTGAACTGGCTGCTGTGTATGTCAGAATACTTTCCTTCTAACCTGAACTTTTCAAGGTCTTGGACTGCAGGCTAGAGGCATTGTTATCAAAACGTTTGGTGGGGTCTTCCTTCTGTTCTCTCCTACCGACGTCTGTTTACTGCCTCTCCTCCTGGGGGATTTTCGTTAGAGCACTGCTATGTTGTAAATCCCAAATAAAACCTAACACTTTCTTGAGAAGAAAGTGAGTCACTTCCTGAAGTCTTATAGATGCAAAGCATTCCTTGTAAATGCGGTGGGGCAAAGTGTATTTTCTCTAGTGGTATTTTCTCTGGTTCTTTGTTGGGTCCAAAATGAGCAAATGCCTTCTGAGAAGCATTTCCACTCTGGAATGGCAGATACCTTGAAGTTGTAAATAGGAGAAGTATCTGTTGTTACTAGTTTCTGGAAATTAGTAGTGTATAAAAATTGTTCCAAGTAAATAAAATAGTCTCTCATTAAAGAGCAAGCAGTGTTACCACTGAAATCTTGTAATTGTTTGCAGTGAACAGTGTACCTTGGGGAGTGACTTCTACATATTCTTTTTGAAGGAATCTTTTCAGCAGACGTTTTCTGTCTTATGAGATGGCAGAAATTAATAGTAAGGATAGCAATGTGAAGCCCTTTGTCTGGAAGAAATCAGTTATGTAATTCAAGGAATTGTTCTGCATTTGAGTCTTTATCTGTATTTTTCAGGGATTTTTTTTTTTTAAAAGCCAAGTTGGGGAATAAAAAAAAAATTACTTTTCTATACAACTAAGTCTGTTAAATGTGTAAATAGAAAAAAAACATACACAGGAAACTTTAAAAGTCACTAGGTCCAAAACAGTGTTAGTACGTGAAATGGAGAGAATTTCACAGAATGGCGAGAGAGGGGGTTTTATTTTAACAACTTAAATTTATGTTAATAGCAGGTTCGTATTAAGTATATGTAGAAAATACCATTACTTCTACCACAGTCCTCTTGATTTCCATTTTTCTTTCCTAATCTCAGGTAACCATGTTCAGTAATATAAACAGGCTTGGAAATTGAAGAAATAAGAATTTTGTTTTTATAATAAATCATTTATTTTCCATATTGGCTCACATCTGGATTTGAGCCAAATTGTAAAACAGAAATAGAGACTGATCTCAGAGGATTTGCAGGATAATTAGTTTATCATGTCTCTAGCTCCTGTGAACTTTGAGGGAGAAAACACACAGGTATGTTGTATAGTCTCCAAAATAACCATTTTTTGAACGGTGGCCCTCCTGTTGAAGGCTGAATGCGTCTACCATCTTAAATTGCTAAAAGCAGCTGTAGGAAACACTAAAATGTAAAGCCTGGCATCCTTAGAAGTTCTGCTATTGTAACGTGCTTTTTTGTTCGTTTGTTGTTTAAAAAAGCTTTTTAGGACTTCACTCTGTAATGTCCATAGCAGCAAAAGAATGTGGGTATCCTGAATTGCAAATACTGGCCCTAGTGCTGCAACGACTTAATCATGTGCTCTACTTTGACCCATAAATATTTGCAGAGGCTTCTGTGAAACTAACATAGACAACTAAAACGTCTTTTCAGAACAGAGCCTTGCTCTCATCTTGCTCTTAAAATACCTGATGCTGGATCCTGTGCCAGGCAGACAACTAGTCTTTTCAGGTTTGCAACTCCTCTTGTCAACAGCAGTGGAAATGTGTGCTTTGAAACTGGTGTGGGAGAGTTTTGGTTTGGGGAGAATTGAAAGACAGGAATTTGGGAGCTTTGGCTTTGGGTGGTGCTGGTCTCTCAGCAGCCACGCTTGTGCTCTCGCATGATTCCCCCTTTCCTCCTTGCCTAGCATGTTTTTAGCTCTTGCCAGCGTGGCTGTCTTTGACAATGTCAGCCGCCTAAGATTAACTGATATGCATCCTCAAATAACGTATGTTTGACAAACTGGTGTTCTTTTGTATTAGGGTTCAGTGCATTGAGTGAGATGAAATGTGTCAAACGCAGAGAAAATTATTACTAAAAGGCAACAAGAAGGGGGGAAAAAAGGCCTGTTAATGCCGCTGACAAAGGATGATGCAGGACTGATTCACAGCATGTTAATTCCAAATGCCTCTCCATCTTTCTTTTCTTCTTAGACTGTCTACAATTTATTAATATAATTATTGCCTCAACTGACATCTTGTGGATTAAGGACTTGAAGATACGAAGAAAGCTGTACAAACATGTTTAGTTAAGTAACAAATCAAAAACCTTTCAAAGGGCAAGAAAACCTGCCCCCATTCTGGTCTTCTAATAAACATCAAGCTTAAAGCAAAAATGGTAAGAAGTCTTGGCTGGTGCCAGTGATATTCTGTGAGAAGGGGAAACGTCGCCTTTTCTACAAGTAGGGGGGATTTAAATGTTTAATGCATCAGAGGTGTTTCAGAGGTGATGCATGAGCCTAGGAAACAATGTAAATAGTGTTTTAAAACTGCTGTTAGTGCAAAGAAATTGAAGGCCTTTTAGCATGCAACACTTGTGAGCTATTCAAGACTGCTGGAATTTCAAAAAGAATGAAACTTTAAGTAGAGGCCCCTTCTCGTAGCATTTCTTTTTACCACTTATTTCTTTCCTGGCCTCGCTATTTTTTTCTAATTGTCCCACATTGTGTAGTACTAAACATTTCTTTATTTTGTTTTAATTGGAGTGGCAGAAGTCCAAAATCGCTAGGTCATCCCTGCTACCTTGAAAAATTAAAGGGGAGTTCCTTCCATGGTGGTGGTGTTGCCCTTGGGTCTATTAAAGTTACAGCACTCGCCAGCCTGTGGAGCAAGTGTGTTGCTTGCTTGAAGGTCAGTCAGTGGCCTGTTGGTTTTGCTGATGCCTCAGCAGGTTGCAAACAAAATGTCAGAGGTTTCTGTTGACTTGATATGCTTTTGAAAGAATTTAATTGCTAACAAGAAAAGCATATTTGCTAATGAAAAAGCAGCTGTTGTTAAGCACTAAATGCTGTTGCTGGAAATTATGCGGAGCCCACTAACTGCTGTGAGAGAGAATGCAGCATCTTTCAATGGGGAAGGTAACTTCTAGCATTTGATTGTATAATGAAGAAGTTACTTTGAATGGAACTTTGCATGAGAATTTAAGACTGAGATGATATAAATGTCACTTATTTTGACAGGCTACTTAAAATTCCCTGTTTATTACTTTAACTACATCATTTTAGTTGTCACTGTCAGACTATGAAAGAAGACTTAGTTGGGAAATGAAACGAAGCAACAGGGTGTCACTGTGCTTGTTAAATTTGAAGCTGAAACCCTGTGGTTTGTACAAAACCAAGCATGCTGCTATAAACGTAGTCTCCAAAAAACAGAGTAAAAATTAAGGTTTTGATAGGAGCGAGCGTCTATGCAGGGGACAGGCTTCCTTCCCCTCCATGGGACCACCCACCCAAATGGGTGGTGCAGTCCTATGGCTTAAATACTTGAAGTTAACTCCTAGTCCTGCCTAGTGGAAAAACTGGAGAAAAGTTATGTCCTTCAGGATTTTGCTCTTAAGACTTGGATGTCTACACCCAATTTAATAGCTCTTCTTCTGCTTCTGTCTACCTGTATTTTCATTTTAACTGCAGATGATTCGGAAGTCCAAAGGTTTTTACAGTAGTTGTGGGAGTAACTCAGATGGCCTTTTGAGTCTGGCTTTTTGGATGTTATAGAGGCTTGGAAAGTATGTCTTACGATGTTTGTTCTGATACTGTGCTTATTAGGTTGTTTGTGACCTGGAATGTTTCCAATGGGAACTGCGGAGCTATTGAAGATTAGGATCCTTCCTTGGTGGGAATCATGGTGTACCTGGGTCTCTCTGTCACTGGATGAGAAGTGAGGTAGCTTGCCTAGACCGGCAAAAACTGTGGTGTCAGGGCCATTATTCCATAGGTCTAGAACAGTTTCTTGTCTGATATGACTGAAACCAAAAAACCTCTTATAGATGTTTTGCACATCATCTTTGTATCCACTGTATCTAACTTTCCTTTGAAGGGAGCGTTGCTTAAATTTTTACTTAAACAAAGAGATCAGATGGATGTGGAAAGCATTCGTTATTACTAGAAAAGTTGCTTGGAGTATGGATGAAATATGGGAGTTTTAAACAATTGTAGTATCATGCATGATTAATTTTTATAAGCTCAAAACTGAGGAAAGCATGACCATTTCATTCAGTTATTCTTTCAAGCTTGTAGCTTGCAATAACTGAAGCTTAGTGCAGAATAATGGAAAAGGTTTAGCTGGGAGTATGGGTTCAGCTACAGAAGGTCTTGTATGGTCCAGCCATTTATTTCTTCAATGCTGTTAGCTCAAACAAGTCAAACATGTGCTTGTGCAGTCACAAACAGTAACATGTATGCTGTAGATTGAATTAATTTCATTTAAAGTATAAAGGCTAAGTACTATGTCAGCTGTTTCTGGGACTGCCATTGTTTCTTCCTTCTCTTTTGAACTTTTTCACTAGCAGCTATGTTGCCCATGTACCTTCTTTTGAGAAGGGTGTCGGCCCCATCCTTAGGCTGAATGATCTTTCTACAGTTTCATTACTCTCCAAATGCATATTGTTTTTCCTCTGTTTTTTGACATAGAAGCATAGGAAGACGTTTCCTTTTTGTTCTCCAGTATCAATCACTTTTCTACAGAGTGGGTATCCTGTTGTCTGTCAGTTGCATTTCATTACCAACTCTAAAGATTTAAGGTACCTTAGCAGCCCTCTTTAATGTCACTGATTTTAGGAAGAGTTTGTTAATGTCACCTCTTAATGAGGTAAAGGGCTGTGACTGAATACTGTTTTGTCACAATCATCTAGACATAGCAAATAGTTCAGTTTCTCTTGACTTGGCAGGATCCTATCATATTCTGTGTGTTTTCTCAAAAAAAAATTGAAATCTGGAAGATTCTAGGGGGAAAAATATGTCATTATGGGAAAATGCTAAACATGAAGTACATTACTACTATAGTATTTAATACAGCATTGTTGGTCAATGAAAGGGCAAAGTTTCCAGTGTATTTTTTTTTTTATCAGACCTTGTAGGAGCTCTGAGTCTATTTTTGTGAAAGATCAAGTAGAGGATCTTACTGTAATTCTGCTAAGTGAGTTTACGTGTGGCATTTTCAAACATTTTTGAACAAAATTATTTGTGACAATATGCAGAAACATCAAAATAATAACAACAATTCTTTTTTTTTTCTTCTAACTCTTTCACCATCCAGGTTTGGTAACACTTGCTGTTTGAATGCATACTACATCTTGTGATTATTTAGAAAATGTAATTTGTGTTTGCAACTGTAACTGACCTTTTCTCTAAAAAATTGCCCTATGCACCATAATTTGACAACAATATTAGGCAACAAAGTTTCTTTGCTTTTAAGAAAAACATGGAAACATAGTTTCTAATTTCAAAGACATATTAAACAACCATGCACAATAATATTTTTTTCATCTCTGATTTAAGCAAAAGATTACTTTTCTAGAGTGTAATTGGCTCTTAAAAGAAAGCCTCAAAAGACACTCAACAAATTTCAAACAACTGTTAAATAAGGAACATACTTTTCTGTGCCTTCCGGAGGCTTAGTCCCTGACAAGAAAGACTAGATGCTGCTAGGTTGTTCTGTCTTTTACTACTTGTTGGTATTTGAAGAACCACAGATTCTCGCCATTGGGCATGTCCCCGCCCTACTGGGAACTTTCTGGTTTGACCCGGTGATGTTGACTAGCACGAGACATTATGTTCAGTGATTCACTGCTTCCTTTTTCCAGTCATCTCAGCAGCATATTGTGCCACATCTGTCTCATACCCTCCCTAAATGCTCTTTGCTGATATACAGCTGGACCACTGGGCCAAGTTGCTCTAGATTTTTTTATTAGCAGCAATGGAACAGCTAGTTTCAGGTAGCACTGATGAAGTCTTTTCATAAAAGACTGATAACACAGATGTGCGTTTTCTAAACCCTAACCTTTAAAAGCATAGGGAGGATTTGGAAAGGTTTGATTCCCAGGAAGCTAGTATACTGCTGATTCCTAGAGCTGTTTTCCTTTCAAATGGCATGTTATACCTGGCTGGCATTTTCCTCTATACGAAAGGCAGGCACTTGCGTGCACATATACAAAATAATAGCAGTTTGCTTGTCAGAATTATTCAGAGTTCTGGCATTAATAAAATATTATTTGCATTAGAAAATGTTTTCCTAGTTAGAAAGTCCAAAGCAACTGTTCTGGAGGACAATGTTTTTTATACAAGTTGACATTAATGATAGAGCTACAGCCCTTTGTTTCCATTAACAATAAAAATGCAGCACTATTAAAACCACAGAATGACATAAGAGGGGCATAATATGATGAACAAATCATGAAGGCAAAACTAAATATTTTTTCCCACAGGGATTAAAATATTATTGATAATCAACTTTGTAAATCCAATAAAGATTCCTTTCTGAAGAATGAGACTTATTTCTTTTAAAAGACATGACGGTGTGTATAGCAGTTGTTTATTGCACTCCTGATGGAATTCTGGACATGGACAGTCCAGATTTGATCAGTCTTGGGTGTTAATACCCTCAGAGTGGCTGCTGACAAAAGTAGCTGCTTTCAAGCTGGCCATCTCCACTGTGATGCTGCTGAGGAAGCTAGTTCCACTCAGTGTCCTGTGACCCCGAGAAATAAAAGTATAAGAAATTTCAGAAATTAGTATTTTGGTGTTGGAATGTTCACCACTGTAACCCTAAACTGGCTGCTAATTGAAGTCTGTAGTTGCTGCAGGTCTTGGCATTTGTGAAGATAGGAGCTGTGAAATGTGAGCAGTGTAAAGATGGAGGAGTGAATGAATCTGTTTGTTTGCTTTTTTGATCTACTTTAAATAAAGTTTATTATAAGCAATCATGTCTACACTTCGCTGGTATTGAAATAGAGCCTCTTTGTATGTAAATGCATTGAGAAAGTTGCACAGGATCAATACATCTTCACATTTAGCTTTCCCTATCTTACTGTCACAGTGAGGATATGACATACAATATGCTGCTTACAGTAAGTTACAGGGCACTTAATGATCCATAGTTTTTACTTGTGTGAGTGCTCTCCTCCCTCTCCCCCCATCTTTTTGATTTGCAGATGTTTTTAGGATCCTGTCAAGAATTAGACACCCAACGTTGATCATTGTTGAGTATCTCTGATGGGTTTGTGAGACTTCCCCTGATGATATAATTGCAAATAAAGGAAGTTCCAGAGCTGGTGTCTGTGCTGGTTTTGGCTGGGATAGAGTTAATTTTCTTTATAGTAGCTAGTATGAGGCTATGTTCTGGATTTGTGCTGAAAACAGTGTTGATAACACAGGGATGTTTTCCTTATTGGTGAGCAGTGCTTACACAGAGTCAAGGCCTCTTCTGCCTCTCATACCACCCCACCAGTGAGTAGGCTGGGGGTGCACAAGAAGTTGGGAGAGGACACAGCCGGGACAGCTGACCCCAACTGACCAAAGGGATATCCCACACCATATGATGCCATGCTCATCATATAAAGCTGGGGGAAGAAGGAAGTGGGGGACGTTTGGAGCGATGGCGTTTGTCTTCCCAAGTAACCATTAGGTGTGATGGAGCCCTGCTTTCCTGGAGATGGCTGAACACCTGCCTGCCCATGGGAAGGAGTGAATGAATTCCTTGTTTTGCTTTGCTTGCGTGCGTGGCTTTTGCTTTACCTATTAAACTGCCTTTATCTCAACCCATGATTTTTCTCACTTTGACTCTTCTGATTCTCTTCCCCGTGCCACCTGGGGGGAGTGAGCGAGCGGTTGCGTGGTGCTTAATTGCTGGCTGGGGTTAAACCACAACAGTGTCCAAAGAGAATACAAAGCTTTCAGTAAGCAGGAAATGAAATGTATTTGTTATTTCATATAGCTCTGACTTATGTCAACCTATACCAGTGTTGATAACTGAATGTCTACATGGAAAACGGCACTTGAGCTCTAGCTATTGGCTGAACTTCAGCATTGATCACCCAGTGTAGTATTTAACTATGCCAGGAATATTACTAGTTACTTTGTTTTCAGCTAGGAAAGGGAATTTCTTCCCTTATAGTATTTCTTCTTCTATCTGATTTCATCAGTGAGAGATCTTTTCACTGATTTCAGTAGCCATCGGGTTGGGATCATGGTCATAGAAAACTATGTAGCTGTGGAGAAAATAATGGCTACGTAATGGAATGCATGGAGAAGGAGGGATGCTAGGCTCCTCTGTCCTGTGTTAGGTCAGGGAGGGGGATGCATGGCTGTTGTGAAAACCTTTATGGAAATGATGTTAGCATGACAATGCATGACCCCGAGAAGAATAGTCAAGAGCCTCTTTGCTTCTTTAAAAGTTGTTTGGTCAAAGCACTAATGACATAATCTCTAAAAAGAAAACCTGTCCTGTTCCAAGACAAGAACTTGCACTGTATGACCTGGTTGGCCTCTCTCATCAGTCACGTCTCTGAAGTGTGGCTTATCAAGAAATGGAGAAAAATCTCATACTTCCTATGTCAGGGGGGTAGAATTCTACAAAATCCTGTTAAATACATTCATGGCAGTGGTGGTGGTATTCTGTTAGAAACAAGCTGTGAAAGTGCCCCAGTAAGTTTCATCCTCAGAGGTTTATATATGGTTTTTTTGGATTGTTCTTCAAAGCCCAATTTATAATTCAGTAGCCTGTGTAGAAAGTTAATGCTCAATGATGAATTCTCCAAGTTCATTGTGCTTGGGGAGCTGTTCTGAAGAGAAAGCAGTTAGAGAAATCAGTGAGATGAACCTCCAGATTGACTGGTATAGTCTTCTCCCATGCTGTGCTGGGTCTTCCAAGGAAGGTGTATGTAGTCATCGCCTGCAGCCCTTCCTCAGCCCTCCACCTGTACTTGAGCCCTCCCCGTGGGTGTGTGATGGGGAATACTGCTTCATATTCTCAGATGCCTTTAATACACAGATAGCAACAAAGAAGTAGAGGCAGGCTTAGGACGTACTGTCGTTGAAGCCCTACAGTTAATACAGTGCATGGCAAAGGGGACCTGGGGAGAGAGGGAAACGGGAGTAATTTGTTTACTTTGGCACAGAGCTCCCGGGAGGATATCTCCTTACACACCAGTGTTTTAATAGGAAAGAGAGTCTACTTTGGATCTGTCAGGAATTAGCTAACTGTTAAACTCTGCTAGGAAGCAGTGTAGGCTTTCAATACAGATTTGTTTTCGGTAATAGTTCCATCATTCCTAGACAAGCATTCTGATTATCTAGCAAGTACTACAGATTTAGGGAGATCCCTTGTTAATTTTTTTTTTACTTGGATTTTTTTTTTTGTGTTGTTCTGGTTTTGTGTTTTTTTTTTCCTTAGTCCCTGTAGTTGACAAACAAGATTAAGGGATTCACTGATGTGGAAAATATTGAAATCACTGTAGGCTTTTTGGTCTTTCTCACTTTCTCAGACTATATATGAGAGATTCCTTGTCCTCATATTCCCTTAGTTTTAGACAAGCTTTTGAGATCTTTCTTTTTTGTAGGCAAGGTCTGCCTTCTTGCAGACAAAATAAAAGTTAATGTTGTTATTGTTCTGTGTCCCAGACCTTGTCACTCTCCCCAGCTTTTCCCCCCTCCCTTTTCTTCTAACCAATATAATCTCCCATTTTTCATTTGGAGAATGACAGATTCAAGAGTGTTATAGGAAAAGCACTGGAGCAGGAATCCTCACTTACTTATCAGAATTTGGCTGCCAGTATTGTTGAACAAAACCTCTTTGGTGTAGATATTAGTAAATTTTCGTCAAATGAAAATTTAAGTGTTGTAAATTCAGAGCATACTACTTCTATTGCAGGCAGTGGTGAACAGCTTATTCTGTAACTTTTAAAGCTGCCTTTTCAATTTAAACCTTTATGTTACTACATTATGTTTCTCAGTTGTGTATAAACACATAGCTATGTGTGTACTTTTACCTTGTTATAGGTAAACCATGATACAGCATCAGAATTTGCTTTTCTGAGTTGCTTTTCCCTCTATTGTATCAGTAAAACTCTACAAATACGCAAAATATGCATAAGTCAGTGCAGCACTGCAGCATCTGGGGCAAGACAAGTGCATGGGTTCAATTTCTTCCCTTTAAAGGTAGTTCTTCAGATGGGACAAACAACATGTAATACAGTTGTGCTTAGCTGTTGCACACCTTCCTTTTTTTTTCTTTTTTTTTTTTTTTTTTTAAATAGTTGAAGGCTCTCTCACTATCTGGTTTATTTGCTGTCACCTCCTTTCACTTCCCCAAATGAAAAGGCCCTGAAAAGTAGAAGTGCTTTTTTGACAAGTTAAGTAAATTAGACTTTCTTGTAGGTGGGCTGAGTTTATCATTTCGGATTGGAAAGGCAGCCTTGGCGAAAGAGAATATTTAGTACTTGCCTAGGTTCCCCCTCCCCCAGTAGTCTTAAAGGTATTGTCTGTTTCTCATAAACCATTGGTGTCGATGCATGTAGAACATCTAATTTACGGATGTAAAAGCTGAAGAGTTGGGACTCTATTCAGAGCAAGTTCCTCATCCTACCTAGAGCAAGGCTTGTATTTTTAGAGGTTCTTAGCTTAGTCATGACAATAAGTGAGACAATTTCTGTTTACAAATCGGTATTTTGCATTTGGGTGCCTCCACCATGGTGGAAATAATGCAAGCATAAAAGTGGTAGTCCTTATTCCAGTGGGCTAACATTTTAAGCAGTGGGTTGATTGGTCATATTGCTGTATGTTGGATTTTTACATGCTTATTCATGTGAAAGTCATGCAGATGGGAACACATGAATAAATTAAAAATAGGCACTTGTAGGAGACAGGTTTTTTAATTATTTTTATTACAATTCAAACTCTGTATACATACAATTTGCCTTAGTATGGGGAGTAGCTACATAGAGGTTATGTAGATCCAGAGTGATGTTAATGTAGCAGAAAAGACCTATGAATGTTTTTCTTCTTTGGGTATGTATGTATAAGTGTATGTATAGATAGATAAATAAAAACGTTTGGGTTAATTTAGGAAAAGTTTCTGAAAATTCTTGTTAAAGAATGGATGAAAACGCTGCTTAAGTAGGTTGTATTAGTGATGGGAACCTCTTGAAGTAAAATGAGCTTTGCTTGTAACTGTGATCGAACACTACTTTGCTTTTCACAGTCCTAATGTGTGTGTTGCTTGCCTGTTAACCGTGGCTAAAAGGCATGAAATCACAGGCAACTATTAAAACGTTTAGATTCCTAGCTTGTAAATACTGCATTTCTCACAGAATTGGAGTGAAATCCGGTCTTATGTTTCTTGTTCATCCACTTCATATCCATTGGGATGCAGCATTTGTGAAAGAATCAATTATCCATTTGTTAGTCAGAGAAGCTTTACAAATTATACATTAGAAAATTGATTTCTTAGGTTCACCATTTGGGGACTGATAGTATAAGGTGGGTTGATGATGAGTGTCAGGGGAGAAGGAGTTGCCACAAAGAACACAATTAAAAGAAGCTTTCTGAGTGGCCGTGAATTTACTCCTAATTGAAGAGCTGACATAATCCATACTAAGTGTGTTTATTTCAAGCATTTTACATTAGGTAATTGATTATCACATGAGGTACATTTGTTGGTAGACACTTGATTTTCCTTTCCTTTAAATTTAGGATTTTGCAAAAGCCTGCATTTAGATCTTTATGTGCAAGGTGCCTGCTAGCTCTTTCTCCTTCTCCCTAAACTTTTCTTTCTTCCATTAAGGTAACATTTTTTTGTTCTATAGTGTCAGCTTGACATTATTGATTTTGAACAGTCAAACTTACTTATGTTGTCCAGAATTCCAAACATGTCTCCATCAGAAAGAAAACTGCAGCTGATGGAAATTCAGCTGAAGGCATTTCTTCCTTCTTTGCCAGAACTTCCACACTTTATGAAATTCTGAAGCTGTTCCCAGGTTAATCATTTCAGTGTATTTCCCTTCATAACTAACAGAATCATCCTTATTGCCAGATTTGAATCATGTTGCTTTAGAAATACTGTGTGTGTTACTTTTATGTATACAGTAGCAGAAGTATCATTGTGTCCACAAAGAAGTTGTGTGTTTTTACTTGTTTGGCCTAAAGCTAGGGGTCCTGATTAGGTTAAAAAAGGATTACCCAGTATAGTGCTAATTTAATAATTATTAGTAATTTACTCAACATTTTATATGCAGCTGCCTGTGGTTTTATGGCATGGGGTTTAAGATTAGATCGTGTCTTAATTGAGTAATATTTACATGAATGAGATGTTCCTAATTTTTAGATTGACACTTTGACCTCAGATTGCTGTTGTAATTCTTAATTTTTATTTTTTTTAAATATGATGCCTGTAAATTTGGACAGGTTTTTTCCCCACGCATTTAAAATACCTTTAAAACAGTCAACTGACCAAACCCCAGAGCATATCCTGGTTCCAACTGTATCGAATGATCAGTCCTCCAGATTGTGATGAGTTAGTGACTACTTGTGTCCTCTCTAACCTTGAGTGATTCTTCATCTTTTGTCAACCTGTAAAGGTGGATGTTGCAGGAAGGGCATTTATTCTCTGTACTGTGAAAACCAAAACCTATTTTCTTCTGTCAGGCAAATTAAACTCTTCAGTGGGTTAGCTGGAGTAAGGTTTAAAAAAACCGCAAGGGAAAGACAGTTTTAACTCCATGGCTGAGTTGATAACATTTAATTAAAAATAAATAAATAAAAGCAGGGTGAGGGAGGGTAACCCACAAAATTATCTGTGCTCCTCTTTTCTGAAATATCAAAATTATCCACAGGGTGTTGGCGGGGTATAAATACAAATAAACTTGAAATGGTAAGTAACTGCTGACGGGCAGGGCAGTACATTTATAAAAATAATTTATATGAAAAGATGAACTGGAGCTAATTCTAGAAGAAACACTTTGGTTTAGATAACACATGTACCAATTTTATCTGTGGTCTTTTATTTCTGATTTCCTGGATAGTTTTAGATACAAATCTTAAACAGCTTTCCAGTGGAATGCAATTCTGGAAATGGTAGGCTTGACTGTTACTCAGCTCTGAACAAGAAGATCCTGGCATTAGCTAGTCTTGCTGGAACTTTATTTTAAAATGCATTTAATATTCAGCCTTGACTGTTTTTAAGTTCATGGTCTATCATCACTTTCTGAGCTCCATAGAAAGTTCTGACCGGTAAAGTCAGCGAACAGGCTAGTAGCCAGTAGTGGCCAATTCAACTTGAGTGCTGAAAAAAAATTACTCCGTGTTTGCTTTGCCTTGTGTACATCATCTAGAATAGCGTCTCCTGCTGGAACTTAGCTGGAGGTTTGTGTTAAGTGAGCAGCTCTGCTTTTAGTTGAATTTATTAGTCTTCCCTGATTGTCATCTGTGTATAGTGCAGACAACAGGAAAAAAAGAATTGGAGAAAGGAAGTGTTAAAAGCAGCTGATAGAAGTGTTGGGCATGCAGAAGGCTTGTAACAAGTTGCCAGTTATGTACAGTGTTATGAAATACTGTATAATCAAATTTCTACTTAACAAACAGTTCTGAAGTATTGTGCGCAGTTTTGAATGTGGGAAAAATGCAAATACTGTGGAATCACCTTTTTCCCCCATTGAACATTCTGTGTGTATATAAGGAGAGGTTTTGCCTTGCTAGGCACTGTTTGGTTACCTGAGTGCAATCACACATTTAATCTCCAAAGTATGCCACGTGGCTTTCAAACCACAGCATGACAGATAAATTCCATCATCCTGCTCCTGATCTTCAACTTTTAAGTGAAAATAACTTACATAGTCTACCTTGCCTACTTCCTACGCTTCATTTTTTCAGCATCAAACTTTATCAAAGCCATTTGGCAGCAAAGTGGGAACAGTGTGGACTGAGCTGTTGACTCTTCTGGTGTGTCCTGTTTTGTTTCTTTTCGTCTTGGGCTTTGTTGCAGTAGAGTGTCTCCAAGAAGGCCCATCACACTGGAGTGCTGCTGGGTCTACTGTTGCTGTCATGTCAGCCCTGATGGCAGATGTAGGTGTTGGAGAGATGAGAAGAATGTGGTCAATTGAACACTCTAAGTTAGCATATGATCCTGTGTCAAGGTGGGGCTAATCAAGATGGACTTTTTGCCTTTCCAATTGCAGGGTAATAAAAAAAGAGAAGAACCTTTGAGAAAGTTGTGGCGATGGCAACTCAGATGCAGTCCAGAACAAAAAAACATGCCACTTCCATAATTAACTCAGTTGAACTTTCTGTGCTTGTCCTTTCAGAGGGCCAGAGGTGTTTCTCATTGTAGAGGGAATGGTGGAGACATGCTGGCATTTCTCCCGCCCCCCCTCCTTGACAGGGACAAAATATTCCCTTGTACCTTGATGAGCAAAACAGAAGTTTAGAAAGGCATTTTCAAGGTAAGGCAGGAATAAAAGTGTGTGCTAGCAATTTTTGTGAAGCTTCTAGAAAGTGAGACTGCCAGCTGGCTTTTCTTGCCTCACTCAGCATCCTCCAGCCCTGGAATTAGCCAACTGTGTGTGTAGCATCTGAGAATCAGAGCTTTCACAAGGATGTTGACCACACCAGCAGGCTGATGGTCTTGAGCTGTGCTCCTCAGCTGACACCCCCCAAATGTGTCGGGAGGAACGCAGCCGGAGAATGTGCACCAGCTACCTGCGCTGCCAGTGATGCGCTTGGTTCTGATTTTGAAATGCAGCAAGTCAGTGTAACCGCTCTGTGGTGAATGAAAATACTTCTGGAGCACATAAGTCAAGGAAAGTTAGTTTGACTTCTTCCTTGGCAGTGCACTTTTGGCAAACGACACACAGCGGAAAGACCACTTTGTGATAGGCAGTAATTGCAATATTTCCATGTAGCATTTTGCGGTAACACAAAGTGAGACCAAGAGTGATGTCTCCTGCACGCAAGGAAGCAGGAAAGCAAAAGGGCTGTCAGCATCCTCTTCCCAACTCATCAGGCAACTGTTGCAGTGCAGAACTCAGTTGTTCAACCTTGATTAGAAAGAAGCTTCTAGAAAATGAAATGTGATTTGGGCATATTCTTTTCAAGGTGGAAGAGAGGAAAACTTCATTTCCCTGAGTTGGAATTTTTTTGTGTGTGAAAGATTATGGGGAAAAGCTTTCCAAAGGCTGTGAGAAGACCTCAGTTTATGTCCTGTAGATAGTCCATCTGGACAGTGTGTTTTTATATAACTTTTTATGATGTACTTTTTATGTAACTCCAACTGCCATAGCGCGTATAAGGACCTGTGATATTTTAGGCATAGTTGAGTAACATCTAATGTGGCCCCATGACTCCAGCACTGTTCCAGTGACACTTTCTTTTCACACAAACATACAATGGATTTCTCTTTTATCATGCTCAGAACCACAGAAGTGGTCTGTTTTGTGGTTCAATCCGTTCAAAATTTTATGAGAGTAAGAAAAGTTGTTCTTAAATGTGTAAGAGAGACTTACTTGAGTGAAGATTCTTCAATGATGCTTGAAATGATGAGATTTGTTACAGAGGGTGAAATCAGGATCATGGTACATAAGAAGGTTCTTGGTACTTGAATATAATTGGATGGGGTTTTGTATGCGAGAGGATATGCATCGCGTTACCCAAATGATGTTATAAGTTAGTCCTCAGTACTTCAGATAAGGATAGATGTTTAAGCTAAAGTAAACAGTAACAGATGCCGTATAACCCTGTAGATTAGAGCCAAAAGTGTATCTGGATAGGGAAAGGAAAATTCATTGAATTGGGGCAGTCTTCCAGCTTTTCTCAGTATTTGTCTAAGAATGAGTACACCTATGTTGCACTTCAATACCTTCTAATACTTGCTTCTGAGTACACTATATTAGAGGCAAAAATGAAAGCAAAAGAAGGGATTTGAAGGAAGAAATAGTTACCAGCGTAGCCACTAGACCAAAGCAGAAGCATTTTCGGTTGCCTTGATGCCTGTGTGGTCAGCGTGTTTTATGCTGAGTTTTGATAGCGGGAGGGGTTCTTAACAAACAGCTGTGATGTGTAGGTGCAGATGCTCAAGGTCTGCAAGCCTGGCACTTCATGAGAGCTCCAGAGCCCTGAGGTGCGTAACTGCAAAAAATGTCAAACTTCTGGGTTAGGCAAAAGGCTGGAAAGATGGCTGTCTTTCGACATTGTCATAGAAATACCTGTTCTGTGCAGGTTTTCTGATTCATGCAACTAAACATTACACAACCGTTAACACATAAATCTCAGGAAGCGTGGGGGGCATTAAAGCATCTGATTGGTGATGTAACTTTAAAGACAACTTTAAAAGTTTTTTTTCTTTTCTTTTCTTTCTCTAGAGCCCAGTTAAGATAAATCAGATCAGCCTGGATGAAAGTGGAGAACACATGGGTGTTTGCTCAGAAGATGGCAAGGTACAACAAACTCATTTATATATTTAATGAGGTAGCAGGTAGTCCTCAGTATTACACTTGAGATAGTTGTGATACCTGTGGAGTTAATTCCTGCATTTAGCACCACCACTTTGACCATCCATTTTGAGAACTGAGCGCACCTTTGAATACTCAAAATTAAAGTCAAATATATTTTGCGCAAATGTGCCATACGAAAAGTAATTACAAGAATGTCAATAATGTAACTGGTATTAAGCTGATTAACAGCTGTGGCAGGAGGACATGTCACCTTAATCATTACTGCTGTGCCAGTTATACTTCAGTGACTACTCTGCTATTCCTGCAAGACAGTACTTTAATGCCTTTCTGCTATAAATCCACAAAATTGGATTTTGTGGGCATGATTTCTGTGGGCTGGTGGTTTTCATTTTCACACACGTTATGAATGTTTCTCTTGAATTATAGAATCTTTTGATAAGCAATCATAGTTTATCAGAAGAATAAAGTGTCTTACAACAGCCACATTAAATAAATGTAAAATCAATATATGTACAGTTTCCTAAAAAACTGGCACCTACTTCCTTGACTGAGGACATATATCATTTGTGCAGTGTATAACTAACAATTATCAGTGCTTCTCTGGAATGTTGAGCTGTGACATTTAGTGGTTTTGGTGATTGATTTTCCACTTATAAGAATGTCTTTTTTGTTTTTAAGTCGATGGCAGTCTTTTCTAATGTTGGTTTGCAATGATAAAATTCTAATGCACAGGGTGTATTTAAGCTTCTTTTTTAATATATTGCTCATATACAAATGCAGTGCATTAAAAATCATTTAAATCACTTCTCAATATCCATCTGACTTACTGAAGAGAACATTTCTTACAGAGTAGACTTGGGGGGAGGAGGAATGTCGGTGATCCTAATGGATGCATCCCATTCAGTAGAAGTTCTATAAATTAAAAATAAAATTGGATTTTTCAGTAGGCAAAATGGGGAAACAGCCCCTTTAGACTGTATGCTCTTGGTTTTTTTCCTTCCAAAGAGGTGTATTTTTTCCTCAACAGGCAGGTAGCCAGTTTATGTATCCAAGCCTTTTGTTTCTCAGAGATATCTTGATGTCAGTATCTTGACACAGTAATTGGGATACTAGTGCCTATCAAAGTGGGCTGTAGAATTTTACAGCCTATGAGAAACACAGCAAGAGTGTCCTAATTGTCTAAGCAAGATAAGGGAAGGGTCAGTAACTGTGCAAGGTAATAAAAATGTTGAGCTAGCATTGTTGGTTTGGGTGTTCTGAACGGTGGAGGGAAGCAAGCACTTGCTGTAAGGGCTCCTCAGAGGTGACTGTGGATTACTGACTCAAAATATGTATGTTGCAGTAAGACTACAATCCACGCACATTTTTTATATATTAAATTAATATTAGAAATACGTATTTGATTTCAGAAATGTTCAAAAAGCCATAATCCCTACTCTGGTGTGGCCGTATTTGAAAAGACTCCAATACTTTAAATGGTGAATCTGTCTTCATTTAGTGAAATAGCTATTGTGGATCCAGTAGGTGACATTATATGCCATACAAGGCGGTCTAAACTATGGTCCCCAAGCCAGGGCTAATTCTGGTAATGTTTTTTACGCAGGGCTGGAGCATCACAAGTACGCTATTCATCATATTTGCGTTCATAGAGTCCAGGGACATTGATGCTTCACCATATTCTACACTGAAAAGCTCATCTGGAGATTTGAAAGATCTGGGTGTTTTAGAAGTTAGTCTTTCCACTTGACTCAGAAAGGTGTGTCTCTGTGAAAGAATCCACCCCTAAAATGGGTGAAAACAATACTTGTATGTTGTGCTACTGTATAAGAAAATGGCAAAAATTCCTGGCCAGATAACGTAGCACTTCTAGGTCCTGGGTCATAACAAAGGTGTAACTTTACACTCCTTATAGCTCTTTCCTTACTACAGTGGGAGTGTTCATATTGTAAGAAGTTAAACACTTGTACAAGTGGTTGCAAAGTCATCATTAACTTAGATAAATAAGTAAAAACAGTGAAATCCTTTTTTTTAAAAAAGAAAAAAAAGTGAAACAGCTTAGTTTTCTTAAATAAGTTTTAGATCAAAAAGGGGGTATAATAAAAAGACCTGTGAATTTTGAGCCAGCTGGGTTGATGCAAGTATTTTCTACCAATTAATGAAGATATGTCCTCTAGACCACTGCAAAAGATTTTTGCAATAGGCAGGGAGCCTATTTTCCCATATCAAAGTGGATCCGATATGAGGGAGATGGAAACCATTTGTCGTCTTGAAGGAAGGCCTTATGATGGGAATCCCCTCCTCATATCTGTTGTCTGATGTATTTTATTTTACTCCTTTTTTCTTTCTTTTCCCACTCTCAAACTAGATTTGGACTAGCTATGTTGGTTGGGATGGGGGCATAGCAGCACAGTGCAATTCTCCAACCCTCTTCTTGTCGGGTGGCATCCAGACCTAATGTCAAAACCTGGCACCTGTGTTATACATGGCCAACAAGCGTTTTGGGAGCCACTTGCAGCTTTTCTGTACTGCACGTTTCGTTCTTTGAAAATCTTCCTTGCCAATGGACTCAACTGCAGCTGGTCACCACTGGCATGGAAAGAACAGAAGTCGAAACCCATCACCACTACCACTCTTGTCTGGCCACTGGCTGGGGAAAAAGTGTGATGAAATATTCAGGTATAAGAGGAGAATTTTGGTGCTGGAATAAATAGAAGGGGAAGCAGGCTTGCAGCTTCCGAATTGTGGAGTTTTTTTAGATTAGTTTTTTGCCTACTTGTATGCTGTCTTGAAAAACCTGGATGTGACTCCCAATTTTGCTAAAGCTCTCTTACGTCATCACATAACAGCAATATAATTTGCACCCTTCTTGGCTTGTAACTTTTTTTATATGAAGAAATATAAATTATATTGAAAACCCATGCACTTACATGTTTTAGTGTAATGCCTGTAACAACATTTATGTTAAGAATATCTATGAAGATATTACATTGATCATGTTTCAATAAATGTGGCTTGTAGTTCAAATGTGTTTGTTTTCCTGCCTTTTGATCACTGAAGGTTGGCTGCTTCTTCACATGCGGAAGCAAAGAAACAGCTAAGTCTGGATGCACTGGAGTGTGGTGGGTTCTGGATATTTAAAATTGAACAGGACTAGCAAAATGTAGTGGACTCTCATGAAATCCTTTTTCCAGCTACCAAAAAACATCATGAGCTGAGTGGGGATAGAAAGTAGAAATAGATAAATCCAATATAGGTTTGTAATATAAAAAGAATCACTTTCTCTCTGAAGAATAAAAGACATTAAGAAGTAATAAACTGTTATACGGTGTCCCTAGAGTAAACACGATAACATGTATTTTATGCTGAGTTGTTTTTGCCTCTTTAGTTAACTGGCTCCATTTTGTTTTCATACTCTTAAAGGAATATATTGCCATGTTCGATGCAGTATTATGAAAATGTTGAAGGCGCTGTTGCTAATGTTAATTTTGATAAATTAGTTTTAATTTGGGAGGGGTGTTTTGTCATTTTTGAGGATTCTGTTTCCATGGCATTTGCAGTGTTGTGTTTTAACCACGTCTATTCTTTTTCTTCCTCCTTTCTTCTCTCTGTCTTATTTTCTCTTTGCTCTGTTTCTTATTTTGTTTAGTCTGTTGCATTGGATATGCTGTGCCAAATGATGAAAACAAAAACCCAGAAAACAAAATCCTCTAGACATCAGCCCAAGGTTTTCTAGGCTTACAGCCAGGCCCAACTCAAATACAACCCTTTGGTTGGCTTACATAATCACAGCTTTGCGATACATCTCACTGTCTCCAGATATTGATTTTCCAATCCTTTGGAGCAGTAGCTCAGCCCTACACAGTGCACGCAGCAGTATTTTTAAAGTGTGGTGTTAGAGGCAGTATATTCGCTAATGAGTAATGGACAGAGCTGATAATGCTGCTTAGGAGATATATCCAGAAGACAAGCTTGAAAGGGAGATGAGGTGGTTTGAGATGTTTTTAACTTCACTGAGACTGCTGAACTTTGAGCCACTCTGAGGATGGCTTAGTTCCTTGCTGATGGCTTAGTTCCTCTTGTAGTTTACCCGAAGTCTAATTTTTTTACTCTCCTTGACGGTCTGCAGGAATTTTGGGGATTCTTGTCCTCTAAACTGAGCCATTAAACCTCACTTTTTGTGGCCCATTACTGGTATTTACTGGCTTTGTTCTGCAGATCTTTGTCTAGTGAGTTTTTTATTTTTTGTTACTATTATTTTTTGGTTTTCCCCCTGAAGGAATTGCAATGGGGATGGGGAGAGAGAAAGAAATAAGGTTAAAACTTAGATCTTTGAGTCCAACTTGTTAAACATCCAGAGCAGAGTTACTGAAAGGATTACCTTTTCCAGAAAATAAGGATGAATGACTAAACCTGTCTGAGAACCTTCTAAAGTAGATTTGCTGTCAGATACAGTTTTCCACTGATCGCTCCACAGGATACTCTTTTCTCTCCCTTCTCCCACCAGCAGTGTCCATCCCTGCCAGGTGATTTTGTTTCAACAGCTTCTGGCAGTGGGTGGAAACCTCTCAAAATCATAATGAAAAAGCAAACCAGTTATTATTCTTTGTGAAAATCATTATTAGTAAATCAATTACTAATTCCTGGCCATAAGTCTTCAGCCCTATTTTACTCCTAAGTTCTTCAGGAACTGAGTTGTCAGCTGTCTCATCTGAGAGTTGGGGAAGGGAATGTTGCAAGTTGGATGAAGAGACATGAGCCCAAAAGAGGGTTGTACTTACAAAAAGCTTGAGAAACCCTATTCCGTAGTCATAGCATCTAAGTCTAATAATATTTCTTAACGCTTAATACCTCTGTACATGTTCTGTAAGTAAAGGGAAGAAAACATTTAAAAATCTGTTAATTCTCTTGACAGTAGAAACATACTTTTTGGCTTTGTTTTTTTTTTAATGTTGAGCCTTCTTCAGATAGATTAATTCTGATAGATAGTCTGATGGCCTATGGTTACAACTTCAGTGCTGACTATTAAATGTACTGAGACATCAACACGGATGAGAAGGGAGGAATCTTCAGAGAAAGACATTTCCAGTGGTCATGGCATAAAAGACAATAGCACTGAATGCACTTGGGAGAAGGAGAGGATGCCAAGAAACATATGGGACTTGGTTTTCAGGCTGTTTTGCTTTATTGTCACAAATCTCTTTTTTCTTATGTAAAGCCTGTATTGCTTGGAGGGGAAAAATCCTACAGTTCTTTCTCAGAAAGGAAGAGTTTTTAATTTATCTTCCCCTGAATGTTATTATGTCGCTCTTACCTTACTTAGATCAGTATCTGTTAAACAGATTTGATCAGCCTAAAGCAAAAGGAACTTGCAGGTTTTGCTGTGTTTGTAACAAAAAAAAGAAAAAGATTCAAATAAGTACTTTTGCACTGCTGCAAATATTTAGAGATATCCCATAATAGAAGCCCAAGATGTCTCAATTAACTCTGAATTGTTAAATATGACCTTTTTTTCTTTAGGAAAAAAGATGTAACTGTTAGCATTCAAATTAATCTTCTAGTTGTTAGTGATTTACATTCACCTTTAATTGTCAAGTGGTTATTAGGTAAATATTTTGGCTTTTTCATATATTTCTTTAGGTGCAGGTGTTTGGATTGTATTCAGCGGAAGAGTTTCATGAAATGTTTGACTGTCCTATTAAAGTAAGTGCTTGTTTTAATCTTTAGTAGTTGTGGTGGTGTTGTCTTTAATAACAGAAAGGTTACATTGAATCTAAATGAGAGAGAGGAATACTGCTTCCTTGTAATGTTACTCAAGTCACTAGAAAATAGTTATCTATCTCAATATAAAAGCTTTTGATCTGGTTAGGCAGGAAGAAAGCCGATCTTGGTTTTGTAAGAAGTATTATTGAGTTTTTCAAATACAAAAGGCAAAGTGAAAGAGAAATTCTCCTGTTTCAGCTGTTACCTGTCTCAACATATTTCTTTCTTTGTAGATCTGTGATACAAATTCTGAGGGTTCTGCTAACTGTGAGGTCAATATTTTGCAACCAATTCATATCCATTAAACCTACCTCGGGATAAGGCAATGGGTGGCGATGCTGATGTACCCTGTCTGAAGGGAACACTTCAGTCATACTCTGCTTGAGAGACACGTGGCTGTCTGGCTGTTGAAAAAGCCCCTCTAGTAAGCACATGGGAAGATCCAGCTTTTCTAAAAAAGAAATGTTTCATACTAGAGGAAAGGTGGTGTGGGCAAATCATTGCATTTTGCTGCTTGGGGTCTTCCATGTTGCAGCTGCTCTTGGGGGGGAGGGAAAGGAATGAGGTGTCGTGGTTTAACCTCAGTCGGCAACTGAGTACCACACAGCTGCTCACTCACTCCCCCCCACCCAGTGGGATGGGGGAGAGAATTGGAAGAGCACAAGTGAGAGAAACTTGTGGGTTGAGATAAAAACAGTTTAATAATTGAAATAAAATAATAACAATAATAATAATAATACTGTAATAATAATAACACACAAAGCAAGTGGTGCACAGTGCAATTGCTCACCACCTGCTGACCGATGCCCAGCCAGTCCCCGAGCAGCGGCCCCCCCCGGCCAGCTTC